>NC_052360.1:68444569-68471134 GCF_009727055.1 Benincasa hispida | reverse complement strand
AAGTCATTTATGACTAGTTTTACTTAAAACGCGATACCGAAGGACATTTGAGAAGGTATCCACCCAACTAGATACTGAAGGACATTTGAGAAGGTACCAAACCAACCAGATATTGAAGGAAGTTTGAGAAGGTATCTGAACAAAAGTACCTAAGGTATGACGGTACTTAGTATGGCCACGTGCACGTAGGTAGTTAAAGTCAGAGATTGAGCAAAAAGGTTCTCTCTTGACTAGCAGTTGGTGTTGGGATTGTTTTATCCACAATAAGGGTTATTCTCAATTGAGAAATAGTTTTAATGTTTTATGATTAAAACAACTTTATATGTTTTATGCTTGGAAAATTTTTATACTGTAGTATAAGTACTGTAGAAGCTTATATTTTAGTTAAACTCTTTATTGAGATTTTGCATGAGAATCAATTATCTTTCTTAAGTCACTCATTGGGCGCAAGCTCACCCCGTTTTCAAATGTTTAGACTCTTTGACTAAGGATTTTAACTAAGTTTAGTTTACTTAGAAAAAACACGACTAAGGGTTTTAACTAAGTGACTTTTTAGGTTTTCCCCAAAGTAACAACTACTTTGGAAAGTTGAACAACTTTTGATCATTATTCATTAAACTCTTTAACGAAGTCTTTGATCAACTGTCGCATGCTTGTAGCAAATCTATCTAATTCACCTTTCTAGGTAGGTTCCCAGGTAAGGGTGTTCCGTTTCCGTCAGCTTAAGTACGCCAGCCTAGACAGAACTCGCCTTAGACATAAGGTCCCTTATAGATAAATTTAATACAAATTTAATCTTTTATGGAAATCAATTTAATCCTATTAAACCGATTCAAAATATTTAATTTAGGTATCTAATCTTATTAGAACCTTGAACTTAGGTCTACCTCAATCCAATTTTAAAAC
Source organism: Benincasa hispida (assembly GCF_009727055.1). Lineage (NCBI taxonomy): Eukaryota > Viridiplantae > Streptophyta > Magnoliopsida > Cucurbitales > Cucurbitaceae > Benincasa > Benincasa hispida. The sequence continues at coordinate 68,470,228 of NC_052360.1, read as the reverse complement.
CCTTTTAAAACATGAGTTCACCTAAGTTCACATGCAACTCTTTCTTATTGATTTTAATTCTAATTTCCATTATAACACTTATAACCGGAAACAACCAAAACCATCCACAACATGAAGCAACACATACAAGGAATTTATAACTCTTATAAATAAGCCTAAGTATCATGTTCCATACATTGTTCATTCATTGCTAGTTTTATATAACACTTATATAACAAAGCAACGAACCAAGCATACATGCTTCCACACACCCTTATACTATAACTCTTATAATATAAAGATGATGCATGAATATATTTAATGCATGCATAAATATAACTCTTATATTTCATCATGCATGCACATGCTTTCTTGTAATTTCATCATGCCAATTACTATATTATAACACTTATAATATATGATGCATGAATAAAATGTATAACCTAAGGTGGGTTTTAAATCTATATTTCATACACTATGGTAGATAAACTAACATACATCTCATGTACATAAAGTAAAAGTTGATGAACCGGGATAATTAGCCTCAAATCCTTAAAACAAAGCTAACTATTACAATGAACAATGAGTCTCCAGTTCAATCAGGCGAACCAGGTGTTGAATTGTCCGAGCGAAGAAACTCATCTCCTTGATCGTGTACCAAATCCTTGTGATCGCCTACACGATAGAGTAAACTCTTTACTCAATCTTTTAACAACGCTATATGAGCATAAATGATCGTTTAGCAACGATCTTGTACCTTTGACTATGTGATGAAGCATGAAGGCACGCGATTGTGCAACGCGCATCATGCAACACAAGCCTTAAACGATCAAGTAAACGACAACGATGCGGTGAAGCATAATCGTCTAAATGATCGTTGAGCAAGCGTCAAGGTATCGTACACCGGGTGATCGTGTAGTCAGTGACTATGTGATGAGGCATGCAGAACTACACGATCATTTAGTGCGCGTGCCTTTTATTAAACGATGAGTGTCACATAGTCTAGGAAATCGTTTACCTCCAGCGTCTACACGATCGAGCAACCAATGCTATGCGATAGAATAAACTCTTTACCTCATCATTTAACATTAGCTAAACGATTGTTTAGTAAATATGACACAATCAGGCAGAACTTTTCTACACGATCGTTTAGCCAAATCTCAATGATCATTTACCTTAGGCTACACGTTTCAATCAACCTTTGGTCTTCTTTCTCGATGAGAACTGCATCTCCATGCTTCAAAACTTCATCATGAACAACTCAAACAACTTCAAACATTTTGAAAACAGACTCAATTTCTTGTTAATTATGCCAAAAAACGCAGGGGCCCTTACAAATTAACACTTTGTAAATTAAAGAAAGCTTTAAATAGAGGCATCCATCTCGTAAACATCCATCAACACATCCACAAATGCATTTAACTCTTAAACGCAATGCATAAAACTTAACACCCACCATGACTATAAAAGAAGTTCAATACAGAAATGGTATTTGGATTATCAGAACAACCTAGCTCTGATACGAATTGACGAAAATCAAACACGAGGATTTCCATGAGTAGCGGAATGGATCGTTCCAAATTTCATTCAGATTGAACACAACCAATTACAGTCTAATCGGAAAGTAATAGGTCATGCATAAAAAGAAATCACAACATGCTATACGATGATACAAGGGATAGAGGATGCATACCTTTGAAGAACCATTCTTCAAGAATCCCTCGAACAATCTACAATGCATCCACAGATAGCATTACTCGAATGCAACAATCACCCCATGAACAACACGAACAACCAGCATCTCCTCAAACCCAATTGAGTTCAACTCGATTCACGAACATAGTAAAGACACTACCACAAGTGTTATCTTGGTATCCTCAGTATGAGTATCTAGAAGTTGTGGGCTCTGTATAATCTTGGCTTGAAGAAGAGACTGGAGGTCTACGATCGAGTAGACGATTGAGCAAGTGGGAGATAAGAAGCTGGTCTACCGCATAGACGATGTACTCGATTGTTTAGTAAATTGAAGCCTATTGTATAGACTTTACTACTCGATCGTGTAGCAACGATCAGCTGAATGACTATCATATAGTCAACTTTACACGATCGTTTAGTCTCTGTCAAAGCTATCGCTTAGTAAAACAATTTTACTTGATAGCTTGTCTCCGTGAGAACTTTCCGAATTAGGCAACTTACAAAATTAGGAAAATAATTTTCTTTTTATCTCACGGTTACCATAAAACTACCAATAATCTCCCATTCAATCGATTATTAGAGAAAAAGAATTAATTATCACATAATTAATTTATTATAAATAAATAGGATAACTAACTTACCATATTCTATTTATAACCTATACTTTTAACATCATATGAAACATATAATCCATAGTTCTTTTTCTATTTTATGGTACCTAATGTAAATCATATTTATATTAATTCCTCTACTTGATGTATTTCATACATCACACCAATTATATCATATATAATTGAATTTCCCCTTGTTAATTTGAACACTTCAAATCAACCCCAAAATTTGATTCTCAACTTGAATCCATTGAGCTACCAAGGGGACCTTATGGACTTGTAGCTTGAAGCTCCAACGGTACGTGAATAATTGATTAAACTCTTTAGTCACAGGATCCACCATCCGTTAACTGCTGGGCACTCCACTAAAGACCGATAACTGCACTTTTTTCACTACATATATATTTCTGTGTCCATATTAACTGATCAACAGTGCGATAACCCTTCACAAATCGCTCGTAAGTATAGCTGGGCCAATTTATCATTTTGCCCGTGTAGTTACATCTAGCTCCATAAGTATTACTGATTTCTCTAATGAGCAATAAGTCATAGTCCTATTATGACTAAGTCCTCTCTCCCAAAGAAAGAGTGTGACCAATATGCTCAAGACTTGAAATCAACCCTTAAGGGAGCAATCTATCTATTTACCCTTTCTTCGGGGAAGGAGTGAATTCCACCTTATGTAACTAAGTTCCTAGCTCCCTAATGATAACGGGCAGAAATGCACATTAATACAGTACTAAGTTATTAAACAATGCAGGTTTGCGTGATAAAATATATAAGATTGCATAAAAAAGGCATTAAGTTCATGACATTGCGGTCGCATACATTCATTGCATGAAAACAGTTAACTTTTGTATTTTTATGCAGAATATGCATTCACGCAAGGCGGAAAATGCGATCACAAGAAATCAACGGTCGAGTGCAGCATTACCGTAAGACTTTACGGTGATTTGTGCTTGCAAACATCTGCTCAAGAAGGATTACCGCATAGAGCCGATTCAACTTGTTGGGCGCATCTGGGTGAAAAGCATAATAAATCACGATGAGACAGAAAGCTGATGACGGTCGAGTCCAAATTAAGTTGACAAGTCGCTAACGAACTACTGTAACAAGTACACTCAACTTTTCGGTGACAAATATTCAGTGCATCAGACAGAGAATTAATGCCATTCCATTAGTGCAATCATAAGAGAGAAGAAGCCTTTCACCCCGACGCTCTATAAATACCAAAGGCAACCTTTAGAGAAGGGGTTCATTCGTCTAGTTCGACACTTAGATAATTTTCTCCATAGTTAGAAGTAGCCTTGTTCTTAGATTTTCTTTTATTTAAGGCGGAAGTGAGAGAAGCTAGATTGTGCCAAGAGATCGTTCTAGTGAACTTGGAAGAGTGCCAAAAGCGTCAAGCTCAGAGAGAGGGCCAGCTCCTACAGAAGCAGGAATATCTTTTGAATAGAATAGAGTTGACAATGTAAAAGCCTTGGGAAGAAAGGGATTGCTACCAGGCTCTCTATCCTTATCTTCTATTGTCATTTTGTACTTAAACTTATCCATAGAAATGGAATTTACTTCTTTATATCTGTCCACTCTCTATTTATTATGCATGAGTAGCTAAATCTATCGAATGGGTTGAGAAGCACACATAACTGAGGATCTTCATTCTATGCGATTATCTTGTATTATGTATGCATCATTCGTCCGTTCGAGATACTCGGAAGGGTAATCTAAGGGCAGAATCTAGGCTTGGAAAAGTCAGGTTAGAATCTAGGCTCGGGAGAGTCAGAGTAGAATGCATAATCAAGAGATAGGGGCTTAGGAATAAACACTGTTTGCTATTAATGCATCGCATGCATCCTGGAGATAGGTTAAGATTGTGTGCAGTCACCTTGTTTTTATGTGCATCTTACATCATCGCATAGGCAAAAAGTAGAAACTTAGGAATAAGCTCTATGGACATTATCGCATTCATCACACGCGTCCTAGAATTTAGAGCACGACATTTGCATTGGAAAATGATTTGCTGTCGCATGAGTATAACATGATCACATAGTTTGACGCATTCCCGGAAAATGCTAGCTAAAGACCTTATCAACCCGTTCCTCCGCATACTCAGTGTATCTACCGCATAATCGATCTTTTCTCAAATCCGCCACATACTTTTTATACCGCAAACAAAAAACCCAAAAATAACTCTTTGATTGAATGGGTACCGCAAAGTCTTCTTAGAAATTATCACCGCATATAATTTTTCCTAGTCCTTGAGTTCGACCCTGGACTTACCAGGAAACTCAGTGGGATTTATACTTGGATTCCGCTGAGAAAACTTATTGCTCAATGTATTTCCATCACTGCATTTCCTTCCATAATTTCACCACATAAAATAACGCATCACCTAATCAGAAAAATCCCCAAAAAGATAGTCTTGTTGAGTTGGCAATCTAGTCACTCTCACCCATACTAATCAAAGGACCGCCCTCATAGGCAGGAGTTTCCAAAACAATTAGGATTATGATCACGTCACCTATGGTCATTTTAGTGAGATGTAAGTCTCAATTATCAACGACGTTGTACAAAGAGACTAATTATCTCATGGTCCAGTCTTATACAAACTCTTTGTATAGGACACCCCCGCTTGCATGTCTTTACACGAATGGTCAGGATCAGACCATCTGTAGCCGTTTACAACACTTGTAAACATCTACAAAGTGGGCCGTATCTGTAGTGTCACCAGGATAAGGTATCCCTCCTTTATCCTTATACTACAGACCATTTAGGTTATAACTTAAGGCATGATCCACTTGTATGTCTCACATATATGCTTAAGTTTACATACATTAACCATGGATCACAGTTTACTGGATATGAGTAAATGCAAATAAAATAACTCTTATTTTATTAATAACAATGTGTACAAACTGTTTATAAACTATGAGACTCCGGGAGAATTAGGACACCAATCCCGACAGGGTAACCTACAATGTCAGTTTTAAATCGACATTATAGGTACTACTACAATGTCGATTTTTTTCTTTAATATTCTTGGAATGGCTTGGGCTAGGCCGATGTTTTGCTACTTTTTTTTTAAGTAGCATTAAAGGTAGGGGGATTCGAATCGTGGATCTTGTGATTAGTAACCCACTCAAATGTTAATTGAGCTATGCTCACTTTGACATTTTGCCATACGAAAAAAAACGGACACATTTGTAAATTTTATATCATTTTTTCCTAAGCATGCAACTATCCCAAAAAGAAAAGTATATTTAAGCACGTGAATCCAAATCCGCACTAAATTTTAGATTCTTTAGTGGATTCTCTCATTTGCTTCATCCAAGAGAGACAGTAGGAAGGGACGAATTTAATATCACTGATTTGTGTTTCAAGCCAAAGCCATGCAACGAGATTATTTGATTCACGAGCATCAACCTTCGAAGATTCTTATTTGATATTTCCAACGCCGTCGTTCAAACGCCCACTAAATTGAAGATTTCAACCATGCAAAAGTTTTGAGTATAGGAAAAGAATATCAATTTCAGACCATATATTTTGATTTGGCCTCTAAATTTTAAAATATTATACTTGATATATTACATTTTCACAACAAAGTACTTCTTTAAAATCAAAGAAAAATAGCTCATTCTATCCCTTTTAAAAAATAACCAAATCGTGGTCATTGTAAAAAAATTTAGAACCACGTTTTTTTAACAAATACTTGAATTTATTTTCATGAAACGTGACCATCTCTCACAATATAATTGAAAAATGATAGCCATGACTTCACTTTCTTCACAGTGTGGTTTCAATTAGTCATTTTGAGGATTTAAAAAAAACGTGCAATTTTTTTTTTTTTTTTTTACTTGGAGAATTATAGGTGGAAATGTATAGGCTTTTATCTCTATAACTATCTCTATCCAATTTTCAAAAAGATAAAGACAGGAAGGGAGGTTTTAAAAAAAATAAAAATGGTACCCCTTTAAAACCTAAGAAAAAGGGCCAATGATACCCCTTTCCAAAATGACCAAATTAATTGTGGCTGAAGGGAAACTTTTTTGAAATGTGACAATCCCTCACAATAAAATTGAAAAATGAGGACTAAAATTTTTTTCCACAACATGCATTCAATTAGCTCTTTTGGAGTCCTTTTTTTGGAGGCTATTTTTCTTTTTTATTTATTTAGGGATTATGGGTTGAAACTTTTGGGGTTTTGTCTCTAGAACAATCTGACTATTTTTTTTCTAAAATTAATACAAGAACAGAGCTTTTAAAAAATGGCAAATTGTACCTCTTTAAAACCGAAGATAAAATGCAAAGGCCACCACCTTTAAAAAACAACCAAACCAGTGGCCATAGAGAAAAGTCTTTTAGCCATGTTTTTAAATGAATACATGGGTTCATTTCCATGAAACGTGACCATCCCCACAAGAAAACTGAAAAACGATGATCATGACTCAGTTTTCTTCACAACGTGTTTTCAATAAGTCATTTTAGGTTAATTTTTTCTTTTTGGGTGTCACAATTTTTTTAGGGTTAGACAAAAAAAAATAGTAAATTTTAAAGTTTCATTGAGAAAAATGACAAAAAGATTTCAAAATTGTAAAAATAGCACGACCAATTTATATAATAGAAATGCTAATTAGTAAATGACAAAATACCCTAGAAACAACCACATTAAGTACAAATGAGAACATAAAGATACACTGCTTTTAAAACAACTCAAATAGCACAAATACACTCTATCTAAACATTCTAGAACCACAAATACACTATCTAAACATTGTAGAAGCAAAGATTAAAAATCATCAATATGGTCCTCAACGCTTCCGACTGTCTATAGAACGCATGTATGCGATGGAAGTCAACGATTAGACAGTAAGGGTCGTTAGAAACTTATGGATATCGATAGCGATGGACTTCTTCCAAGGTGAGAAAGAGTAGATTTGATTGTGCCAGTAAAGTTGTTCTTGGCAAGTGAGTATGTGAAGGAATTGCAACCTCAAGACTATTGAAAGCCAACTTTAAATACTATTAAACCCAAAACGTCATTATTAAAAACCATGTTCAAAGTAGAAACAAAAGCAGGAAACATGTGCGCGAGCAACCAAGGTTGGCGACTTGACAAGGGTGATTGTCAAAAGCTAGCCAACACGATGGAATTCAAGAAAGGGTTCTTGAACTAACAATAACCGCAGACACGAGGTTGGCAAGGAGAGGGAGAGATTTTGGAGGGGGAGGGGACTAAGTGAAGAAGATTTAGGGTTTTTGCTTTTGTTATTGTTATTTTATTTAGATTGCTGTATAATAATAATATAATAGTATATATAATCCTATATATTATATATATATATAATATATATCGATAACCTATATAACGAATTAAAAATTTACAAATCCTAAATCTTATTCTAACTTAATTTAAAATTTCCAAATCCCTTATCAAATAAATTTAAATTAATTGTCTTCTCAATTATATCAATTTTGACTCCAAAAAATAAAATTAAAGGAAAACATAACCTAGACCTTGATGTTTAAACTCATAACTTTACAATATAATTATACTGTATGTGTAAATGTAAATTAGTTGAATCTAATTACATTGTATGTATAAATGTATATTAGTTAATTACCATAACATACGATATTAGTGGAGAAATATCAATATGATACAATATAATGTTGTAATCAGTAATCACAAAAACTAATGGTTAAAACCTCATAACTTCACATTACAATTACATTGTATGTGTAGATATAGATTAGTTAAATCTCATAACTTCATATCACCATTACACTGTATGTGTCAATGTATATTAGTGAATTATTAGAATACACCGATAATGGTGGAGAAATATCAGTAAGATATAATATATAAATTGAATACTTATGTGTCAAGAACAAACACTTTTTTAAGATACTGATAACCAACAATATATTTCAAATAGTTAAAAATGATATAATAATATAATAATAGTGTGAGATAAAATATGATAATAATACACCCAAGAAATTGAAAAAAGATTAAAAAAATGAATCTAATAACAATATATATACACAGACAATTTGAAAACATCCAAAATATGTAAAAAAAAAAAAAAAATCAAATTAATTTGATAAAAATATGTATAAAATAATGAAAAAAAATATTTAGATACAATTGAATCTGTAACAAACATTTAAGCAAATTGAAAGTTGGTTAGATAAAATCAAATTTGATAATAAAAATAAATTTGAATATAAATTGGAGAGAAAAATTAGTAAATTTTGTTTATTGTGATCAATTCGAAAAATAGTTAGATAAAATTTAATTTGATAATTAATATAAATTCATATATAATTTAGGGGAGAAAAAAGAGGAAAGGAACTCGTTTATTTATTTATCTAAGATTTTTAATCGGTTAGGTCATAATTTGATAACTAAAAGCTTCAACAATTACATTATATTCATAATTCCATTCTCATTCAAGCTTCGACAATTATGCTGTATTTATAACTCCATCAACCACAAAACCTAGGAACCCATAAAGAGAAAAAAAACAAGAAGCCTAAATCGTTGAGAGCAATAGCAAAAACAGTAAGATTGTAAAAGTTAATACTTGCTTGTTAAAAAGACATTTTTTTTTTTTGGATACTAATAAAACAAAGTGTATATCAAAATTTTTAAAACGATATAATAATTTAATAAGATGATATGTGATAAAATGTGATTAAAAATTGAAAAAACAGGAAGTTCAAAAGAAATATACACTTTGTTTGATGAGAATCTATAATATATATAAATGGGACAATAAGGGAGAATCTTTACTTTCCCTTTTTGCCCTTACACATTTTTTAAATTCCTATTTTGTCCTTCATCATCCTTCACATTTCGTTGTTTGACCCTTCACATAATATACATAATTGGGGTAATAAGGCAGTGTAGAGTCGTCTGATTCCATTTTTTTTTTGTTGTTGTCCACGACATTATCTAGATTTAACTAGCCAAAACTCCAGTCTAGTTCAACTGGTCTGGTCTAAACTAGTTCTATTCAATTATTTCAAGTCTAACTAGTTTGGTTTGTTCTGACTTAGTTTCATTCAGTTTAGTTTGGTTCACCTGATTTGGTTTGATTGCATTGGTTCATCTATTTCTTCATCTTTTATAGTGGTGAAATATTATGAGTTGCTTCCCTGCAAAAACCGTGCATTACATGGTCATAAATTTATTCATTGTCCTACAATTGAGTACAAGTATTGTCACAAATGTGGTCAAATTTTGGACAATTGTCTTACTCGACCACCTCGACCCCCGGATAGATCCACAAAACCAAGAAACTTATCTAATGCTAGTTTGTTATCTGTTGTTGCTGCCCCCTCCTCCTTCAATGACCCTCTTTCTCTTATGTTTCCAATGAATTATTGGGAATGTTGTCCTAAATCTCCTGGTAGTCTCGTAGTTTGTAAACTCAGTAAACATATTGTTATTAATAAAATAAGTGTTATTTTACAAGCATTTACTCATCCAATAAACTAAGATCTAAGGTTATTTTATGTAAATTTAAACAAGTATGTAGAGACATACATGTAGATCTTGTATAAATTAATAAGCTAAATGGTCTATAGTATATGGATAAAGGAGGGATCCCTTATCCTGGTGACACTACGGATACGACCTGCTTTGTAGATGTTACAAGTGTTGTAAAGTGCTACAAATGGTCTGATACTGATCATTCAAGTGAAGACATGCGAGCGGGGGTATCCTATAAAAAGAGTTTGTATAAGACCGGACCACAAAATGATTAGTCTCTATATATAACGCCATTGATAATAGAGACTTACATTTCACAAGGATGACCATAGGTGACATGACCTGAATCCTGAGTGACTTGGGAACTCCTGCCCATGAGGGTGGTCCTTTGATTTGTATGGGTGAGAGTGGCCAGATTGCCAACTCAACAAGCGTACATGTGGGATTCGTTGATTGGGGAGTTGGGAACTTAGCTACATAAGACAGAATTCACTCTTTCCCTGAAAGGAGGTAAGTAGATAAATTGCTCTTTTAAAGGCTGATTTCGGGTCTTGAACATAGTGAGGCCACACCCTTTATTGGGACGATAGGACTCAGTCATAGTGGGCACTATGACTTAGTGTTATTAAGGAATCGAATGGTACATAGAGTTTAAATGAACTACAGGGCAAAATTGTAAATTGGCCTAGTTGTACTTGCGAGCGATTTGTAAAGTGTAATCGCACCGTTGATTGGCTTATGGACATAGAAATATATCTGTAGTACGAAGAGTGCAACTGTCAGTCTTTAGTGGGCACTGTCTTTAGTGAGTGCCCGATAGTTAACGAATAGTAGATATCGTGATTAAAGAGTTTAGTCAGTATTCACGGTACCATTGGAGCTATCAAGCTACAGATCCACAAAGTTTCCTTGTACCTCAATGAGTTCAAGTTGAGAATCAGATTTTGGTTAGTTTGAAGTGTTCAAATTAACAAGAGGAAAATTTTATATATGATATAATTAAATTGATTTCAATTATGTATGATATAATGATATGACGTATTGATACATTATTTGATTGGAGGTATTAATATAAATATGATTTATATTAAAATGCCATGTAATAGAAAAGAAAACTAGGTTATATGTTGCTTATGATGTAATATTAAAACTATAGCTATATATAATATGATAAGTTAGTTATTATATTTATTATAAATTTATTAATTATATATAATTAATAATTCTTCATCTCTATAACCAACTTTAGTGGTGGTTACTTGCAGTTTTATTGGTAACTGTGAGATAAAAAGAAAAATTATTTTTCAAATCAGTAAGTCGAATCATCTCACAAAAATCACTATCGAGTAAAAACTAGTTTTACTAAATGATAGCTTATAGCCTAAAATGATCAAGTATTGAGTACTATACGATAGTTACTCGTTTACTACACGATTGAGTAGTAAGTCTATACGATAGGCTTCTTCTTCTACACGATTGTTTGATCCCATACTCGATGTTTACTCGATCGTTTACCTCTTCCTTCCCTCTATCCAAAATCATACAGAGCCCACAACTCTTGGATTCTCACACCAAGAATACCACGGTACTTTGTGGTGGTGTTCTTGTTTTGTTGGAGGATCGAGGATCGAGTTGCACTCGATTGTGATCGAGGATTTTTTAGTTCGTGTTGTTTGCTGTGTTGATCATTGCATTCGTGCTGTTTGGACGCATTGGTGATCGATCGAGGAAATATGTGAAAAAAAGGTTCTTCAAAGGTATTATACTCGATCTCTTTGTATTTATTTTGAAGAAGTATGCTGTAACTTAGTCTTTAATTCATAATCATTTTCTGTTAGACTGTAAATGTATGTATTCTTTCTTAATGGAGTTTGGAACGATTTGCTTCCACTCACTGGTCCTCTAGATTTAGAGTTCATTCAATTGGTATCAAAGCCAGGTTATTCTGATATTCCAAATTCCATTGTTGTATTGAATGTCATTTATAGTCTTGGTGGGTTTTAAGTATTCAACAATGCATTTAAGTGTTAAGTGTGGTTGTGAATGCTGTTGTTGTTGGATTATTTTGGGATGGTTGCCTCTGTTTAAAGCTTTCTTTACATTTGAAAGTTAATTTGCAAGGTCCCCTGCATTTTTGGGCATAATTAACAAGCAATCGAGTCCGTATTCAAGTTTTTGTTTGTGTTTGAGTCATTTGGGAAGAGGCTTCAAAGACGCATGGAGATGCTATTTTCTTCGAGGAAGAAGACCAAAGGTTTGTTGTATTGTATAGCACAGGCTAAACGATCGTTTAGATTTAGCTATGCGATTGTGTAGAAAAGTTCTACTCGATCGTGTAGTATTTACTAAACGATCACATGGCTGATGCTACGCGATTTACTCGATCGTGTTTTGTTGACTACTCGATCGTGTAGACGTTTGGGGTAAACGATCGCATAGAGTATATGATACTCGACGCATGGTGCACGCACTACACAATCGAGTAGACCAACATGCTCATCGCATAGCCACTGGCTACTTGATCACTCGATATACGATACTCGACGCTTACTCCTCGATCGTTTAGAAAATCATGCTTCATCGCATAGTCGTTCTCTACTCGATCGCNGATCACTCGATATACGATACTCGACGCTTACTCCTCGATCGTTTAGAAAATCATGCTTCATCGCATAGTCGTTCTCTACTCGATCGCGTGGCATGCATTGCTCGATGTGCGCTACACGATCACGTGGCCTTCATGCTCATCACATAGTTCAAAGGCACTCGATCCACGCTACACGATTGTTTATACTCGATAGGCGTTACTCGACGATCAAAAGGAGCTATTACACGATCAACTGAAGAGGCTTCGCCTGGGTGGTTCAAGACTCGATTTGCCTGTTTGAACCGATTGACTCGATGCCTTATGCAATAGATAGCTATTATTTTCCAGCTTTGAGGCTAATTATCCTAGTCCATCAATTTTATTTAATCTACATGAGATGTATGTTAGTTTATATGCCATAATGTATGACATATAGATTTAAAACCCACCTTAGATTATGCATTTTATTCATGCATCATCTTTATATTATAAGTGTTATAATATAGTAGTTTGCATGATTAAATTACATTAAAGCATGCTCATGCATCATATAATATAAGAGTTATAATATATGCATGCATTAAGCATATCCATGCATCATCTTTATATTATAAGTGTTATAGTATAAGAGTGTATGAGAGCATATATGCTTAGTTCATTATAAATTACATAAAAGTTATATATAGTAATGAATGAACATTGCATGAAGCATGACACTTAGGTTTAGTTATAAGAGTTATTAATGCCTTATGGACGTCTAGTTTTGCATTGTGGTTGATTTTGATTGTTTCATTTTTTATAAGAGTTATAATTAATGAGATTAGAATTAAAATCAATAAGAAAGAGTTGCATGCAAACTTAGGTAAAATCATGTCTTAAAAGGGTTTTAAAATTTGATTGAGATAGACCTAAGATCATGGTTCTAATGAGATTAGAAACCTAAGTTTAATCTTTTAAATTGATTTAATAGGATTAAATTGATTTGAATAAAAGATTAAATTTGTAATAAATCTATCTATAAGGGACCTTTTGTCTAAGGCGGTTTCTGGCTCTGGAGTATTTAAGCTGACAGAACCGAAACACCCCTACCTGAAAAGGTGAATTAGATAGATTTTCTACAAGCATGCAATAGTTGATTAATGTTCGTTAAAGTGTTTAATGAATGTTGATCCAAAGTTGTTTAACTTTCCCAAGTAAGTGTTACTTTTGGGTAAACTTAAATAGACTTAGTAAAAATAATTGGCCATGTTTTTCTAAATGAATAAAACCGTAGGTTGTTAAAATACTCAGTGGGAGAAAAAGATATATATGATATGTCAATTCCACTCAGTTTCTCCCTTAATGTTCACACCATGAGATTCATGCTTGGCCTCGTGGCGCCCTGGGAGTGTCCCCCTTTGGATGGTATTTGCATGGGTCAATATCAAGGTAAATGGAGAGAATATTTATAGTAAGTGGGAGAAGGATGTGTGTCAACATGTCCTGCGATCTCTTTCATTGGTTTGCACCGTGAGACCTTCTTGCACGGCCTCGAGGTGCACTAGGAGCGTTCCCCTTCGGATGGTTTATGAAATTGGTCAATATCAAGGCGAACTCCAGAAATGGATAGGGTCGGTTTAGTTTTTGCCCCAATTAGTTTTTCTCTTCGGTGGCTGCTTGGGGCGGAACTCTAGGATCTAAAGTGAAGGGTCACACTTATGGGTAATTGTTAAACAAGTTAATGGTTTCTTGACCGAATCAATGATGGCTAATCGTTATAGGAATAAGAGTTATTTTGGTATAATGAATGGTTGAGAGTGTCTCAATTCAGAGGAGGGATAAATTGACTACCCTTCGGTGGCTGTTGTCCTAAACCTCTGAAGCGTCATTGTAAAACTAGATGTGATATGGGGTTCATTTAGATTTTGCTAAACCTGATTGGATTTGTTTTAAAAGAATAATGCTAAAATCTAACGTATATTGATATGTTTGTTTTTACAGCAACATGTCAATGTTTGATTTTCCGTTAGTTGCCTTTTCCAATTTGACCGAATATATGACGTTGAAAGAGTCTATTAAAACATTTTTCGTGGAAAACAACCACGACTTTGTCATTTTTGAGGAGTGTCCTCAAGTCTCAACCTCTGATGCACCGCGAATTGTTTGTAATGCATATGAGGCGTGGATAAAGGCTAATTCGAAGGCCTGACTTCACATTTTGGTAAGCATACCAGATGCATTGGCCAAAAGGATTGAGAACATGGTCATTGCACGTGAGATCATTAACTCGTTGCAAGAATTTTTTAACACAAGTTCTCACTTTTTGAGCAAAATGTGATTGATGACAATGAAACAAGTGGTGTCAGTTCCCAAGATAATCTCCAGTCCTTCATGAATGTCAAGGGACTAACAAAGAAAGAAATTTTTGCTGACTCTGGTGAAGTTCATTGACGATAATTGTTCTCTGAAATGGAACATGGAGTTTATAATATAGTTTTTGATACTGATCCCACTACTCTCCAGAAAAGGAGGAACTTCGAAGACGATAAATGTGATTCATTTGTCTTGGAGATGTGCTTGGTGGAGAATGATGCTTATGCTTGGATAATTGATTCAGGTGCTACTAACCACGTATGTTCATCCCATCAAGGATTTAGTTCCCGGAAACAGTTGGAAGCTAGAAAGTTGACGTTTAGAGTCGGTGCTGGTGAGGCCGTTTCAGTTGTTGTTGTAGGTAGGCTGAAGTTATTTTTGGACAAGAAAAGGTATCTGTTATTCGATAATGTTTATGTAGTTTCTCATATCAAGAGGAACTTAATTTCAGTTTATTGTCTGATTGAACAAAATTATTCCATCTCTTTTTCTGAGAATAAAGTGTTCGTTTTTAAGAATGGTATGGACATTGGTTTTGGTTCAATGGAAAATAACTTGTATGTTCTAAGACCGTTATGTTGGGGATGATGCCCTAAAGTCTCGTGTTCTATAGTTTGTAAACACAGTTTTGTACGAACACTTGTGATATATAATATATGATATTTTCTTCACTACTTGTCTTTGAACATAGGACGTTTTATTCATTGTCCTACAATTGAGTGCAAGTATTGTCACAAATGTGGTCAAATTTTGGACAATGTCCTACTCGACCACCTCGACCCCCAGATAGATCCACAACCAAGAAACTTATCTAACGCTAGTTTGTCATCTGTTGTTGCTGCCCCCTCCTCCTTCAGTGACCCCTCTTATCTTATGTTTCCAATGAATTGTTGGAAATGGTGTCCTAAATCTCTTGGTAACCTCGTAGTTTGTAAACTCTGTAAACATATTGTTATTAATAAAATAAGTATTATTTTATAAGTATTTACTCAATCCAATAAACTAAGATCTGAGGTTATTTTATGTAAATTTAAACAAGTATGTAGAGACATACCGATGGATCTTGTTTAAATTAATAACCTAAATGGTCTGTAGTATATGGATAAAGGAGGGATACCTTATCCTGGTGACACTACGGATATGACCCGCTTTGTAGATGTTACAAGTGTTGTAAAATGCTATAAATTGTCTTATCTTGATCATTCATGTGAATACATGCGAGCGGGGGTATCCTATACAAAGAGTTTGTATAAGACCGAACCACGAAACGATTAGTCTCTTTATATAACGCAATTGATAATAGAGACTTACATTTCACTAGGATGACCATAGGTGACATGACCTGAATGCTGAGTGAGTTGGACCTGCTTATGAGGGAGGTTCTTTGATTTGTATGGGTGAAAGTGGCCAGATTGCTAATTTAAAAGCCTACCATTTTGGGCTTCGTCTGATTGGGGAGTTAGGAACTCAGCTACACAAGATAGAATTCACTCCTTCCTTAAAGCAAGGGTAAGTAGATAAATTGCTCCCTTAAGGGCTGATTCTAGGTCTTGAACATAGTGGCCACACTCTCCCTTGGGAAGAGAGGACTCCATCATATTGGGATTATAACTTATTGTTCATTAGAGGAATCAGTGGTACTTAAGGAGTTAGATCTAACTATAGGGGCAAAACGGTAAATTTGTCCAGTTGTACTTACGAGTGATTTGTGAAGAGTCATCGTACTGTTGATTGGCTATATGGACATAGAAATATATCTGTAGTGCGAAGAGTGCAACTGTTGGTCTTTAGTGGAGTGCCCGACAGTTAACAGATGGTGGATATCGTGATTAAAGAGTTTAGTCAGTTATTCACGTACCATTGGAGCTTCAAGCTACAGGTCCATAAGGTCCCCTTAGTAACTCAATGGATTCAAGTTGAGAATAAGATTTTGGGTTAGTTTGAAATGTTCGAATTAACAAGAGGAATTTTATTATATATAATATAATTCAATTAATTCAATTATATATGATATAACTGATATAATGTANCCGACAGTTAACAGATGGTGGATATCGTGATTAAAGAGTTTAGTCAGTTATTCACGTACCATTGGAGCTTCAAGCTACAGGTCCATAAGGTCCTTTTTGTAGCTCAATGGGTTCAAGTTGAGAATTAGATTTTGGGTTAGTTTGAAGTGTTCAAACTAACAAGAGGAAATTTGATTATATATGATATGATTAAATTAATTCAATTATGTATGATATAATTGATATGACGTATTTGATACATTATTTGATTGGAGAAATTAATATAAATATGATTTATATTAAATACTATAAAATAGAAAAAAAAACTATGGTTTATATGTCGCATATCATGCAATATTAAAACTATAGGTTATAAATATAATATGATAAGTTAGTTATTATATTTATTTATAATATATTAATTATATCATAATTAATAATTCTTTCTCTATAACCGACTTGAGTGGAAGATTACTTGCGATTTTATGGTAACTGTGAGATAAAAAGAAAAATTGTTTTCAAATCAATAAATTGAATCATCTCACATCGAGTAAAAACTAATTGTACTAAACGATAACTTTAGAGCCTAAACGATGAAGTATCGAGTTTACTATACTTACTCGTTTACTACATGATCAAGTAGCAAGTCTATACGATAGGCTTCTTCTTCTACACAATCGTTTAATTGTATCCTCGGTCATTTATTTCCTCCTTCCCTCTATTCAAAATCATACAGAGCCCACAACTCTTGGATTTTCACACCGAGAATACCAAGGTACTCTTGTGGTGGTGTTCTTGTTCTGTTCGAGGATGAAGGATCGAGTTACACTCGATTGTGATTGAGGATTTTCCAGTTCGTGTTGTTTGGACGCATTGGTGATCGATCGAGGGAATATGTGAAGAAAGAGTTCTTCAAAGGTATTATACTCGATCTTTTTATATTTATTTTGAAGAAGAATGTTGTAGTTTAGTCTTTAATGCATAATCATTTTCTGTTAGACTGTAAATATATTTATTCTTTCTCAATGGAGTTTGGAACGATCCGCTTCCACTCACTGGTCCTCTAGATTTAGAGTTCGTTCATGAATAACGTTCTAGATTTATCAGAAAAGGTAATTTTCCCAAATTCCTCCGCCCTTGCAGCCAAATCAGGTAATTTCTGACTTCTTAATTCTACTTTTTGTAATCATATGATCTATCATATTTCTCTGATATCTTCCCTCATTTCTGCTCCATCTCTGCCCCCATTTATGATGCTACTTAAATTCCATGTCTATTTTCCATATCGGTATTGTAGTAAGCCCAACTTAAATCTTCCACATGCTTACCATGTTCCCAATCTAAATCTTAATCTTGCTTATGTTGGTCAATTATGTGACCTTGGTTTAATCGTTTACTTTTTTCCTAATTATTATCAAGTTCAGGATCCGCAAATGGGACAAATAGTTGATACAGGGCACAAGGTAGAATGATTTTTTTAGCCAACTTCGCTTCAGCTTCCCGTTTCTCAATCTATCTCTACGTCTGTTGTTGACTCTATTGTATATTAATACCACCTCTATCTTGGTCATGCTTCCTCGGAAAAACTTCGCAAGTTAGTTTCTATTGGTAGCTTAAATAATGTTTCAAAATTTGCTCCATTTGATTGTTTAAAATGTAAACTTGCGAAATAACTTGTTTCATCTTTTCCTCTTTGATCCTCTTCTTGTGACATACCTTTTGGTTTAATTCATTATGATATTTGGAGTCCTACTTCCACTCCCACTGTCAATTGCTATCGATACTTTGTCTTATTCATTGATGATTATTCTCGATTTACTTGGATTTATTTTCAAAAAAGTCATTCTTCCATATCTTAAGTCTACATTGACTTTGCCAATATCATTCAAACACGATTCTCTCGAACCATCAAACTCCTTCGTACAGATAAAGCCATGGAGTACAAGAACACAATTCTCCTCTCTTTTCTCGTCCTCACGAGCATACCAAACTTGAATCTCGAGCCCGCTTATGGAATTGAACATAAAGGTTTTCTTTGTTGGGATCCTATCTCTAAACGGTTACGTATTTCCTGCCATGTAATGTTTTAGGAGCATCATATGGTTTCTAGTCTATCATTTTTCCATACCTCTCTATCTAGTTCACAATTTTTCTTTACTGATCCTTCCAATGCCCTTTTTTCTGAACTTGACCCATCCACCCCCATATCTCCTCTCCCCAACCCAACATTGGATTCCAATGACACTTCTTCATCTAACCTAACAACCACTCATCACCTTGCTTCATCTACTCCTAGCTCTGCTCCCTCGACATCAACATTTGTCTCTGCTGTTGAATCTAAACTTGCATAAGTCATTCATATTTGTAGCTCCACTCGGGTAAGTCAACCTCCCCCTCATCTTCAAAACTTCCATTGTTTTTCCACTAATCAATCTTTGGTCAAACCATCATCTTGTCATGAGGCCAATCTTTCTTTTCATCTTATTCTTGAGAGAATGTTATTGTATTGTGAGGATAAACTTGTTGAGTGCTTAAATTTGTAAATCCACTCTAGTGAGAGTTGTATTGTGTTCTTCGAAAATTCCAACATTTGTAACGGTTTGATCCTAAACCGTGGAAAGGATCGAGTTTGCTCTTGAACCCATAAAAGGAGTTGTGATGTAACGGTTGGGCTCTAATCCGTGGAAAGAGTCGGAAAGATTTTATTCAAATTTCCAAAAGGCGCTTGGGGAGTGGAGTAGGTCGAGTTTGACTGAACCACTATAAAAATTACGGTGTCTTCTTCTCTCACTCTTTCCTTTTTATTTTAGCAATTAATTTAAGCAATTTATTGTATGTTTTAGATTGTTCTTATTTATTTGCTAAAATTTGATAGAATTAAATTGTCACATTTTTGTCATCTTATTTGTTTCATAAATTGAATTTTTCTTATTATTTATAAAAAGTGTATTAATTAGTTTAATTGGGTTAATTTAGAAAAAAGTTTAATTAAACCCTATTCACTCTCCTTCTAGGGTTGCCATATCGATCCAATAATTGGTATCAGAGCGGGTTGCTCTTCTTGAAATATTTATTTCTTGATAAACTTAATTATTTTTGAGTTATGACAACTTTAAGTTTTATCCGTTTTACCGATAGTCAATCTATTACAATGTCTCATTTCTTTAATGGTACTAATTATAGTTATTGGAAAAATAGAATGAGATTTTTCTTGCTTTCTATTGATTATGATTTATGGGATATTGTTGAGGAAGGTTTTAAAATTCCAACAAAGGATGTTGATGGTGTTAACACTATAAAACCTAAGGAAGAATGGTCAATAAATGAAAAGAAAGCATGCTCTTTAAATGCCAAAGCTTATTCAATGCTTATTTTGTTGCTTTGAATGAATGGTGAGTATAATAAAAGTGTCTATTGCAAACCGCTAAAGAAGTATGGGAATAAATTAGAAATTACTCATAAAGGATCTAGTCAAGTAAAGAAACAAAGATTGACATGTTTTAGTTCATCAATAAGAAATGTTTAAATTGATAAAAATGAAGCTATTTTCTGAATGTTTTGTAACAAACCCAAAATTTGTACGCATACACTACAAGGAAATTAAATATTGAAATTATTGTGGATGATTAAATATAAATCACCTAACCTTAATTTAGAAGCAGAGAAACAATTAAAAAATAATAAATAAATAAATAAAAATAAAAATAAAGAAAAATTTGGAAAGAACGAAGTGGAGAGAGCGAGACTCTAATTTAATGATAATAAATAAATAAATAAATAAAAGAAAATTGGAGAAAGCGAGAGTAGAGAGAGCGAGATTGAAGGAAAATTGGAGAGAGCGAGAATTGTAGCGGAGAAAGCTGGGAGAGAGCAAGATTGAAGAGAAAATTGGAGAAAGCGAGATTGTGTAGCGAGAAAGTAGGAGAGAGCAGAAGGCCACCCAGCAAGAAAGTTGGAGAGAGCAAGAGTGAATGAAAAAAATTGGAGGAAAGCGAGATTTGCAAGCGAGAAAGTGTGAGAGAGCAAGAGCCACACCAGCGAGAAAACTTGGAGAGAGCGAAAATTTGAGAAGAGAGCTGTGAGAACCGAAAGAGAGGAATTGGGAGAGCGAGAAACCCCAGCAAGCGATGCTAGCGAGATTGAGGTCTGGCGAGAGTAGAGAGAGTGAGATCCCGTAGGGGAGCGAGATTGAAGAAAATTGGAGAGAACGAGAACAAAAATATATAGCGATGAAAGCTGGAAGAGAGAGCGAGACTGAGAGAAAATTTTGAGAGCAAGGAGTGGAGAAGAGCAGGATTCCTAGCGAGAAAAGTTTGCAGAGAGGCGAGATTCTGAAAACAGGAGAGGGAGATTGAAGAGAATTAGAGAGCGAGATTACCTAGCGAGAAAGCTGGAGAGAGCGAGATTCTGAGAGCAGGGAGAGCGAGATTTGGACGGAGCGACGATTTGGACAGAGCGAGAGTGGAGAGAGCGAAATTCCTAACAAGGAAACTAGAGAAAAGCCGAGATTCTGAGAGCAGAATGAGCGAGATTTGGACAGAAGCGTGAATTATGCATTGATTTTGGCCACGATCTTATAGATTATACATGAAAAAACCCTAAAATTGAATACAAATGAAGAATGATGACGTAAGGGCAAACGTTAGCCAAGATTAGGTGTCTTATTGAGAGGAATCCTTAAACCCTAAGTAATTTTAAAGAAGCCACCTGTAGGATGATTTGTCACACTGAGAAGAGCTGAAAACTACTATAAATAGGTCCCTTTGCCGAAGATTTAACCCGTTCTCAAACAAATCTCAGTAACAAAGAATCGTGTGAAAGAGTAAGTGTGAGTGAGGAAGTTCTGTGAGGTTAAAAGAGAAAAGCTCAGGTAAGGTGTTGCCCAAATTTCCTTCTAGTTTGAAAAGGGAAATCTTTACTGATCAAATCATAAAGAATAATAAGGAATAACTAGATCACAGTCAAGGTAAGTAGTTATCTCACCAATGTTTCATAGTAGTGTACCTTTAATATGTTGCATAATTATGTATTGTTATGTTGCATCACATATTTAAAATACGTTTATCGACAAGGGACTCCATGCATTATGTTTGTTCATAAGATTAAATTTTAATTAGATAAAGGTTATGCTTTTAGGGCTAGCAGGGCATGTATGGTTGTACCCCTCTAGACCCTATTCTATGTCAAGATTATTCTAGGGCTAGCAGGGCATGTATGGTTGTACCCCTCTAGACCCAATTCTATGTCAAGTTTATGCTAGGGACTAACAGAGTATGTACGGTTGCACCCCTCTAGTCCAGTCTTACGTTTATGTTAATGCTTGATGTTGGATGTGACTCTGGCCCTACTGACTGCATGATCCGCTAATCATCATATGGGTTAGTTTCTGCCTAAGTCCTCATATTCCTATCAGGGCGGAGAAATTTACGTTAGAAGCATAACCGACCACCACATGTTATTATACGTTTTCGGTCCCAACCATATGTTTTCATGACATGTTGCTTGTGATTGTACATTTAGTCACTACCTTACGTGAGAACTACTTACAGGGTATATTATATACTCACCCTATATTTTACAGACT
This sequence comes from Benincasa hispida, assembly GCF_009727055.1. Lineage (NCBI taxonomy): Eukaryota > Viridiplantae > Streptophyta > Magnoliopsida > Cucurbitales > Cucurbitaceae > Benincasa > Benincasa hispida. The sequence continues at coordinate 68,447,913 of NC_052360.1, read as the reverse complement.
TTGTAGGTAAGGACACAACGTAGATGGCAGAATTGGACGTCGCTCAAATGACCAACCATCAAACTCACTATTATAGGCACATGCATTTTGTACCACCACGCTAATATTTTATGGATCCTGGTGTTTTGATAAATAAACTTTTTATATAGTTTTTCTATCTAATTAATAAAATTTAGATATGTTCTTTGAAATTTTCACCAAAACTCATCTCATGATAGAAAAGTCTAAGTATGCGAATGAGTAATACTCCACTCTTTAAGCATGGATGACGAACCAACTTCGTTCTTTTCGATTAAAGCTCACCTCTAGCTTTGAAACAATTTCCTTGCCTTTGTCACTAACAAGTAAATCTTCAAAATTTCATTCTAAAAACATCACTATAAATAGGCTCATTAGAATAACATTGCAAGATTCATCAAATACTACATGCATTAGATTCCTCAATTACTAAAGTTCTTTTATTGAAACTCTATAAGCTTTACTAGTAGAGGAAAGCCAAGGAAAATACCAACATCCGTCTTAGAATCAATTTTCCATGTTTTTCTTTCTTATTCAAAATAAAACATTTGCAACAACTTTGAAAATACCAAATATTTGGAATTTTGTTATGCTAAAGTTCATAAGGAGTTTATTCCAAAGAAATGTTCTAATTAAAACTCTATTTAAACATAACAAACATGGCTTCCACCCAAAATGGTGGTAAACCATACTGCATACAATATTTGATCTATAGCAAATTCTTGCAAAGTACGATTTTTTCTTTCAACTACACCGTTTTTGTTGAGGAGTTCTTGGAGGCGGAGAAATTCTGAGAAAAATCATTTTTTCACAAAAGTTTCAAAGCATTGCTATCAAATTCTCCTCCATGATCACTCCTAATTTTAGAAAATGAAAAAACCTTTTCATTTTGAACTCTTTTGCAAACAGAAAGCTTTTCAAAGCATCATCCTTATGTTTTAGCATCAAAACCCAAGTAAATCTTAAAAAAATCATCACTATCACAAAGGCATAATAGTTTCCTCCAAAAAACTAGCAATTCTAGAAGGGCAAATAAGTCCATGTGTAAATAGTTGAAGGGGTCTAGTTGGAGAGATTACATTTTAGATTTGGAGGAGCTTAGTTTTCTTAGCCATTGACAGAGCATCACAAACTTTGTCTTTTTCAAATTTAAATTTGGGAAGACCCTAACCAAAGAATTCTTGAAATATTTGAAATTAAGTACATGCTAGCATGTTCTAGTCTTCTATGCCATAGCCAAGAATCATTATGCAAAGCCGATAAACATTTTATCATTAATATGACAATCACTCAGATCAATAGTATAAACATTTTCATCTCTTATTTCCAACAAATAAACTTTTCTATCACTAGCATTTTCAATGATGCAATTCTTTTTATCAAAACACGACTCCTAAAGCCTTTATCACACAATTGACTAATACTAAGTAAATCATGCTTCAAACCATCAACCAAAAGTAATTTTCAATTAAAATAGAAGATTCGTTACCTATACTACTACCTTTACCAATTATTTTACCTTTCTTGTTTGTCACCAAAGCGACAAGACCTCCATCCTTTTTGGAAGAGAGACAAACTTGGATGGGTCTCTCCGTCATGTCCTCGTAGTCAACCACTACCAACGTAACTTCTTTTTTTTCTTAAGAGGTTTCAGCAAACCTACAAACAACAAATGTTCAAGTTTGATTTCTTTTGTCCGGTGTGTACCCACACTTGTTTGGTCCTAGATGGTTAGCATTGACAAACTTGGGAATCCATTTCATTTTTGCATAGACATTTAAGGCATTGGATATAGACAAGTAACAAGAATAAGTTGTATGTCCAAACTTTCCAACATGGAGAAAAAATAAACATTATGCAAAGACTTTATCTTCTTACAACAAATTTATGCACTCTACTTTTCTTGGAGAAAATTATTCCTTAGAGCATTGTGAAACTTTGCCCTTTGAAGAAAAATTCTTCTTGGAGAAGTAGTTTGAACATATTTCAATTTAAAACACTTAGGGTCTAATATGGCCTCACACCCACAATAATGACATATAGGGCACAAAGTTAGATTTAACATGCTTAGACACAACCTTACGGCATATTAAGCTTAGGCATATTAATGAGATACTTTAACAAAGATAGTTTTAGAACTTGAAGGAGTTGAATCATTCATTCAATATAGCCTAACCTCTTTTATCACACAAAGGCTTGCCTACTTCAATTATCTTGTCTAATCTTTGAGAACCTATTGTCAACTTTTAATAGATTCTTTAGTCTTGATCAAGTTTTTACAAGACTAAATTCTTTCTTTGAGTATTTAATCAAATTATCTTTTTTCCACAACTATCAGCTCAAGAAATTTAACTTTGTCAAGCATGGCATTTTTCTCAATCACAATCAAAAGCATGCTTGTCACAAGAGATATTCATTTCATCAACATGGCAAGCATCATGCTCATGCTCTCTTTTAAGCAAACAATTTCTTCAAGTAAAGGACTTATTTTTTTACTAGTATAAAAAACATTGTATTCTTTTTTAAGCACAAACATACTTAGAACTAAGTTTTTTCTAAAATAAATTTTGCATATTTTGCAAAAAGCTTCGAACAATTCATTATAAAGAAGAGGTTCTAGAGTTACCTCATCATTTTGTTCATCCTTTTGTCACTAATGAGCATGAAGCAAAAAATGGCCAGCTTCTTCATTATCACTCCCACTTTTCGCTTTCATTGCTATCATCTCAAGTAGCTTTCATTGCTTTCTTCTTAAGATTTTTCTTGGATGATTTGAGAAAGGACAATTGGTTCTAAATATGACCCGACTTCTTTGCATTCATAGTCATTTAACCATCATCCTTTTGCTCTTTTCACCTTTTGATCTTTTTGGTTGGAGAGATGCTTTTTTTGAATTGCCTCTTTCTCTTGATGAAGTTCTTAAACTTACGTGAAAGATATGCAACACCATCTTCATCAAGGTCATCTTCATCTTGGGAGTTAACTTCTAAAGAGATGTTCTTTAAAGCTATACTCTTTTCTTTACTTTTTCTTCTCAATCCTCCATGTTTTTTGTCTTGATCTCTTTATTCTCATGCGTCAACAATTAGCCCATGAGTTCATCAATGGAGAGAGATTTGAGATCCTTTTGCTCTTTTGAATGGCGGTGACTTTAGGCTCCCATTGTTAGGCAAAGCCACAATGCATTGCTTTTTCTTCTCAAAGATTTGAGTACTTTTCCCCATGTCCTTCTAAAAGCATTGACATGTTTAGTAAATCAATAAACATGTACAGACCGGATCCTTACACAGTCGATGATCGGACTGCTACGACATGCATACTTTAGC
>NC_052360.1:68407278-68443102 GCF_009727055.1 Benincasa hispida | reverse complement strand
ATTATTATTTAAATTAATAAAAAAAAAGTTTTAAAAATGGGGGGGTTTGTTTACACACATGATTCTTCTAAGTATTTTAGAAATCTATAAAAATGAATTAGTTTTCATTATTGAACTTATTCTATACACATGAAAAATGAGTTCCCAAATACTCAAAAAAAAAAAAAAAAAAAAAAATCCAATATGAAGCACGAATACTTTATGTGAGCCAAAGAATCTGTATCAGATACATATCAGATACCAATACTTTCAGATACTTCCCAGATACACGCGATTTAACGTATCTTTTTTTACGTTTGCCTTTTCTTACAGAAAAAAAGAGAAGACTCATCTAATATTTTTCCAATTTAAAAACTAGGCAACATATTCAAAAAGCTCGTTACTCGAGTCCAAAAACTAAAAAAAATAAAATAAAAGACCAAACCTAGAATTATCTAATCTTTATCTTCACATTTGAGTCTCCAAAGTCACCAAAATATAATCCACTTAAATATCTTCAACATTCCAACGAAGAAGTTCTTCATTTATCTTCATACTCCCCCTCTAATCTTCTTCTTCTATGATCAATATGTACCATTTTCTATTGCATTTTATGTTGACTATTGTATTTTTAACATCTTAGAATGTTGCTTTTTATATTGTATTTCAGTGTTTGTATTGTATTTTGTACTATTGTCATTAAGCTATTGTTGGATTGATATGGCAACCCTAGAGGGGGTGAATAGGGTTTAATTAAAAAAAAAATTTTTAAATTAACTCAATTAAACGAATTAATACACTTTTTATAAATAATAAGAAAAATTAATTTATGCAAACAAATAAGATGACAAAAATGTGATAATTTAATTCTATCAAATTTTTAGCAAATAAATAAGAACAAACTAAAACATACAATAAATTGCTTAAATTCATTGCAAAAAATAAAAAGGAAAGAGTTAGAGAGGAAGACACCATAATTTTTATAGTGGTTTAGTCAAACTCAACCTACTCCACTCCTCAAGTACCTCTTGGGAATTTGAATAAAATCTTTCCGACTCTTTCCATGGATTAAACCCAACCGTTACACCACGCTCCTTTTTATGGGTTCAAGAGCAAACTCGATCATTTCCACGGTTTAGAATCAAACCGTTACAAATTGGAATTTTTGAAGAACACAATACAAACTCTCACTAGAGTGGATTTACAAGTTTAAGCACTCAACAAGTTTATCCTCACAATACAATAACACTCTCTCAAGAATAAGATGAAAAGAAAAAAAATTGGGAACTTAAAAGAGCAACAATGGAACTTTTTGAATTTTGGGGATTATGAAATGTAAAATTTGTTGGTTTAAAATTTGGAAGAGGAAGATGGTTTATATAAGGATGGAAAAATTTTTAGAAATCACAATTAATTTGGACCATTGGATTTTCGAAAAGAAAAATCAATGGTGGAGATTTTAAACTAACTAGTCGTTAGATACAAAAAAAATATAATATTAAAGTCATTTTCTTTTGAAATTTATTTTTCTTTTTTAAAATTATTCCAAAAAATAAAAAAAGAAAAAAAAGAAAAACATAACATGTGTCAAAAACTAGCCGTTAGACACAAACATAAAATAATAATTAAATTCATTTCCTTTTAATTCATTTTTTTTTTTAATTCATTCTTTTTAAAGTCAATCTAAAAATAAAAAACATACCATGTATAAAAAAACTAGCCGTTAGATACAAACATTAAAATAATATTAAATTATTTTTCCTTTTAAATTTCTTTTTTAATTTCAATTTTTTTTTATTTTAAATTAATCCAAAAATTAAAAGTTCATCATATGTTAATCTCTTAATGATCCACCATTCAACATAATACTGCTGCCACAATGTCTACATGTTTTCATTACTTTATATATATATATATATATATATGACTAATTCATTTTTTTAGATTTCAAAATATATAAAATAAACGGTCATATAACCACCCATTACTCACGATTTTTTTTTGGCATCACTCACAAATCAGTTCCTTCATGATTGTGTTTCCGAAGATTGGTTCCTTCATTTTCATTGACGAAGTCTCTTTTTGGTGATTAGATTTGTGCTTCAACTTCATTAAACTTAATTATTTATTCTTCAATTTCATCCTATTATCCGAGTTCAGAAGGTGTACATGAATTGATCGATATCATATCTAAATGAGAGGGATCTTGAAAACATGAAAGTATGATTCAGAAAGGAGGCTTAAAAAGAATTGAAAGTCATTACCTATAGTAACAAGGTACACTTTCATTTTCGGTGGCTCAATCATAGGAACTCCGAAGTTAAGTGTGCCTAGCATAGAGTAATCTTAGGTTAAAATGATTAGGCTAATCCTATATTGAAAGGATCAGTGTTGATTTGTGAAGACAACTTTCACTATTAAAAGCATTTAAGACATATAATGATATATTTTAAAATTAATTTAAAAATAAATTCTCCACAATCTTCGAAAAAATCAATTTGAAATTTCAATCTTCTTTATTCGATGATTATTTGAAAGATTCATAAATGATTTTTTCTCATAATATTCGTAAGAGAGGTTTTTTAAAAGTTAGCAAGTAAACTCATTATTTGAAAATATTAATCTGATTCATTTAAAATTAATAAATCATAAAACAAACTTATACAGAAGCTTATTTCGTCTTTCCTCGTCTATTTTCTTACTTTTATAGCTACAAAGAACAATTGTTCAAATTATATTCTTCCTTTTCAACAAAGTACATTTTCATTCCATAGTTTTAATTTAATATATACAAAATCTTTGAAACAAAAAAATTACCTATATCAGTTATTTTTATATTTAATAAAATTGGTTGGTTTTTTTTAGCATTTAATCTCAAATTAATTAATTAATTAATTAATATTTTAATGATAAAGAACCTACTTTTATTTATTAACAGTTTGAGTGTTTTGAAGTGTCCATTGTGTAGAGCTTGAGATAGCGGTTCCAATACAATTTGAATCACTCAAATCGGAGTTTGAACGAAGAAGATATGATCTAACGAAAAAATCTCGAGCAGATGACGTGACAAATTTTTTCTCATCAAAGCGGACCAATTGAAAGGTGCCACTTGCACCATGAGAGGAAGGACACATGGTGGGCTTTTGAGATTTTGGATTGGTTTAAAAAAGAAAATGATTTTTAAAGGAAAAAGAATTTAATATTATTTTATGTTTGTGTTTAACGGCTAATTTTGGATAATGTTTTTTGTTGGGTTTTAAAATAAGTTAGTTTAAAAAATATATATTTTTAATTATTATTTTTTTTTTGTGTGTAACAACTAATCGGGTTTAAAATCTCTGCCATTGGTTTTTCTTTTCCAAGATCCAATGGTCCAAATTAAATGTGGTTTCCAACAAGTTTTCCTCTTTATTTATACTCATCTTCTTCCCCAAATTTTCACAACAATTTTACACTATTTTTTCAATCCTCCATAACTCAAATCCACCATTGTTATTCTCTTTCTAAGCTTCAATTTTCTTCTTTTCATCTTCTCCTTGAAAGAGTTATTTTATGCCGTGAGAATTGATTAGTTGTGAGCTAAAATTTGTAAATCCACTATTAGAGAGTTTGTCGTGTGTGCTATTTATTTTTTCAAACTATTGTAAGAGTTATTCTTGATCCCGAAGAAAGAGCCGTTGTAACGATTTGATCCTCAATCGTGGAAAGGATCGAGTTTGTTCTTGCTCCCAAAAAAAGAACATTGTAGCGATTTGACACTAAGCCATGGAAAGAATCAAGTTTGTAGTGACATACCCAGGAGGAACTTGGGAAGTGGATGTAGGCCGGTTGTGTTGAACCACTATAAAATCACGGTGTCAATTTTTCTATCCTCTCCTATTTAATTTTGTAATTAATTTATTTTTATTTTTTATTTGCATGAAATTAATTTCTATAATTTATCTTCAAAATTAATTTCTCACATTTATCTATTTAAGTTGGTTGAATTTATCTTTGCACATTTATTTTACCAATCCTATTATTAAAATTAAATAGGGTACGTAAAGTATTAATTTTAATTTCTTAGCTTCTTTGGATTGAATTATTTTGCATGAAATTATTCTTTAAATTATTTGATAGCCAAAAGTATATTGATTTGTTTAATTAGGCCCACACTAAAGAAAATGTTTTAATTAATTTTATTATACCCTATTCACTCCCTCTAGGTTGTCATACTGGTCCTACAATTGGTATAAGAAGCGGTTGTTTTTTTTTGTAATTAAAATTTTTCATAAATCATTTTAGATTGATACCCACTATTTGAGTTTCTCACTTCTACATTTGGTATCGGAACAAAGAGTTCTTCCACATAAATTATTTTTAAAATATTATTAATCTTTTGAAAAGCTTAATTGCTAGAGCTATTGGTGATTCTATTGATAGGCCCCCATACTTTGATGGAACTAAAAATATGATCTATGGAATAATAAAATGAAAACATTTATGTTTGCTATGAATTTTAACATTTTGTATGTTTGTGAGCATGATTTGTCTAAATTGCAATTGAACAATGAGTTACTTACTTTTAATGGTAAAGCTATTAATATTATATATTGTGCATTTGATAGAAAAATATGTGATACATTTTGTATTATGATTATTATTTGGTCTAAAATAGGTGTTGTTAGTTCTATCTTACCTAAAACAAATGAAATTTATAATACTCTAACTACAACTAAAACTAGCATGTAGCAATAGTGGAATAAGAGGTCGATCTCAAGAGAACCTCTATTAATTGGCCTAAAATAGACTAATTGAATTCCAAAATGCAAAAGATTAAATGGGGGTTGTTTGTTTTAAAGTACTAGAAACTAACTAAGTGAAAAAGCAAGAATTGTGTTGGGTTATACTATCTTGTATAGGCTCAATTAATCAAGATTAATCCTGAGTTTCTGAGGAAATGGCTGAGAAAAGCATTGTTTCTTTGGGTAAAACTATCTCTATTTTTCTCTCTTATTCGATAAGCACTGTTAAATCCTCGATGTGTAAATTCCTTACTTGATGAGTTTTTGCTCGTTACTTGATGGATTTCTTCTTCTTTCCTTGATGAGTTTTGTTCTTTCCTCGATGGAACTCAACGAATATTAATCTTTACTCGACCTTACTCGATGAGTAGTAATCTTTACTCGAAGCAACTCAATGAGAGAAATTCTTGACTCGATGCTACTCGATGAGAGAAATTTGTGACTCGATGCAACTTGATACTCTGAAAACGTTGTGATTTGATTACAAGATCGTGTTTTCGTTGATTTGCATGATTTGCAGAGAAACTGATGAAGATTGAAAAAAAAAAAAAGATAAAGAGAAGAAGAAGGAACACTCAGAGTTACGTTGTTCGACTAATAAGTCTACGTCCACATGAAGATTCTTTTTTTTTTTTATCACTTGAAGATTGCTTACAGTAGTTCTTGTTTATAGAAAAATAGAAAGTATGATGATTCTCTCTCTTTTTTTTCTTTTTGTTTAGATCAGTGGTATTTATAACAATACCATCTGACCATTACAGGATAAAGTTTGTTATATAAACTAAACTAGCTAAAATTGTATTTGAGTCACTGTTATTAAAAATTCTCCACGTTGACTCTATTGCCTGCAATCTTCTGATCTTTCTGATTCTAATAATTCTATTTACACTGTTTCTGGAAGTTCCAAACCAACTTGTTCTAGACATTTGATAAATTTAAGTTTTGATACTGGTTTTGTCAACATGTCTGATGCGTTCTCTGATGTGTGATCTTTTAAGATTTCTATTTCCTCTGTCTCAACTTTGTCTCTAATGAAATGATACTTTATATCAATATGTTTTGTTCCAGTGTGATATTTTGGATTTCGGGATAAATTTATAGCACTTTGGTTGTCACAGTACAGACTTACCATTGTTTGACTTAATCCAAAGTCTTTCAACAATACCTTAAGTCACAATGCCTCTTTAATTGCTTTAGTTAATGGCATATACTTAGCTTTTGTTGTAGATAAAGCCACTATAGTATATAATGTGGCTTTACAGTTGATTAGATTAGGATCATAAAGGAATAGATAGCCTGTTAAGGATCTCATTTTGTCTAAATTGTCAGCATAGTCAGCATCCACATATCCATATAGCTATAAGTTCGGTTCAGCTGATTTTTGGTAGACTAGTCTTGAGTTTTTAGACCAAACTAAGTATCTTAGGATCCATTTAGTGGCCTCTCGGTGTTTCTTACTTGGGTTAGACATATACCTACTAACAAGACTAGCTGAGTATGAGAAATAAGGTTTGGTAAAAATTATTAAATACACTAGGTTTCCAACTGCCTGATTATAGGGTATAATAGGCATCTGTTTTTGATGTTCTAGGTCAAAATCTTTAGGAAAATTGGCTGAGAATAACTTGAAGTGCTGAGCAATAGGCAAGCTTATAGGTTTAGCATAACTTAGGTTGAGCCTTTTTAGGATCTTCTCACAGTAGTTAAACTGGTTGATGCTTAAGATAGACTCCTCTTTGTTCCTTAGGATCTCAATCCCTAGAACTTTGCTTGCTTCTCCTAAGTCTTTCATGTCAAACTCTCTTTTTAGTATGTTTTTAACATGAGTTAAGTCTTCCTTGGACCCACCCACCAGTAACATGTCATCCACATATATGAGTAAGTAAACCTTGTCCTTGTAGGAACTTGTATTTACATAAACACATATATCATAGGAACTTCTTTTGAATCCAATGCTAGATATATATAGTCATGGAACCTTCTATACCAACACCTAGGTGATTGTTTTAGCCCATAGATTTTCTTGTTGAGTAAGCAATAGAAATTCTCTTTTTCTTTAACTTCAAATCCCTTAGGTTGCATCATGTAGATTGTCTCTTCTAGATGCCTATGAAGGAAGGCAGTTTTCACATCTAATTGATACAATTATAAATTATTTTGAGAAACCAAGGATAAGAGAAGCCTTATAGAAGTTTGTTTGATAACTAGAGAGAAAATATCTGAGTAATCTATTCCTTCCTTCTGTGTAAACCTCTTTGCGACTAACTTGCCTTATACCTATGTTTCTGATCATAGGATGCACCTTCTTTGAGTTTGAAAACCTATTTGGAAGCTATTGGTTTATAACCCTTAGGTAGAGGAGCTATAGGCCAAGTATCATTCACATTTAGTGAATGCATTTCCTCAATTCATGGCTTTTATCCAGCTCCTTGCATTAGAACAACTTGTTGCTTATTCAAAAGTTGTTGGTTCTTGGTCAGTAGAAGCCACAACAACATTTAGAACTAAATTCATATAGTTCATTTCAGTATATTTGGTTGGAGGGGTAATGGTTCTCCTTTGTCTATCCCTGGCTAAGGCATACTGACTCAAGTTTGGTTGCTGATTAATAGTCTCCTCTTGTTCCCCTGCTTGTTCCTCATCTTCTCCTGTGTCACTAGCTAAGTTAGGTTCCATTGATTTCTCAGTAGTTAACTCCACCTCAATTCTTGTTGTAGATGTCTCAGCTTCATCCTTAAGCCTCTTCTCCTTTTGCTTAAACATCTCTTCTTCTCCAAAGGTAATGTCTCTTCTATATATCAACTTCCTCTTGAAGGATCTCTTACAAGAGTATCCATGAGCGACTTCGGATCTTTTCGATTTCATTGTGACTGAATTACCACACACATATTCTAATAGATAGATATGAATTGTAACACTAATTATAGGCATGCTATAACAATTAAAATACAAAAGGACTGAGTAAATGTACCAGATAAATGAATCTTTTCTCGAACTCAGTCTAGCGGAAGCGAATCCTCTACACTTCTTATCCCCTAGCAATCAGTCTCCTAATAGCACCACGATCGTCTAGACGAACGACAGCGCACGAACAAGCAGTAACCGAGGACGACACCACCACTCGAAGCCCTCGGTATTCTCAGAGTGAGAATCCAAAGGTGGACTTTGATGGAATTGGTAGATGGAGGAGGAAAGAATGATCGTGTAGTACGAACAAACAAGTGGGAGATAGTAGATGACTATCGTATAATTGGGTACTTGTCATTTCGGAAAAGGTACATGATTGTGTAGGTTTTACTAAGCGGTCGTCTAGAAAATGTTAAGCGATCGTTTAGAATAGGTAAGCGATCGTTTAGGCTCTCAACGCTAAGCGATCATGAAGTTTTCACACTATGAGCGAATTTTCAAACTTCTTACCAAATGAAAAAAAAAATTCATTTTATTCATCAGTTACAAGAACCAAATTCGATCTTCCCACTTTCTCACGATTTTGGAGAAATTCTTTGCCAATTATCACATAACTGCCTAATTAATTAATTAATTAATATAATCAAATTATATTCTTAACCTATAGTTTGATATCATATATCTACTATATTAATTTCTCCTCTACTTGATATAAATCATATTTATATATATTTTCCTCCAAAATAATGTATCTCATACATTTAGTCAATTATATCAAATAAAATTAACCAGTTCAATTATATAATATATAATCGAGCTCCCTCTTGTCAATTTGAACATTTAAAGCTGACCCAAAAACTTATTCTCGACTTTATCTAAGCTATCAAGGGGACCTTATGGGCTTGTGGCTCGAAGGTCCAATCGTATGTGAATAGCCGACTAAACTCTTTAGCCACGAGATCCACCATCCGTTAATTGCAAGACATTCCACTAAAGACCAACAGCTGAACTTTTCTTACCACGAATATATTTCTATGTCCATCGAATATAACCAATCATGAGTACGATGATCCTTCAGAGATACTTGTAAATACACCTAGGCCAATTTACAGTTTTGCCCCTATAGTTACACCTTACTCCTTAAGTACCACTAATTCCTCTAATGAATAATACAACATAGTCCAATTATTTGTGAACACCTCTCGAGCCAAGAGAAGGTGTGTGGCGCCACATCGTTTAAGCCCTAGAATCAGCCCTTAAGGGAGCCATCTATCTACTTGCCCTTACTTTGGGGAAGGAGTGAATTCCATCTTGTATAGTTGAGTTCCTAGCTGCCAAATTAGATGAATCCCCAAAGTAGTAGGTTTGAGTTGGCGACCTGGCCACTCGCACCCATGCAAATCAAAGGACTGCCCTCAATGGCAGGAGTTCCCAAGTCACTCAGGATTGAGGTCATGTTACCTATGGTCATCCTAGTGAAGTGAAGTCTTTATCATGAACGGTGTTATATAACGAGACGTTAACATTTCATGGTTAGGTCTTATACAGACTCTTTATATAGGACGCTCCCTCTCGCATGTCCCTTACCGAATGATCAGGATCAGACCATCTGTGACAAGTCACAACATTTGTGACCATTACACAAAGCGGGTTGCATCTATAGCATTACCAGGATAAGGTTTCCCTCATTTATCCATATACTACAAACCATTTTAGTTATCACTTAAGACATGATTCCCTTGTATGTCATCACATACATGATTAAGTTACATACAGATAACTAGGGATTTTAGGTTTATTGGTTTTGTGGTAAAGCAACTAAAACAAACAACTGAGCAAATTGAAAAAGTGAAGTAAAATATCATATATTATACATCACAAGCGTTCGTATAAACTGTTTATAAACTACAGGACACGAGACTTTAGGCCATCAACCCCAACAATCTCCCTCTTATCCTAAAGCGTAGTGGGGTATACATAAAACTAGTACAAAAGAATAAACTAGGGCGTAAAAGCCTAGTACAAGAAAATCTCCCACTTGCCCTAGTCCAGTCGCGGGCGATCCTGTAGACCCATAATCTGAAGGTGACCCTCAAACACTGTAGCCGTGAGAGCCTTCATAAACGGATCAGCAACATTGTGCTCCGAAGCAATCTTCATGACGATCACATCCCCTTGATGCACTATCTCTCAGACCATATGATATTTCTACTTTATGTGTTTGCCGCGCCTGTGACTCCGAGGCTCCTTGAGTTCGCTAGTTCCCCACTATTATCACAATAGAGGGTAATGGGCCTAGACATATCTGGAACAATTTCCAGTTCTGTCAAGAACTTCCTGAGCCAGACGGCCTCCTTAGCAGCTTCGCAAGCCGCTACGTACTCCACCTCCATAGTGTCTGTCTCTTATACACATCTAGATGTGTATAAGAGACAGCCATAGTGTAGTTAGCGATGTACCCCTGCTTAGTGCTTCGCCACACTACAGCTCATCCGTTAAGAGCGAAGACTGACCCTTAAGTGGACTTACGAGAGTCCCTATCAGTCTGAAAGTTAGAATCCATGTATCAAGTAAGGATCAAACCCCTAGATCCATACACAAGCATGTAGTCCCTCGTTCTCTGAAGATACTTGAGGATGTTCTTCACTTCACAGATGGTCTAGTATAGAGCATTGCGTACATCAAACTGCTAACGACAGATGCATATGGGACACATCTCATCTCCTCAACCTTTTGAGGCATCTTAGGACACATGTCCTTAGACAAAGTGACTCCATGCTTGAATGGCAGTAGGCCCCTCTTGGAGTCCTGCATCGAGTACTTGAGCAATATCTTTTCAATGTACGATGCCTGAGACAGTGCTAGCACTTTGTTCTTACGATCCCAAAAGATCTGTATACCTAGAACAAACTGAGCCTCTCCCAAATCTTTCATTTGGAATTGGGTTGCTAGCAAGTTCTTAATTACAGTCAGTAGATCTACATCATTCCTAATGAGTAGTATATTGTCTACATACAACATTAAGAAGACTACTGAAGCGTAGATGATCTTCTTGTAAACACAAGATTCATCAACGTTATGGTCAAAGCCATACGACTTGATCGCAGTATCAAACTGTATATTCCAAGATCTAGATGCTTGTTTCAGCCCATAAATGGACCGATTTAGCTTGCAAACCTTTTGCTCTTGACCTTGGGTTTGAATCCCTCTGGTTGCACCATGTAAATAGTCTCCTCAAGATTGCCATTCAGAAAGGCCGTCTTGACATCCATTTTCCCGATCTCATAATTATAATAAGCTGCAATGGATAGGAGGATGCAGATTGACTTTAACATGGAAACAGGCAAGAAAATATCCTCATAGTCGACTCCCTCTACCTGGGTATAACCCTTTGCCACAAGTTGAGCCTTGAAAGTTTGTACCTTCCCATCAGCACCCCGTTTGCGCTTGTAGACCCATTTACAACTCCCATATTGAGTTGAAGTATATTGACTCCATCTCGAGATCAATGACCTTGACCCATTCATCTTGGTCTATATCATCCATTGTCTTCTAATATGACAACAGATCCTCAACGTTGCCATTTACTACCATAGCAAGGATTTTCGTGAAACCCAGATAGCGAACGGGTGGGTTCGCAACCCTTCCACTGCATCGAGGTTCCCTCAACTCTTGAGGTGGAACTGACCTACTAGATGATCTCTCATCAACAACTCTTACTGATGAAGCAGGCTCTTCAACAAATCTTGTTGAAGTTTCAGTAGTTTCATTGCAAAGCTCACGCAACACGACTTTACTTCGTGGACTATGCTCTCTAATATGATCCTTCTCTAGGAAAGTAGTAGTCGTGGAAACAAACACCCTATTTTCCGACGGATCATAAAAATAACCCCCTCGTGTACCTTTGGGGTAGCCTACAAAAAGGCATAACCTCGACCGTGGTTCCAACTTCTTGGGATTTGCCTCAAACACATATGTAGGGCAACCCTAAATGCGTAAGTGACGTAAACTAACTTTACTCCTATTCCAAAACTCTAGAGGTGTTCTCACAACACTCTTGAAGGGAACACAGTTGAGTATGTATACTGCAGTCTCCACTACGAAACCCCAAAACAAGTCCAGAAAGGAAGCGTAACTCATCACTGAATGAACCATGTCCAACAAGGTTCTATTTCTCCTCTCCGCTACACCATTTTGCTCAGGTCTACCTGGCGTTGAGAGTTGGGAAACGATTCCATGTTCTATCAAATATTCCTGGAATTGCAAATCCAAAAACACTCCACCTCCATTCGATCGAAGTGTTTTAATCCATCTATCCAATGCGTTTTCAACTTCGACCTTGAACTCTTTGAACTTTTCAAAGGATTCAGACTTCCGTTGCATAAGATAAACTTACCCATACCTAGAGTAATCATAAGTAAAACTGATAAAATATTCATAGCCACCTCGGGCTCGCACATTCATCGGACTACAAAGATCAGAATGTATTAACTTAAGAGGCTCTTTGGCTCGATAACCTTTTCCAGTAAAAGGTCGTTTTGACATCATACTCTCAAGGCTAGATTCGCACACCTGTAAAGAATTTTCTTCTAACTCACTTAGAAGTCCATTCTTCAACAATCTCTCAATCCTATTGAGATTGATGTGCCCTAATCGAAGGTGCCAAATTTGAGCATTTTCTTTTGGAGATATTCGTTGACGTTTAGTTTGAGTTACGATAGTTTTAAACAATTCTTTGTTATGGAGGGAACTAATGGCAACAGTCTTAGCACATACAAGTTATTTTCCAGATACGCTGTACAAATATGATGACCATCTTTATGAGTAAACAATTTATCCACATTAAATGAAATAGTGTATTTACATTGTAGAAAGCACTTTATAGAAATAAATTTCTCTTAAGTTCAGGAACAATATATAAATCATTTAAAATAAGAAACCTATTATGTAAAGATAACTGGATCCCTCCCACTGCTACAGCTGAGACGACGTGTCTGGTGCGCACTTGTATCGTCATCTCACAAGTCTACAGTTGTCGCAAGGACCTAATCCCCTGAAAAGAAGAAAAAACGTGATTAGTGGAGCTCAAATAAATTATCCAGGCAGAATCATCATTCTCCACTAAGCAAGTTTCAAGTAAAAGTAAATCATATTTACCATTATTTTCCTTAACCCTAGCCTTAGCCTTAGCGGCCTTCCTTTCCTTGAGCCAACGAGGACAGTTCCTCTTTTAGTGTCCATCCTGGTTGCAGTAGAAACATTTTCCCTTTTCAACCGATGGTGGACACCTTCTTAGGGCAACATGTGACAGGTTAGCAGGCGTCTTCCCTTTCCCCTTACCACTCTTCTTCTTCTTCCCCTTATCAGAGTTAGAAAGAGAAGGTACAGACTTCGTTCCCGAGGTTGAACCTCTATGGAATGTCCTAGAAGATGAAGCAACATTTGCTTCAGCCTTCTTCCTCTCCTTACTATTCAGTAAAGGTTGGTAGGCCTACAATTCATTGAGGAAAGTTGTGAGGTTGTATTTCACTTTGTTAAGAATCACATTAATAAAAAAGTGCAAGAAGCTCTCCGACAAAGAATGCAGAAATATGCTAACCTGGCTGTCCTCATCGATGGTAGACCCATTCAACTCTTGCCACATTGAAGTGGACCATCATGTTAAGCACGTGTTCACGAACAAAGGTGCCTTCTTCCATTTTGGAGTTGAATATATACTTAAGAGCCTCGTTCTGGAGCTGCTCGGACGATTTTCCAAACATTCCCTGCAGGGACTCCATGATCTCATGTGCTGAGACCATGGGCTCATGCTTCTTGGGGAAGACGCCATTAAGACTTGCCAAGATATAGGCTCGGGCCTTCTCGTTTTCCTATGTCCATCGCTCTTATGCCTCTCGAACACTTCGAGGGGCATTCGGAGCTGGAATAAAAGGAAAAACCTCCGTAAAGGCAAACATGAGATCCTCGATGATCAATATCGTCATGACCATATGTTTCCATGTCGAAAAGTTATCGCCAATTAATTTCTTGGCACTAAGAAAAGTTCATGTGGTTGTGGCCATTTTCAAAAAATGTTGTTGAAAAACGAACAAAACTTTTATTAGATTTTGCTAAACGACATTTTAACAAATTAATTTTGCAAAACAGTTTCAAGTACCCTAAGAGTAAGACTTCTATTTTGCAATGATGCCCCAGCAAGGCAGGACAAACGTCACCGGTAGGGTGATCAGATGCCCCTTCACTAGGATGAGACCTGCTAAACCATTAGGTAGGACCAACTCTTGGAACTGAACGTAACAACCACCATTTATTTGGTCTAGAACTGTTAACCTTTATCAATTATGCGTAAGTGTGACCCCTCGCTTTCAGTGCCAGAATCCCGCCCTAATGAGCCCACCGTAGGGAAGAAGAAAATTAGGAAAAAAGACTAAGTAACCTTATCCTCTTTCAGAAGATCAAATAAATAAACGTGCAAAACTGCCATCCTATAGGGGGACACTCTCAAGATGCCTCGAGGCAATGTGAAGTAACTTTATTCAATCCAACAAGGGAGATCGTGGGATACGTTGTCGCACTTCTCACTCCCAATTACTATGAACACTCTCTCCATCCACCTTGATATTGACCTACCCAAAAATCATCCTTTAGGGGGACACTTCCAGGGTGCCACAAGGCCGAGGGTAGATTTCACGGTGTGGACTATATAGGAAAAACATGAAAGGATTAAAGGAAACATCATAGGCCTCAATTACCTCCCACTGAATGTTCTACCTAGAGGTTCATGAACCTAGAAAATCTGGCTACTGATTTTAGTCTCAGTCATCTTCTTAAGTCTGCTTATAAACAACTTTTGTTTATGAAAAAATGAACAAGTTCAAGTAGACACATTGAAACACTTTAATGTTGCATGCATTCATCAAATCTAGCTAATTCACCTTTCTAGGTAAGTTCCTAGGTAGGGGTGTTACGTTTCTGTCAACTTAATTACCCCAGCCTAGACAAAACCCGCCTTAGACAAAAGGTCTCTTATAGATAGATTTTCTACACTTGAACCTTTTATTAGTCAATTTAATCCTATTAAATTGATTAAAAGATAAAAGCCTAAGGGTTGTTAATCATATTAGAACCGTGATCTTAGGTCTATGTCATCTAAGTTTTAAGCATTTTAAAACCATAAATTAAACCTAAGTGAGCATGCATGTCTTTCTTATTGCTTTTAGTTCTAATTTCTCATTAACCCTTAAAAAGAAAAAACTAAAACACATTCCGCATAACTACGTGTTTATATAGTTTATAAAGAAACCTATATGTCATGTTTCATGCAATGTCCGATCATTACTATAAGAAACCGTGATTTTAGGTAAACGATCGCTTAGCGCACACTAGACGATAGTGGGAAAAACTAAACGATCACTTAGGTGACAACGAGGATGTGAAGTCTGATCGTCTAGGTGATCGTTTAACGTGGCAAAAAGATAAATGATTTACCGTGTGTTACTCTGTCTAGTACTTTACTCCGTCAGGTACTAAGCGATGAAGCTTGCTGAGCTAAACGATCGTCTAATCCACGCGTGCGTTAAACGAAACCCGAGCATCCGATACTTAGTGAGATCTTACCCTATCGTCTACACGACCCGATCAACTCTTGATCATTTTCTTCCTTGAAGAACAGCAACACTTGCTCCAAACATCTTCACGAATGACTCAAGACTCAAACTAGCTTTGAATTACAAACTCGATAACAATTAATTATGCCCAAAAAAAAGTAGGGGCCTTTACAATTAACTGAAAATGCAAAAGAATTAATCAAACTGAGGTTTCATCCCAAAAAATTCCATTAATCCACACATCCACAAACAATTTAACATTTAAATAGAGAGCAGATGTGCACCCACTGTGAATGTATATGCAATTCGTTGCATCAATGAAATTGCAATATCAGTAACCTGGCTTTGATACCAATTGAAGAAACTCTTAAACAAGAGTATCCATGAGTTGGTTCGGATCTTTTTGATTTCATTGTGACCGAATTACCACACACACATTATAACAAATAGATATGCATTGTAACACTAATTATAGGCATGCTATAACAATTAAAATACAAAAGGACTGAGTAAACATACCAGTTGAAGACAATCTTCACTCGAACTCAGTCCAGTGGAAGCGACTCCTCTACGCTCCTTACCGCCCAACAATCAGTCGCCTAACAGCACCACAATCGTCTACACGAACAACAGCGCACAAACAAGGAACAACCGGGGATGACACCACCACTCGAATCCCTCGATATTCTCGGAGTTAGAATCCAAAGAGTGGACTTTGATGGAATTAGTAGAGAGAGGAGGAAAGGATGATCATGTAGTACAAACTAGCAAGTGGGAGATAGTAGATCTGTGCCAAGACGTTGGGACTTATTTGTATTTGTTTCTAACTCTCATTCATCAATTGTATTTCATCTTTCTAATCTCTTCATTCACAAACATGTATCAGACACTAAATAGTATTATTCAATGTCTCGATCATTTCCATTTCCACTTCTCTATCTATATTCATTCCTCCATAAATCATTTTCTCCATGATGTTTTCTTAATCCCTTGGTGATTAATATGAATTAAACAAGTAACTTAATCTGTGCTAAAGAAATAAAGATGTTTAGCTAAAACATGCTAGACGACATCTTCACCTGTGACAGCAAAAGTGATAATGCCATTATGATCTGTCGAGAGAAGGTTAGAGGAATGCGTTAACTAAAGCAAGAAGTACTTCCAGAGATGGAAGCAACCTTACGTTCATTATGTTCGTCCCTATTTCACTGTAGAGATGTGGGAACACGGCCGATCACTGAGAGGTGTACGCCAAGGGAAAAGCGGAACCGTACTTATGCCTTTAACGCAATTAAGGAACTTGCGATGTTTGTACTAATTACCTTTTCTCTTTCCGCTTCATACATAAGACTTGCCACCGCATAACACGATCTTTGTATAATCTTCACAGTTAGTCTCACCCTCAGTATCTTGTATCATGAAACCTGTATCTTGTATCATCATAGTTTAGGTTTATTTTATCGCACTTTACTTTCATCACAATTTACTTTATTACCGAATTTTTATCGCTTATCTTTACTTTACTGCATAATTTACTTTATCGCATTTTTAAATACTTGTACAAACAACACTTTTATTAATTTGAAAAACCCCTGGTCGCATATATCACAAATGTAACACAATAACCTAAAACAATCCCTGTGTTTGATCTCAGTTCACACCAAGAAACTTGCGGTGGAATTATACTTGGTTCCAACGCATAGTATACTACAAGTTTCTCATTTATAATGCATATCTAGAAGTAATATCACATAAAGAAAATAAAGTCATCATTCATCCATTCGTTGTATGGCATAAAATTAGAATACATTATATGTCCTGCCAAGTTTATGCCAATATATCTTGCGTCATTGCTTACATCATTGTACATCTTATGTCCATCATTGTACATCTGCCAAGTTTAAGCTTGTATGATGATAAATACTTAAAATTTGCATGTCAGTTTTACTAAGAAATCGGCCCTTAAGGGGGCTATCTATTTACTTACCCCTGCCTCGGGGAATTAATGAATTCCATCTTGTGTAGCTGAGTTCCCAGCTCCCAAATCAGACGAATCCCCAAAATGGTAGGTTTGAATCGACGACTTGGTCACTTGCACCCATACAATGCAAAGGACCGCCCTCAATGGTAGGAGTTCCCAAGTCACTCAAGATTGAGGTCCTGTTACCTATGGTCATCCTATTGAAGTGAAGTCTCTGTCATGAACAGTGTTATATAACGAGACGTTAACATTTCGTGGTCAGGTCTTATATAGACTCTTTTTATAGGATGCCCTCGCTCGCATGTCCCCTACACGAATGATTAGGATCAGACCATCTGTGACAAGTCACAACACTTGTGACCATTGCAAAAAGCGGGCGGCATCTGTAGGGTTACCAGGATAAGGTTTCCCTCCTTTATCCATATACTACAGACCATTTTGGTTATCACTTAAGACATGATTCACTTGTATGTCACCACACACATGCTTAAGTTACATATAAATAACCATGGATTTTAGGTTTATTGGTTTCGTGGTAAAGAAAATAAAACAAACAACTGAGCAAATTGAAGAAGTGAAGTATAATATCATATATTATATATCACAAGCGTTCGTACAAACTATTTACAAACTACAGGACATGAGACTTTACGACATCAACCCCAACACCTCTTTACTGGATGCCACATTTTAAATCCTTTGACTCCCTCTATAAAGCCTAAAACATGCATTTAACAGTTATGGCCTTCAACTTTCCCTTATTTTGATGAACAAACCCTACACACTCAAGAACCTTAAGGTTGTCTAGGTTAGAAGGATTATTAGTCCACTTCTCCTCAAGAGTAAACAACTCTAGAGATGTGTGAGGGCACCTATTCACGATGTAAACAGTGTAGGCCAAATTTTGCTCAAAAGTTTTCACTTAGGATAGCATCAGAAAGAAAACATCTTACCCTTTCCATTATAGTTCTATTTAACCTCATAGAAACCCCATTCTGTTGAGGTGTGTACCTCACAGTCCTATGCCTAGTTATATCATTCTCACTACAATATTTGTCAAAGTCCTCATTACAAAATTCAAGCACATTGTCAGTTTTAAGGTATTTTAACCTTTTTGATTTTTGTGTTTCTATCATAACTTTCCGTTCTTTAAAGTTCCCAAAGACTTGGTCCTTAGTTTTAAGGAAGTATATCCAACTCTTCCTAGAAAAATCATCTATTAAGGTTAGAAAATACCTTGAGGCACTAAGACTTGGTGTAGGAGATGGTCCCCATAGGTCAGAATGAACATAGTCAAGTATTCCTTCGGTGGTATGTTAAGATTTTGTGAAGCTCTGTCTGGTAGCTTTCCCTAAAATACAGTGTTCACAGAAGGAAAGATGCTCACTGCTCCCTTTGGGCAGTATAACTTGTTTAGACAGTGCTTGCATCCCTTTTGCACTGATATGGGATAGTCTTTTGTGCCACACGTCTGCCTCTATCAAGTTTGCTATTGAAACAGTATAGGCACTAGTCATCATCTCTACTCCTCTTACGATATAGAGATCATTAAATTTTTTACCAAGAGAAACTACCTTAGAATCCTTAATCACTTATAGGATTCAATCCTTTCCTCTGTACTCACACACAATGGAGTCAAGCATACCTAGAGATATCAAATTTCTTTTGAGTAAAGTTACATGTCTCACATTTCTAAGAAGCTTGATTGATCCATTCTTTAGCTTTAAGGATATTAAACCAACCCTTTTTATTTTGTAGGCTTCATTGTAGGTATTAAACCAAGCTTGAGGTACACAGATTCTCAACCCACATCCTTGTAGGTATTAAACCAAGGTCTAAAGGGTGTCATATGATAGGTACAACTAGAGTTAAGTACTCAGTCATGTTTCCCAAGAGGACTTATTTGGTTGGTTTTGTTTCTAGTAGAGGCTAAAACATCCGAATAGAAATAGGACCCTTCAACCACTGAGGCTTCTGGCTGTTTTCCTTTCTGATCCTTCTCTTTTTCTTAATTTTTTCGATTTAGACTATAGAAATCCCTCATTAAATGTCCTTTCTTCTTACAGTAATTACATCTCAGTTTGGTTTTTGGTTTATGCTCTTCATCAGACTGATTTTTAGTCCCTTTAGAATGATTCTGCTTGTTCTTTCTCTCGACAAATAGCCCTTTTTCATTAGGCTATTCCTAACTGTATGAAGCTCCAACTCCCTAGTTCTCAATGCTAAAATAATGGCATCAATGATAACTGAATCTCTGCCATATTTCAAGGCATTCTTTACCTTCTTATAGGCTTTGGGCAGAGAGTTCAACAAAATAAAGGCTTCATTCTCATCACCAATCTTTTTGCCAAGGCTCTTGAACTCAGAAACTATCTTTTTAAACTCATCCAGATTGTCTGATAGTGTTTTAGTAGAATCCATCTTAAATGTAAAGAACTTTTCCCTTTCAAACATCTTGTTAGGCAGATCCTTAATTGCATAGAGACCTTCCAGCTTGACCCACATTTCGTAAGTCATTTCTTGATCGATCACTTGTCTCAAAATGCTATCATTGAGATTAAGAACTAAAGTTCCATAGGCAGAAAATTCCATATCTTCCCTTTCTTTAGCTATTAATGTAGGTGGCAGAATCAATGGGTCTAAAAGAGCTTTATGGCTTTCTGTTGTCCAATAATAGCCTTGATTTTGGCCTTCCACAGACTAAAATCACCCTATCCATCAAACTTTTCTATCTCAAATGTAGCAACATCCATCACTGACCTGGAAAGATTTCCAAGGACGGTTTTCTTAAGTATCTTGATGCTTCAAGGATGATGATCTTGATGATCTTTAAACACTCTGATACCAAATTTTGTTGGATTATAATATCTTATGTAGGCCCAATTTATCAAGATCAATCTTGAGTTGGTGAAGATTAGGTTGAGGAAAGCTCTGTTTCTTCGAGTAAAGCTATCTTTGTTTTTCTCTCTTATTCAATAAGCACTGTTAAATCCTCGATGTGTAAATACTCATTACTCGATGAGTTTCTGCTCGTTATTTGATGGAATTTTTCTTCTTTCCTCGATGAGTTTCTGTTGTTTTCTCGATGGAACTCTAGGAGTATTAATCTTTACTCGATCCTACTCGATGAATATTAATCATTACTTGAGCAACTAGATGAGAAAATTCTTGACTCGATGCTACTTGATGAGAGAAATTCATGGCTCGATGCAAATCGATACTCTGAAAACGTTGTGATTTGATTACAAATCGTGTTTTCATTGATTTGTAGAGAAACAGATGAGGATTGAAAAAAAGAAGATAAAAAGAAGAAGAAGGAACATGCAGAGTTACGTGGTTTGGCTAATAAGCCTACGTCCACGAGCAGATTCTCTTTCTTTCTCACTTGAAGATTGCTTACAACAGTTTTTGTTTACAGAAAAATAGAAAGTACGATGATTCTCTCTCTCTGCTATTTTTTTTTTTTTGTTCTGATCAGTGGTATTTATAACACATATATTATCTGATCGTTACAAGATAAAGTTTGTTATGTAAACTAAACTATCTGAAATGGTATTTGAGTCACTATTTTTACAAATTGATATCGGAATTTTAGTAATGAGAGAAGTAAGAGAGATTATGAGATAAAATTCAATTGAAAATGAAATCTTGGGGATTTTATATAAAAATCTTGGGGATTATATATAAACTAGGCAATTCTATCATTGACTTAGCAAAAAATCATGCAATTAGATAATTCAATAGTTCATTAAGAATAAATTCCTATCTCCCTAATTAGCTAATTTGACAATTAACACTAATCTAGGTCTTAATTGCTTCCTAAAGACGTTTCACAATTAATTCCTAAATTGCATTAAACTCATGGGTTTTCTTAACTGCTCCAAATCTTGAAATCAAAAGATTGAAATTCAAGATTGATTGCATGATTGTTCTGAATTAATAGTTTCTTTAAAGAAAAGAGGAAAAGAAGTCCACATTTTCTATCAAGACTACTAATTCTTGCAACCCTAATTTCAAATTTTTTATAGAACTATGTAATTTTTGCATACAAAAATTGATTAATCTTGAGTTTTCAATTTATTCTTAATAAATTTTATTCTAAATCTCAACAAGAATACATGAAAGAAATTTCAAGGAAAAGTCTCAAGAAAGTGTCAATCTACATAATTCCCCAAGAAAACGGATTACGTACTCATGGATGATGAAATTCTTCAAAAAAATCCATTGATAGTTGCATAATTAGTACAAGGATTGAATCTCTCTAAAACTTAAAAGAAAAGCTCTATAAATCTGAAGTCTCTCTCTAAATGTTTAAGTTTTTCTTCCCTCCCTCGCTGAAAATGAAACAAAGAAATTTATATCAACAAGCATAGCATTGCGACGCCAAGGCCATCGTCGCAACGCTAAATCATGGAAAAGCCACGAAGCATTGGGCTAACGTTGAACCACTACACTGACACTTGGTTGCGAAAGGCGCGTGCACAGACTATTCCATGACTATTCGGAGCGTTGCAACCCTGGGTCAAGCATTGTGATGCTTCCCTGTTTTGCAATAAATAGATGCATTCCGTCTTCAAGCGTCAAGCTAGCATTAGGCTCAGTATTGTAAGGAGCGTCGCAACACTGCAAGCATTATTGAAGAGTGTTGAATTGATCCTCTTGAGGGACAAAGTGATAGTTCATCATGGATCTTCAAGTTAAGTGATCTTTTGGTGTCATTTGGCTTGAATTAGCTCCAAATCTTCCGAGATAGCTTTGTTAAGTCAGGATTAGAGTTTACCTACAAAAATAGCCATTTTAATCAAACAATTATGATAGAATTTATGGTTTTATCATAGAAAAGATAGTCTTCTACAAGACCTATCTATTATATATACGACATTTGGAACTTCCTTGATAATATGTATAGCATACAAAATTTTCTTTGTACTATGATGATTTATTTAATGTGAAAGAAAATTATAATTATCAAAATTAATAAAAAAAATCGTGAAGTGAAAAAGGAAAAATGTGATGGAGCTCTCTGGTTCTTAGTGGTTCATTCCGATGGTGAAAGTGACAAAGATGAGGTAATTTAAAAGCCCCAAACTTATGACAAATTATATGATGCTTTTGAAGATATGCAATACGATTTTGATAAGCTTGGCCCTAAATATTTGAAATGATCAAAGAAGAAGACAATATTGATTATTGAGAATAAAACTTTGATTATTAAAAATGCAAGCTTGAAAAATGGAGCTAATAATGTGTTGCATGATAAGATTGATATTTGTTGTGATGAGAAAAATGACTTGAATGATGTAATCAAGTTTCTTGAGAAAGAGAATGATGAGCTCAAATCTTTGTCATTGGATTTGAAAATTGAAGTGAATAATTTGAGAGATAAAAATGAGAAAATGGAATCTCTTTGAAATTAAATAATGAAATTGCTAGTTTAAAGAATAAAATTAATGAGTTGGAAACTAGTAATAGTTCTCTAGAAAAAGATAATTTTTCTCTTGTTGATAAAATTAAATTTCTTGAATATGATGTTAATGACAATGGGTTGTGTGTCCTAAAACTCGGGGTTTGTAGTGTTAAGCATATTTTATTATCAACAAAGATGTTATTGATGTTTATTCAATAAACTGTTGTTGAATATGTAAATTGCACTTGCAAAGACTAAATCCAATAAACTAAAGATTCATGGCTATTATTAGAATACTTGAACTTTATGTGGAGACATAAGAGGGGATCAAGTTCAGTAAATAGCCAAAATGGTCTATAGTATACGAATAAGGCTGGGTACCTTATTCTGGTAACACTATTGGATGCGACCCACTCTGTAGTTGTTACAATTTGTTGTAAAGTGCTACAAACGAAGTGATCTTGATTCGTTCATGTATTGACATGTGGAGTGGGGGCATCCTATGCAATGAGTTTTCATAAGATCAGATCGAGAATTAATTCACTCTTACTTTATAAGGCTATTTACTGTTTAAGACTGACTATTTCAAAGCGATGACCTAGGCAACTTGACCTCAATCTTGAGCTAACTATGAACTTCTATTTATTTGGGATTATTCTTAGATTGGTAGACCTTAATCATGGGTGAAGGTTGGCTCAATAGTGTCAGTTCAATAAGCCTCCCATTTCAGAGGTAAGATCGAGTAGATAGTGATGCGTTATTTTATTAAATGTGGAAAATGGATGATGATATGTGTTAATGGAATTACGTTGTGCACTCAAGCTTCCCCAGTGGAATTCAAGTGTAAATTCCTCTGAGTTTCCTGGTAAGTCCAAGGTCGAACACAGGGACTTGTGAAAATAGTTGCGTTCGAGATTTTTATGAAAACTTGCGGTAACTGGTGAAATAAATAAGGTGGTTGGTTTATTGTTGCATTAATGAAAATAATAATAAATGCGGGAGAGTTCGAAAAGAGTTGGCAACGGGAAATACGATGAATATGCGGTGAACGGGTTGAGAAGGGTTTCGGTTAACACTCCTTAGGTTGCGTTCATGCCTTGCGATCATGCAACATGCATACAATAGTAAACCACCTCTCGACGTGAATGCCACGACTTCTAAGGCTAGAACGCATGCGATAAATATGTGATAAGTCTATAGGGTTTACACATAAATCTCTATTTCTATTTATGCGATAACAACATGACATTCACACAAATATGCGACCGCATAATATCATTCCTATTCCTAGGATACATGAGATGCAAGTTGACAAACAGAGCTTATCTCTAAGTCCCTATTTCTTGCTTATGTAGACCTAATCTTGCTCTTTCAAGTCAGATTCTAACCTAGCTCTCTTGAGACATTAGGTTCTTTCTTTAGATTCTCTCTCAAGCAACTCTAAAGGGATATTTCGCATAGCATAAAACATGACAATTGCAAGCAATGAACTTCCTAGATCATATTAGCTTAGTTCCTCTCAACCCATTCAACTAGTTTAGCTACTCATGCGTATTAAGAGAGTGAGCAGATGTAGAAATATAACTTCCATTAAATAGATAAAAGATGAAGTACAGAATAACAATGCAAGTATAGTAAAGAGCCTGGAGAAATGTCTTGCCACCAGGTGTTACACTGTTATACTCGTGCTCTAAAGATATTATCGCTTTCGTGAGAGTCAACCCGCTCTCTACTCTTACGCCCCAAGGTTTTCTCTCGAGCTGCCTTCGACGATCTTCGGCATCACCACTCTAGCTCTGTCATGAAATGGAAAAGAAAACTATGAACACAGGTTTGAACTTGTAAGGTGATGAAGGAATCGACTGCTTAACCCCTTCTCTGAAGAATGCACTTGGTATTTATAGGGCATCAAAGGTGAAAGGCGGCTTCTTTTTCCTGGCTGTATAGATGGGACAACTTTAATTCCTAACTGATGCGCCAGATAATTGTCACTGATAAAGCTGGATGTACTTTGTGACTGTTTTTTGGCTGTCAACTTAATTTGGATCTGTCTACTGTCAGCCTTTTGTCCCATCGATCTTAATTGTCCTTTTGTCTGGATGCACCCACCATGTTGCGGTGATTCTTATTGGGTGGATGTTTGGGAGCACGATCAATGCAAAGTCTTGCGGTGAAGTTGCGTTCAATAGATTTATTCCTATGATCGCATTCTTTGTATTGCGTTAACGCATTATTCTGCACAAAAATATAAAGATCAATTGTCTTAATGAGTTGGACGCATGCGACCGCAATATTGTAGAGTTTATGCTTAATGGATGCAATTTAACATATTCTATCAACGCAATCCAACATTATTTAAGAACTTAGTACTATGATAACGTGCATTTCTACCCGTTATCACACCCCCAAATTTAAACAATGCTTGTCCTCAAGAATAAGCTAAAGATTCCTTTAGCAAGTTAACCGCAAAGTTCTTTTCCTTGATTACTCAAGGATACTTCATTAAAATCCTATATACTAGAATTTTCCTAAGTCTTATTCAACTCTTAAAATATTCTAAGACCTAGGGATTGCAAGTTTAACTTTCAAAAGGACTTTACTAAATTCTTAGAACATCGCATGATTTATTTCAAAAACAAAATTTTCTACCGGGGTGACAAAAGATTTATCCTTGCACAAAAATTTTCTTTATTACTAGTTTTTTTTTTCTGACCTTGCGTTGATCCGAGTGCCTTGCCTTTGTTTTGGCTTGCCCCTACGGGTGTCATGCGGATATCCAACTACGAGCAATGCACTCTTTCTCAGACTAAACTCATACCGATTTGGCATTGGAGTTGCGGTCATTGATTAATGCGTTGATCCTGGTAACTTACTTTCGTTTTAGCTTGCCCCCATGTGTATCATGCGGACATCCAACTACGGGTAAGTGCCTTTCACAAGTTAACTCTTATCAACATGGGTTTCCCCTTTGCATTGACAGTGGAGTTGTTATTCTAAAAAAAAAACGTTTTTTTTGTAGAACCAAAAATAGCAAGGTCGAAAAATAAATACCTCATCCCTAAATTTGAAATGCGGCAATGTCCCCATTGCCAAAAGATTAAAATAAATTATGCGATGTTCTAGAATACGCTGTAAAGAGAGTTTGAAAGAAATCTAGCATATCCCTAACTTCTAGAAATGTTTTATGAGGTGACTATCTTAAGATTAAGTTGACTCTAATATATACGAAAAAAATAGAAGAATATTTTTCATCATTGAAATCTTACTTGGTAAAGAAATAGAATGCGGTAAACTACTAAATTTATCTACTTGTTAAATGATTGCGGTAATTAAGAACAAAACTTCGAACAACGAAATGCAATGTGATAGTGCAAAATTTGAAATAAAGTTAAGGAAGAGTACACCCTCAAATTTTGCGTTGTCGCCTACATTGTGTTGGCGCATCCATCCTTGTGACGATCTTTCTTCCGTGGGTTGCAGTGATGGAATAAGATGAATGCTTCTTCGCGTAACATCGCCGCAATCCAACGCCTCGATCGTTGTAAGAAAAACAAATAGAGGGTAAAATTATTTTAAACAAAAGAAAAGTCATTAATGCAAATTAAAAAGAATGTATATATATATATTCTAGAAAGAGTAATTGAAAAATGAAAAGATTAGTCGAAAGAATAGTAAGATGTCGAGATAGTGGAGAAAAGAGTTGAAAACTTAAAGTTTTTCAAAACTTTCATCCTTGAGAAATTGCGATCATGTGACAACATAGGGACCACCTACTCCATTCTTTATTCAAAGTTTCTTAGTTCCATGGAGTCGACTTGCCGATGCCAGTCTTCTCCATGGTATACCTTTACTCGCTGCACATTGACTTTGAATATATTGGTACCGTCGTCATTTGATAATTCCACCATGCCAGTACTTGTCGAATTATGAACGGTCCGGACCAACGAGACTTTAGCTTTCCTTGGAAGAGTCACAGACGTGAATTGAAAAGCAAGACTTTTTTCCGACTTGGAGGTTCTTGCCACATATGCGTTGATCATGCCAGTTCTTGATGCGCTCCTTATAAATTTTCGCATTTTTATATGCATTGTTCCTCAATTCTTCTAGCTCGACCAATTGCATTTTTCACGTTTCCCCTGCTTCCTTTAAATCGAAATTCAGTTTCTTGATCGCCCACAATGCTTTATATTCCAGCTTCAAGGGCAAGTGACACGCTTTGCCGAATACTAACGCATAGGGGGACATGCCTATACGGCTTTTAAATGCGGTCTGGTATGCCTATAACGCATCATCAAGCTTCATTGCTCAATCTTTCCATGAAGGTTTGACTACCTTCTCAAGTATCGATTTAATTTCTTGATTGGACACTTCAGCTTAGCCATTTATTTGCGGATGGTATGTGGTGGCGACTTTGTGGAGGATGTTGTACTTGCGCAGCAACTCCTTAATACTATGATTGATAAAGTGTGATCCTTCATCACTTATGATGGCACGGGGAGTGCCAAAACACGTGAAAATATTTTTCTTCAGAATTGGGAGACTATTGTTGCATCACTTATGGCGCATGCAATTGCATCTACCCACTTGGAGACATAGTCAACGGCTAGTAAAATATAGTGTTTACCATTTGAAGGAGGGAATGGTCCCACGAAATCAATCCCCCATACGTCGAATAGTTTCAGCTCCAAGATAGTATTCATTGGCATTGCGTTCTTCCATAAAATGTTGTCAGTGCGCTGACACCGATCACATTTCATTGTGTAGTTAGCAACATCTTTGAATAATGAAGGCCAAATTTGGATGCAGTACGTTGTCCTCCAAAGTGCCCTCCATAAGGTGAATCGTGGCACTGTGACAATATGCGTTGTTAAGCAGCATCCGGTATGCATAATCGAATAATTTGGTATGCACCTCTTTTATACAGATTCGGCTCATCCCAATAATAGTGTCTACATTCATTCTTGAGCTTCTTCTGTTGATGGTAGGTGTAATCTTTAGAAAATTCTTCATAGACCAAATAATTAACGATGTCCACATACCATGATAGTTCTTCTATGTGAAACAGCTGCTCGTCTGGGAACACGAAACTCACTTCAGATTCATTGCGGTTAACCTTAGGATTTTTCAGTCTGGACAAGTGATCTACAACTTGATTCTCTATCCGCTTTCGATCAATTATCTCGATATCAAATTCTTGAAGGAGGAGAACCCATCTGATCAATCTCAGCTTTGTTCCTTATTTGTCATCAAATATTTGATTGCCGAGTGATCAATATGAATGAGTACCTTGGTTCCCAACAAGTATGCCCATAATTTTTCCAACGCAAAAATCACAGCCAGTAGCTCTATTTCAGTGGTGGTATAATTAAGTGTAGCATGGTTCAGGGTTTTACTTGTATATGTGATGGGGTCCAAAATTGTTTTCTTCTTTTGCACTAGTGCGGCTCCCATCGCGTACCCCCTTGCGTCGCACATGATTTCGAACAACAGTGTCCAATCAGGCGCGATTAAGACGGGTGCGGTAATCAGTGCATCCTTTAAAATTCAAAATGCATTGAGGCAATTGTTGTCAAATTCAAACTTTATGTCTGCCTCTAGTAACACACTCAATTGTCTTGATATCTTAGAAAAGTCTTTAACGAATCTTCTGTAGAATCCAGCATGCCCCAGGAAGCTTCGTACTGCCTTCACATTGGTTGGAGGTGGAAACTTTTCAATTGCGTCAATCTTTGCTTTGTCCACCTCCAACCCTTCTCGAGAGACCTTGTGCCCCAACACTATACCTTCTGTCACCATGAAGCGACATTTTTCCCAGTTAAGCACCAGGTTCATCTTTTCACATCTTTTCAGAAATTTCTCCAAATTGGGTAGGCAGACTTCATAACTGTTCCCATAAACGGAGAAGTCATCCATAAATATTTGTATTGATTCCTCGAGAAAATTTGAAAAGATTGCCATCATGCACCTCTGGAACGTGCTTGGCACATTGTAGAGGCCGAACAACATGCAGCGGAAAGCGAATGTCCCATATGGGCAGGTGAATGTGGTCTTGTCTTGGTGTTCAGGAGCTATCATGATCTGGTTGTACTCGGCGTATCCATCCAAGAAACAGTAAAAAATCATTCCTTGCCAATCTATCCAGCATTTAATCAATGAATAGCAAAGGGAAGTGATCCTTCTTTGTGGCCGCATTCGATTTGCGGTAGTCGATACAGATTCGCCATCCAGTGATGGTCCTCTACAATATTAATTTATTGTTCTCATTAGGGACTACTGTCATTCCACCCTTCTTCGACACACATTGCACGGGGCTGACCCATGTGCTATCTGCAATGGGATAGATAATGCCCGCATCCAGCCACTTGATGATCTCCTTTTTGACAACCTCTTTCATCGCAGGATTAAGTCTGTGTTGATTCTCAATGGTTGCTTTGTGGTCATCCTCAAAGACGAATGTGGTGCATGTAGTACGCGGGGCTAATTCCTCTGATATCAATGAGCATCCAGTCGATTGTCGCACATGCTTTTTGAGAATGCTCATCAACGCATTCTCTGATCTGTGTTAAGTGCAGAGGAAATTATCACTGGCAGCTTCTCATTCTGCCCCAGAAATGCGTACTTCATGTGTTTTGGTAGGGTTTTTAGTTCAAAGGTTTGTGGCTTCCACGGGAGAAGGTTGCGTTATTTTTCTTTCTTCCTTCGACTCTGGTTTTTGCATTGCAATGGATCCTTCTTCTTTGTTTGTTTTTTGCTATGATTGCATTGTAGGCAGCTACAGATGCATCAACATTCTCTTCTTCATATTCTTCATCAGACTTTTCTTCTTCAATCAAATTCAGGTCATCTTCCGAATCTGGCAGGTCTTCCTCATCAGGAAATTTCATGGCACGAATTATATTAAATTTGAGCTTCGGTTCGTTTAATGCTCAAAGTGATCTCGCCCTGGTGCACATCAATTTGAGCACGACCTGTTGATAGGAAAGGTCGCCACAAAATGATGGGCACATCTTTATCGGCCTCATATATCCAGGATGATGAAGTCAGCTGGCAAAATAAATTTATCAATCGTGATCAGCACGTCCTTCACCTTACCCTCTAGATTAACCAGAGATCTGTTCAGCCAATTGAAGATGTCACAGATTTGGGCATAAGTTGCCCTACATTTAGTTGTCGAAAGATTACAGTGAACATCAAATTTTATGTTGACCCCCAAGTCATATAGGGCTTGCCCAATATAGAGTCCTCCTATGGTGCATGGAATAGTGAAGCTCCCAGGATCGCTCATCTTCGGTGGGATAATAGATTTGGAACTTTGCGTTAATGGCATCGTGGCAAATTTTCCAGCGCCTCTTTTCTTGGTTACCATGTCCTTCAGAAACTTGGCATAGGCAGACATTTCCTTAATTGCT
This sequence comes from Benincasa hispida, assembly GCF_009727055.1. Classification (NCBI taxonomy): domain Eukaryota; kingdom Viridiplantae; phylum Streptophyta; class Magnoliopsida; order Cucurbitales; family Cucurbitaceae; genus Benincasa; species Benincasa hispida. Next base: position 68,413,028 of record NC_052360.1, on the reverse strand, counting down.
TATTGAACGAAATGTTAACATGTAATTGCTTTAACATAGATAAGAAGTGTTGGTACTGTACCTCTTCGTTTTTCTTCTTCTTTAGCCTCTAAAGGAAAGGTGGTAATTGGACTTTCACGGTTCCAGTTTCATTTGACTTTGAGGTTGACGCAACCTCAGGTTCTACTACCTCATTTTCATTTTCTTCTTATTGCGTTGCCGCAATCGAAGGTTCAACTGCGATGGAGGTTGATCTGTTCTAGTCCTTCTTTTCTCCCTCCACGGTCTTTCCACTGCGCAATGTCACAACCTGACATTGCTCCTTACTTGAACCCCCTGGGTTGCGTGGAAGCTCGGTTGAACTTGGCAGCGCCCCTTGTGGTCCACTTTTGACTCATTTGCAATTTGGAACATTTGCAATTCAAGGTTTCGGATGGACGTAGCTTGACTTTGAAGCACCATCTCATTTTTCTCTATATATTGCTTCATGATAACTTGTAGAAATAAAGTTATTTATGCTGCCTTATTCAGATATTGCGGCCAAAAGTGAAGGAGTATGCGTTGATTGTATGAAAATTAGCTCAGAATTATAATAAATATAAATTATCGCAATTACACCCATTAACATCGTTAAGATGGTAGAAAAGGATATTTTTACTCTGTTTTGCAGGAACCCAAGTCACCGCTTGCGATCAAGGCTCAACGAGAAACTGAACAACCCATCTTTATTAATTTGAAAAACCCCTGGTCACATATATCACAAACATAACGCAATAACCTAAAACAGTCCCTGTGTTCGACCTCAGATCACACCGAGAAACTTGCGGTGAAATTATACTTGGTTTCAATGCAAGGAAACTTGTGACAACGCACAGCATACTATAAGAACATTAGTTAATAACGCATATCTAGAAGTAATATCACATATCATCACATGATATATATGTCATCAAGTTTAAGGCAAGGACTTGCATCATACTAAATAAAATACACGTTACAATTTTTTGCCCCGTTGCCGGGGAATGGTTAATGGTTTATTATTTGAGTGTGTTTGTGGTGTTTTGTAGGATAGATCTCGTTGTACTGGCTATTCAACGCGGAGAGTAGCTTGAGAGTTTATGAGTACTGATGCTGAACCAGAATTCGAAGCTGACCTTGAGATCGAGCGTACCTTTCACGCATGGGCATGTTAGAATCGGATATGGCGAAAGAAAACAGCGAGTATGGTAGATAATAACGACAATGTGGTTCCTGTAGTAAATCAAGAGGTTGTTAGGCTAGCGCAGGATCCTGTTTTCCTGGCTGCTGATCGCAACATCCCCATGAGGAATTATGCGACACCCAACCTGCATGATTTTTTCACCTGGGATTTCAAGGACTATTGTTGAGGAGAACGCAAGGTTCGAAATAAAGCCGGTCATGCTACAAATGATCCAAAATGCAGGGCAATTTGGGGGTCTGCAAGGTGAAGACCCGCATGGCCACTTGACCAGCTTTGTCAAAATGTGTGGCAACTTCTCATTACATGGCGTAACCCTGGAGAGTATTAGACTATATTTGTTCCCTTACACCTTGAAGGACGAAGCCAAGAGGTGGGCTCACTCACTGAAGCCAAACGAGATCACATTATGGGATCAATTGGTGGAGCGATTCATGAAGNACCTTGAAGGACGAAGCCAAGAGGTGGGCTCACTCACTGAAGCCAAACGAGATCACATTATGGGATCAATTGGTGGAGCGATTCATGAAGAAGTTCATCCCACTGGCTGTCAATGCAAGGCGACGAAATAACGTGCTAAAATTTGATCAAATGGAGAATGAGACCCTGAGCACCGCCTGGGTGCAGTTTTGAAGATTGGTGAAAAACTACCTGCATATCGGGATACCCGATTGTGTTTTGATGGAGGCCTTTTATAACGGCCTGAATAGATCGACGCAGGCTGTTGTTGATGCCTCCGCGGCAGGAGGTTTTATGGACAAAACATATACTGAGGCTAAAGTCATCCTTGACCGCATATCACGGAACATGGATGACTGGATTGATGATGGCCATGGAGGCCGAGGCACCGAAAGAAGAAAGAATGAAACGGCCATTGTCCCTACGGAGACAATGACCACATTGACTGCTCAGATGGCCGCGATGACCTCGATCCTTCAATCGATGGAAATCAATCAAGGAGCCATCCCCCAACAATCAACGCAACCCACTGCGCCGGCTCAAGTGGCCGCAATAAGTTGCGTTAATTGTGGAGGGGCTCATGTAGCAGAAATGTGCCCATCGAATCTCTAGCAAGTATGCGCCATCCAAAACAACCCCTTTAGCAACACCTACAATCCTGGCTGGATGAGCCATCCTAACTTCGGTTGGGGAGTCAATCCTGACCAAGGGGGGCCAATCAACCATCAGAGTGGTAGTCGAGGAAATCCTCCTTTTCATTATAACTCGAACTAGGGGCAACCAAGGCAATCACATAACTAACAACCCTCATCTTCAAACACCTCTGGAAGCTCAATGGAGGCCTTGCTTAAACAATACATGGATAAGAATGACGCAGTAATGCAGGCGCAGGCACCTTTAATTCGAAACTTGGAGATCTAAGTGGGCCAGCTGGCATCTGAGCTGAGAAATAGAGCACCAGGAACGTTGCCCAACAACTTTGAAGCCCCGGGATCCAATGGAAAGGAGCAATGTCTCTAGAATATTGGGCAGGCAAGCTAGACGCCTGTAGAGATGTGGATTGCGCTCATTCAAAGAAACACATCTTCCGGTCTATATCTTACATCTATGTTTAATGCTTTCTTTAAATTCCTGTCTTATTGAATTTCTGAATTTTGTCTTTACTTCTTCATTTAATTCGTATCTTGACTTTATGAATTTAATTCTTCATTTATTCCCTTTGCATTTATTTTTATACCATCTTTAATTCTTTTAACTTTTCTGTAATTAATGCGTTAGTTCTTAATTGGTAAATGATTGAGTAATAAAGGAAATTTATTGCCGCAAGTTATAGCAACTTGCGTTGATGAAAAATAAATAAAATAAAATAACATAGATAAAATGAAACAATCAACATCTAGTATGCAAGGCGATGATGGACGCATTTTAAACCAAGCAAGATACGCTTTGCGTTCATCCAACTCAAATGCGTTGAAACCGAGGGGTGTGTTGTGCTCGTATATGTCCTTTGCCCGTCCTTGGTTAAATGCACTATGTTGAGGTAGTGTTGCGCTGGTAGCAATACCGTGTGCTCGATCCTCCAGAAATGTGTTTAGTTAAGGGGTGTGTTGTGGGGATGCATGTGTTGTTGCCCGTCCTCTGCGAAGATGTAGTTACATTGGTGAACACATTACGTTAATCTTTACATTGCATCCATTCAAATAAGACATTAAAGGAAATTCTTTTTGTCAATTGAGGAGTCCAATCATTTCATATCCCAAAACAATGATGATTCTACAGAAGAAAGGATGTTTTTCTGAAATTTTATAAATGAGGGAAGTTCGAGCGATGGGCCTTTTGCGTGTCTCGTGACCTGTCACCACGAAAATCGCATTGGGCTCACTATGGCCCAACCTATAAATAGGAACCCTTCCCGGTTTGTGAACTCTTTACCTCATTTTGAAAACTGAAAAACCCTAGTGTCCAGTATACGAAGCTTTCTTCTTCCTAAACCCTAGCAAATTTTTTAGTCCTCCCTCGCTTACCATAAATGGCCGACCAAGCTTCCCAACACTCTGATTCACCCTCAACCCCTTCCTCTGACCAAATCGCCATGCGAGAGGTAGCATTCCTTGCTGCCAGTCTCCGTCTTGCTGCCCAACCCCACACCGTCTCGAGAATCACCGGTAGAACCCGGAGAAACCCCTTAGCCGTCAGACCTACTCAGTTCAAGAGGGGGCAAAGCACTAAGAGCACACCAGTTTTAACTCCTGCCATCTCAACTGAAAGTGAGAAGAAGAGACGTGATGTTACAGAGATGTTTGGTAACATTCTGAGCAATCTGGAGCAAGGAGGGGATTACCCGAGGCAGGAGTTGTAAACCAACCACTGTCTACGGAGGAGGAAGCGGTGGTGGTGAATGAAGAGGCGGTGGTGCCGGAGGCAGTGGTGAACGAAGAAGAGATGGAACGGGCACTCGGGCCTTAGAGACTCATGAGGTAACTGCCAACGTAGAAACCTATCACGGAACCTCTAAGTTGCGGTAGAGGAGATTGTAGTGGCTGAAGTTACGATGGATGAGGTTGTAGTGGAGACGCAACCAGAAGTAGTTGAAGAGAAAAAGAAGAAGAAGAAGAAGAAAAGCAAAGGGAGAAAGGCTAGAGAAGTTGAGTTATCTCAAAAAAGAATAAAGAAAAGAAAGATGTTGACAAAGATGAGGAAGAGAAGAAGGAGAGGAAGAAGAAAGAGAAGGAAGAAAGACGAATGCGTCAGCGTAAAGAAAGGTGCCTAAGAAAGGAAGAAGAAAAGAAGCAGAGGGCTACGAGCCCAGAAAAGGATGGAGAATAAACCTCCATAAGGGAGGATAGGGGGGAAACAATGCAATTAATGGAGCCAACACAACCTAAAACAACGCAAATGGTTACGACAGAGGAAGGCGAAGAAGGAGAAGATACCCCCTGATGCGGCGTCACAGGGGGAATGCACCGCAAGGGTCATCATGGCAGAAGGAAATCGCAGAAGAAGAATGCAAGATGAGGAAATGCGCAGTAATAATGAGATTGCAAGGCTCGAAGCAATAAGGCAGCGCGAGGAGGAACAACGTCTGTTGCTCGCCTCCAAGCAGTCTATAGAAGAGTTCGAGAGAGAAGAGAAGAAGAAGAGGAAGAGAAAAAGAAAAAGGAAGAAAAGGAGAGAAGAGTGGAAGAAGAGAAGGAGAAGAAGCGTGAAGCTAATAGGATGCGCTTACAAAAGAAGAAGGGTAAAGAACTCGCGAAGCGAGAGAGGGAGGAACAATGCAAGGAACGGGAAAGAAAAGAAAGGCAACAATCCTGCCTTGCGTTGGCCAACGGAAAGGGCAATGCGGTTGCAGAAAGCAGCAAGCCCGCGTTGGCAAAGGCACGTCCATCCAGAAAGAAATAAAATGACGACTTGTTGATGGAGATGGGCTTTTACCCTGCGCTAACGCCACTACCTGACCTCATCATGAGCATGATCGTGGAGCATGGCTGGGACGCATTTTGCCACTGTCCAGCCATTGTTGTTCCAAAGGTAGTGCGTGACTTTTACCATGGACGACTACATGGCACCAAGGACGTGGTGACTATAGAAGGGGAAGTGGTGCCTTTCAGTGCAAAGGACAACAATGAACTATACCAAATGAAGGATAACCCGGATGCACTGGGTAACAAAATCATTGATAATCCCACAGAAAAACAGTTGGTAGATGCACTGCGAGTATTAACGCAACCGGGCACGAAATGGTCGGTTTCTTTAAAAGGCATCAAGACCCTTTCGTCCAGGACTCTACTTCCGGAGGCAAGGCTTTGGGTTTATTTGGTTAAAAAGCAGTTGATCCCAACTTCTCATGACAAAACCATTTCAAGGGATCGAGTCATGGCCGCATGTGCACGACATTCCTATCGATGTAGGCTGGTTGATCGCAAATCAAATTCGAGGCTTTGTGGGGCACATTAGAGGACAATACTTCTTTCCAGGGACTGTTTCAAGTCTATGCCTATCAGTGGGCATAAGCATTAAGGAGGAATCCATGCAAGAAGTCCATGGCCTCATCAATATCAAAATCCTGAGGCTACTCCTCAAAGACTCCCCGCAT
>NC_052360.1:68366828-68407118 GCF_009727055.1 Benincasa hispida | reverse complement strand
CAAGAAGAAATAACGCAAGATCTATAACCTTTGGACCCTTTACCCTTAGTAATACGCCTTCCAAGCCCTTCGAGCCCACCCGCACAACCTTCTTCTCAACTCCATGAGCATTTTACCAACCTTTTGCTCACTTTAAATTCTGCAACCGCATACCCACCAATTTACTCACCTATAGCTTCATCACCGCAACATTCCATTCCACCGCCGCATATTGATGACCGACACGATTTGGCTGAAGGCACCTCTGCCCAACCCCAAAACGATGCTAGGGAGACATCACAGGCACAACCTTTCATCCCCTCCTTGGCTGCAAAGTTAGCTGAAATGCGGTCCCTTTTCTCCCAACAACAACAACTCTTCACTCAGCAACAAGCCTTCTTCAACCAAAGGTTTGATGTGGTAATGGAGCAAATCGACGATATACATCGTAGTGCTGCTACGTCAAGGGAGGCGTTGATCAATATTCAGCACAATATTTATAAAGTCCATCACCACCAAAGACAGATTGCGGAGCGTAACCATGAGTACTTTAATTTTCTCACCGCATATCTTCATGGTCCCATGGTGCCTTCGGATCTCAAGCAGCAATTGAATTTTGAAGAAGCTTCTTTAGTACCACCTCAAAATCCTTCTCTAGATCCTCCTGCTCCTCAACAATAATCTTTACATTTTTGTGGCCATTCTATATGTTTATTCAATTCATTATTTTTCTAAGTTAACGAAATTCTTTGATTCTTTGTATAGGCAACAACTTTTATATTGCATTAATTTTTAATAATTTGTATACTTTGTTAATATTCAATACAAATGAGTACATATTCACTCCTTTTTTCCTTTGCCTTTTTCTTTATCATCTTTTGTCAATAGTTGCGATGTTTTGATCTTTTACTTTTGCATTATTCATTACACTGCCATGATGTAATATATGTTTATACTTAGAAACATTTCCCATACTTTGTAAATTCTGACTAACACTTAGTTAATTCTTAGTTTAGCAGTACTTTACCTTTTATCTCTTAAATGTTCTGCTCAAACCTTCTTTTTGAAATTTTTATTCTAAGTGTTTCTAGTCTATCCAAACAACGCAATGAGGACCTTGCTTATCTTTAAATTTGAGGGTGGGGAAGGTCTGAGCAGATAAGATCAAGAATATGCGATCTCCAAGAAAAGGCGTTCATTTTCATACTTTCACTTCTAATATATATGTATATATATATTTCGTTTATACAAAACTCCAATGTCAGCGCAAGGGAAAACCTCAAAAATGTTCCTAACCTGATAAGAGTTTGGTTGTGAAAAGAGCCTGCTTGTAGTTGGATGTTCGTATGACAGCCGTAGAAGCAAGCCAAAACGAAGGTGGGTTTCCAAGAACAACGCAGTATGAAAAGAAAAAAATTTGCAAAAGAAAATAAAAGAATGTAAGAGAACTCCTCTGAATATCATGAGTTAAAGTTGAAATTGGCACACAACCGTAGTTGGATGTTCGCATGACACTCGTGGGAAGAAACTAAAACGAAGGGTGTAACCATGACCAGCAGTCTCTAATAAATGACGCAAAGTTTGACCACCGCATATAGACGTATCAAGTTGTTTTGACAAAGAAGAGATAAACATTCTATTTATTAAAAAAAAAAAAAAAAAAAAAAAAAAAACGAGAAAAGCATCTTTGAGTAGAATTTTGTTATATAGAAGAAATAAGTAGGGCTTTGTTAAGAATTAGCAGGATAGAAGGAAATTTGCGTTGTTAAGAAATGTGCCTAAGTGTAACATTCGGAGTAGCCAATTGATTGCAAAATATTAGGAGAGGAATTTAGCTTTATTGCCTTAGTAGAAGATATGCTTGAGGAGAAGCATATATTCTAAATTTGGGGGTGTGATAACTTGTAGAAATACAGGTTATTTATTGCTGCGTTATTCAGATATTCGGCCAAAAGTGAAGGAATATGCGTCTATTGTATGAAAATTAGCTTTAGAAATACAATAAATATAAATTATTTGCAATTATTACCCACTAATATTATCAAGATGGTAGAAGAGAATATTTTTACTCTGTTTTTGTAGGAGATCAAGTCACCACTTACGATCAAGGCTCAACGAGAAACTGAAACGGCATTTCTCTGTCATAGTACGCCCGTCAAACAACAATGAAGAGACAATTAACGCAATGACAGCGCAATGCGACAGTCGATCCTGAGCTGAATTTCAACTACATGCGATAATAAAAAACAACACCGCATGCGAGCAACCGATACGAAAATGCAACGAGCAACGCAAACGGGAGGATTGTGACACGTGTACAACCTAACCGTTATGCAGATTTGATGGTCTGATTGCATGACAGAAAGAATATTTATTCCTCCATCTTTGGAATTTCCATTACAAGAAATGGGGTCCACAAGCCAAGAGTCAAAGCTTTTCACCTATAAATACCCCCATAGAATTCAGAGAAGATATACTTGATACGGGTATAATTGATACGAGGGCTAATTGATGCTAGATTATTGAGAGAAAGGCTGAGCTGAGTACTGATCGGAAGAAATCTAAGAAGAGAAGAGACAAGGCTGAGAAGTGAGTCTCAGTGCGATTCTGCCAGATCCCCACCGTGAAGCTCTGTGTTTAGATCCCTGCTATTAGTTGGGCAAGACTGAAAGGGAAGCTCATCCATTCGTTCACTCCATCCACGCCGGCAAGCAAATCTCCATCCAAATCAGCACTAAGACGTTGGCGCTTATTTTTATTTGTTTCTAACTCTATTTCATCAAGTGTATTTCATCTTCTTAATCTTTTTATTCACAAATCATGTATCAGAACGCTAAATAGTTTTATTGAATGTCTCGATCACTTACACTTCCACTTTTCTATCTATTTCCGTTCATCCATCAATCATTTTCTCCATGAAGTTTTCTCAAGACATTGGTAATTAATATGTATTAAACGAGTAACTTAATCTGTGCTAAAGAGATAAATGCGTTTAGCTAAGGCATGTTAGACGACATCTTCACCTATGAGAGCAGAAGTGAAGATGTCATTCTGATCTGTCGAGAGAAGGTTAGAAGAATGCATTAGCTAAAGTGAGTAGTACTTCTAGAAATGGAGGCAACCTTGTGTTCATTATGTTCATCCCTGTTTTACCACAGAGATATGGAAATGTGGCCGATCACCGAGAGGTGTACGCCAAGGAAAAAGTAGACCATACTTATACCTTTAATGAAATTAAGGAACTTGTGATGTTTGTATTAATTATCTTTTCTATTTTTGCTTCGCACATAAGACTTGGCACCACATTACACGATCTTTGCATAATCTTCACAGCCAGCCTTGACCTTAGTATCTTGTATCATGAAACTTGAATCTTGTATCATCTTAGCTTAGATTTACTTTATCGCAATTTACTTAACGCAATTTCTGTTATTATCTCATTTTTAATGCTTTACTTTACTTTATCGCATGTTTCACTACTTGTACACAAACTCTTTATTAATTTGAAAAACCCCTGGTTGCATATATCACAAACATAATGCAATAACCTAAAACAGTCCCTGTGTTCGACCTCAGATCACATTGAGAAACTTGCGGTGAAATTATACTCAGTTTCAATGCAAGGAAACTTGTGACAACACACAACATACTACAAGAACATTCATTAATAACACATATCTAGAAGTAGTATCACATATCATCGCATGATATATATGTCATCAAGTTTAAGGCATGGACTTGCATCATACTAAAAAAATACGTGTTACACTTCAATAGGCCTTCTAGAGAAGAAGATTGTGGTAGTTGTTGTGAGCTACTTGCTTGGTTTCTCTGTTGACTATTGCTGCGTTGAAAGAACCCTGGTGGCCCTTCTTTTTGTGCCACAGATTGAAAGTTTTATTGTGGATTCTTCTAAGCAAAGTTTGGGTGGTTTTTCTACCTAGGGTTGTAGGTGTTAGAAAAAGGGTTGTTCTTTACAAAATATACAGACTGTGGGTTTTTGAACAATCTTCCATCGTATGCCCATCACCGCAAGTTGCACACCTTGCGGTGTTTTGACTTATTGCGTTGATTTGCCCACTTTGCAGTGTTGGGCTGCTGATCATCATTCCTTGAATCAAATTCATCATTGCAGTCATTTGGTTCTGCAATGAAACAATAACACCGTTATTTGCGTCATAATCTTTGAGATATAATCTCTGGTCACTCTCCCTCTAGTCTTCATGATGCTTGGAGATGCGATCCATGATATTCTTCGCCTCATCATAAGTCTTGTCAAGCAGGCCACCAGCTGTTGCCGCATTGGCAGCGGTCTGCTAAGCAGGATTCAAACTGTGGTAGAAAATTTCCATTTGAAGGCAGTCTGGCAGCCCATTATGTGGACAATCTCAATCCAACCTCTTAAACCTCGCCCAGACATCACTGAGCGATTCGTCCATGTCTTGTTTAAAATTAGTACTAAGCTTTCTTCGTCTCGCTTTCTCAGTAGGTGGGAAATACTTCTTCATAAACTTCTCCACCACCTGCTCCCAAGAAGTGATCACTCCTGGTTCGAGTGAGTATGCCCATTTCCTAGCCTGATCACAGAGAGAAAATGGAAACAGCGTTAGTCAAACCTCCTCAGCAGAGATGTTCGGGAACACAAAAGTATTGTAGATTTCAATAAAACTTCGGAGGTGGGCATGCGGATCCTCGCCACGCCTTCCTCTGAATTGACCTACATCCTGGATCATCTGTAGCATCACCGGTTTCATTTCAACTCTACTTCTGTCTAAGGCAGGCCTCATGATTCTCGGAGAGAAATCATAGAGGTTTGGCGATGTATAGTCCCTAATGGGCCTATTGCGATCGTTGGCCAACAGAATTGGATTTGCAATGACATTGTTGTTGTTTGGTGCTTCATTCCTAGGCTGCTCTGCCATCTCTTCTTTATCGAATTATGGTTGCTGTTGGCGGTTCCTTAGTCTCCTTCGAAATTTTCTCTCAATCTCCGGGTCATAGTTCGCCAGAGATCGAGAGTTCTGCAAAAAATTCACAAAAATTACTGTTAACAACTATTTTGCCGAAGTCCCCGACAACGGCACCAAAAACTTGATATGTTATTTTATTAAATGTGGAAAATGGATGATGATATGCGTTGATGGAATTACGTTGTGCACTCAAGTTTCCCCAGCAGAATTCATGTGTAAATTCCTCTGAGTTTCCTGGTAAGTCCAGGGTCGAACATAGGGACTTGTGAAAATAGTTGCGTTAGAGATTTTTTTGAAAACTTCTGGTAACCGGTGAAATAAATAAGGTGGTTGGTTTGTTGTTGTGTTAATGAAAATAGTAATAAATGCGGCAGAGTTCAAAAAGAGTTGGAAAGGGGAAATATGATGAATATGCGGTGAACGGGTCGAGAAGGGTTTTGGCTAAAACTCCCTAGGTTGCGTTCATGCCTTGTGATCATGCAACATGCATAAAATAGTAAACCACCTCTCGGCATGAATGCCACGGCTTCTAAGGCTAGAACGCATGCGATAAATATGCGATAAGTCTACAGGGTTTACACATAAACCTTTATTTTTATTTATGCGATGACAACATGACATTCACACAAATATGCGACCGCATAATATCATTCCTATTCCTAGGATGCATGCGATGCAAGTTGACAAATAGAGCTTATCTCTAAGTTCCTATTTCTTTCTTATGCAGGCCTAATCCTGCTCTTTCAAGTCAGATTCTAACCTAGCTCTCTCAAGACATTAGATTCTTTCTTTAGATTCTCTCTCGAGCAACTCTAAAGGGATATTTTGTACAACATAAAACAAGACAATCACAAGCAATGAACTTCCTAGATCATGTCAGCTTAGTTCCTCTCAACCCATTCAACTAGTTTAGCTACTCATGCGTATTAAGAGAGTGAGTTGACGTAGAAATATAACTTACATTGGATAGATAAAAGATGAAGTACAGAATAACAATGCAAGTATAGTAAAGAGCCTGAAGCAATTTCTTACTACCAGGTGTTACACGTTCTACTTGTGCTCTTAAGATATTCTCGCTTTTGCGAGACTCAACCCGCTCTCTACTCTTGCGCCCCAAGGTTCTCTCTCGTCCCGCCTTGGATGATCTCCGGCATCACCACTCTTCTCTAGCTCCACTGTGAAATGGAAAAGGAAACTATGAACAGACGTGTGAACTTGTAAGGTGATGAAGTGATCGACTGCTTAACCCCTTCTCTGAAGAATGCACTTGGTATTTATAGGGCCTCAAAGGTGAAAGGCGGCTTCTCTCTCCTAACTGTATAGATGGGATAGCTTTAATTCCTGATTGATGTGCCATATAATTGTCACCGATAAAGCTAGATGTACTTTGTGACCGTTATCGGTTGTCAACTTAATTTGGATCCGACTACTGTCAGCTTTCTATCCCATCGATCTTAATTGTCCTTTCGTCTGGATGCGCCCACCATGTTGCAGTGATTCTTCTTAGGTGGATGTTTGCAAGCACGATCAACGCAAAGTCTTGCGGTGAAGTTGCGCTCGACAAATGTATTCCTATGATCGCATTTTTTGTATTGCATTAACGCATTATTCTAGACAAAAATATAGAGATCAACTGTCCTAATGCGTTGGATGCATGCGACAACAATATTGTAGAGTTTACGCTTAATGGATGCAATTTAACATATTCTATCAACGCAATCCAACATTGTTTAAGAACTTAGTACTATGATCACGTGCATGTCTACCATTATCAGATAGCTGGGGACATATGGTGCAAGACGAAATTCACTTCTACCTACTTTTAGGGGTTGTAGAAAGGTTGTTCCCTTAACTGCTGACTCCAAGTCTTGAACAAGAAGATCCACCATTTCATTGGCCCGAGAGAGACTCGATTTAATGATTAGATCACAAACCAATTGTTCATTAAAGGATAAGTGGGAATTTAGGACCAAGATGTAATTTTAGGGATAAAACATCTTTTGACCAAGTCATTATTATGAACAACCTGTGAAGGGTTAACTTACTAATCATGGTTATCGAGTGGACATAATATATCTACAGTGAGGGCAGTGCAACTACTGCACTTTAGTGGAATGACCTAGTAGTTAACGAATGGTCGTTAGTTAGGTTAAAGAATTTAGCCAGTTAATCGCGAATCGTTGGAGTCCATGATTTGTAGGTCCATGAGGTCCCCTTACTAGCTTATATCGGACTAAACCATAGAACAATGTGGTGAATAAATTTGAAGTGTATAAATTCGATTCTTGGAGCAAAGCATTAAATATATATAATATATTTAATCTAATGTTTAATTGTGAATTAAACATAAAGAGAGCGAAAATAGGAGATATTTAAATAAGATTTAAATTTCAAGATTATAAATAGGGATTCATATTAAGTGGGATTAATGTTGGATTTAATATTAAATTAAATTAATTACATTATTTAATATTGATTTAATTTTAAAATTGATAATTAGAATTAGTTTTGAGATTAAATGAAATTGGTCAAAATTGCATTAAAAGTCAAATTGTTGACTAGGTAAAAAATGCAATGAAAGTCAAATTGTTCACTTTTGACTTTGAAAGTCAAAATGTCAAATTTGTGACTTTAGACTTTGAGTGTCAAAGTTTGACGATTGACCAAGTTAGTGGGCAGATCCAACATTTGTGAGTGAGAAATGCCAACTTTTGCATTACTAAGTGTTGTCTTCATTTGAAGACATTTGTCCCACTAAATTTCACTTTGAGTTAGTAGATTTCTGAATGTCGAATTCTCATCAAACGCAAAGTTGTTTATTTTTCATGTAATGACCTTTAAAAGGAAGAGATTTATGATGGTTTAGGACTCTTGGCCATAGTGAAAATTGATGAGATTATGTTATAATCTCATAACAATTTTCTCCCAAAGACTTAACTTTTTCCTCTCCAAATGCATCACTCATCCGATTCCACCATCCCATTATAAGGTCGGAGAATAGTTGGGAAGACTCTTGGGGTTGTCTATGAACCGTTCGTGAGGAGATTGAAGCTAATTTGGAGTAGATTCAAAGTGTACAAAGGTTGTATTTCTTCTTCCCCTTTTTATTTGTTTTAAATTGCATACTTATCCTTTGTAATTAACCTAATTAGAGTACTTTAGATCAGTTTTCCCTTTTGTCGATTAGAGCTTTAATGTCGGTTGGAAAAAGTGAAACCGGATGTATAATGTTGATTTTTTTTAAAAAAAAAGCGGATCTTTAATGTTGGTTTTAAATCGACATTGTAGGTATACCTTTAATGTTAGTTTAAAACCGACATTAAGGATCTGCTTTTAAAAAGAAAAAAACGGATTTTCTTTCCCTCTTCACTCCCCCCCTAATTTTAACACTATTGGATGCGACCCACTTTGTAGTTGTTACAAGAAGTTGTAAGGTGCTACAAACGATTTGATCCACAAATTGTTCATGTTGAGACATGAGAGTGGGGGCATCCCATGCAATGAGTTTGCATATAGACTTTACCATGAAAATAGTCACTTTTCTTTATAATGATTGTTTACTGTTAAAACTGACTATTTCATTTATTATATAACCTAGGTTAACTCGATCTTAATCCTGAGCTAGCTATAAACTCCTATTTATTCGGGATTATCTTTTGATTTGCAAACGGTGAGAGTAATCCAACAACACTGCTCAATAAGCTTACCATTTTGGGGATAAGACCGGATGAATAGCTGGGGACATAGCCTTGTAAGATGGAATTCACTCCTACTCTATTTAGGGTTAGCAGATAGGTTGTTCTCTTAAATACTAACTCTAGGTCTTGAACAATCGGGGCCCCGCCTTCTCATGATAGAGAAAGGATTTGATTCATAGAGATTATGAATCATAATTATTCATTAGATGATCAGTAGAAACTTAAGGAACAAGATGTAGTCACAGGGGTAAAACGATATTTTTGACCTAGCTGTCATTATGAACAACCTGTGAAGTATCGACTTACTGATTATGGTTATTAAGTGGACATAATATATTTACAATGAGGGGATTTCAACTATAACACCTCGAATTTTCACTTTTATATAATTTCAGTAATTTTGCTAGTGGAAGACATTTTTTGGAATTTTGGAGTTCAAGTGTAAATTCGAGAATTTAATTTTTGACCTTACAAAATTATTCGATTTAGAAATCTATGGCAGGAATTAATCTCACTTTTTGGGAAAGAAAAGAAGTTAATAAAATAAAGTGAAATAAGGAAAGTAATAAAATAAAGTTTAATTTATTTCCTTTTTAAGTTTTAAGTATTATTGTTATTATTATTAGTATTATTTTCTTTTATAAAAACAAAACTTCCTTCTCCTTCTTCCTCCTTACCGTGTGGCCCTCCCCCCTTGAGAAAAACCCTAGCCGCCTTTGCCTGCCGAACGAAGACCCACCTCGCGCACGCGGTTCTTCCTTCGCTGTCTGTCGCCCGAAGATCCACCTCATGCACGCCATTATTCCTTCGCATTCTACCGCCCGAAGACCCACCCCCAGGTTAGACGTCGTCCCTACCTTCTCGTGTCGATGGTTTGAGCCACATGCACAAGGTCTCTCCCCAGTCGTTCGTCGTCGCTGTCGGGGTGCCGCTCGTCCACTGTGGATTGCCGCTGCTCAAATCGATGGCAACGAACTCGAGCCCCCAGCCACCGTGAAGCCATCAACGCCCAGCCTTGATTTTTGCAGTCGTCAAGTTACCAGTCGTCGGTGATGCCAGAACGTTGGAGTTAGTGGTATGTTATTCATTGATTTTTACGATGGGTTTTGGATATCTTGTATGCGCATTAAGTTTCGATATTTTTTTTGTTGACAATTCAGTGTGATTGGAGTTTGGATTGGAGATTGGGTCGTTCCGAGTCACTGTCAAGCAAGGATTGTGAGAAATTGGTGAGTTTAATTGGGTTCTTGTTAATTTGTAACACCCTTCGATTCGGCGTGTATCTACAGTCAATTTCGTGTCTGAAGCTCGACTGTAGTTCGACTTGAGCAAACACCTTGAGTAAGTGTTTTGGATGTATTGATGTGGATTTTTTATTTGGGTTATATTCTTAGGATTGGAGTTTAATTTTGATTTTCACTTAGGGTTCGATTCAAGATTCTTTTTAAGCAAGGAAGGGGATAAATTTGTTTCGATTGAGCTCAAACTCTAAGGTAAGTAACCTTTCTACTGGAATCGCTTTTGTGCCAGGCGATACACTGTAGATTTAACATTGAGGATCCTGCAACAGCTTTTCTTTGAATAATTTTGATTGTTTGAGGTTGGATGGACTCCTTATGAAGGATATATGAGCATGTGGTAAAATATCGGAATATGATTACATATGAGCTTGATTTGAAATTTTATGAGTTATATTAAATGATGATTGAACATGACCCTTAAATTATGAGTTAAGTAGCACTCCTATTGGAGTGCCTTAAAGCTAGATGAGCATTAGACATTTGTTGATTTATATAGTTATGCGATTTATTATGAGAATGTGTAAACTGTATGATATATAACGAAATCTCGAATATTGTATTGTTTACATGATTTTAGTGCATGAAAGTGATGTGCTACAATTGGTCCATTTAAAACTAGATTAAATACTTATGTTGAGGTTAATGAACATGAGGTTGACGATGAGGAGATTTTAGAGGATTCATGATTTGGTGAATGTTATATGTAATATGAAGTTAGATGTAATCTCCTATCCTTTCCAGACTATGTGACTGCATGAAAGTAATGCATGTCCAAGGGCACTAGTACATGAAAGAGATGTACTAAGGCTGGTGTATATGAAAGTGATACATACCTAGAGGGTACTGGGGTGTACGAAAGAGGTACATACTCAGTGGGTTATGTGTATACGAAAGAGGTGTATGCCTAACCAAGTGTACGAAAGAGGTATGCATCCCTACATTTATAGAAAGGATCTGGGGTGTACGAAGGAGGTAGATACTCAGTGGGTTATGTGTATACGAAAGAGGTGTATATATAACTAGATGTATGAAAGAGGTACATACTTAGTAGGTTAGGTGTATACGAAAAAGGTACACCTTCAGTGAGTTATGTGTATACAAAAGAGGTGTATACATAACTAGATGTACTAAAGAGGTACATACTTAGTAGGTTAGGTGTATACGAAAGAGGTGTATACTTAACCAGGTATACAAAAGAGGTACACCTTCAGTGGGTTATGTGTATACTAAAGAGGTGTATACGTAACCATGTGTACGAAAGAGGTACGCATTAAGTGGGTTTATGTGTATACGAAAGAGGTGTATTCATAACCATGCGTATGTAAGAAATTGTGTTTCCTTCGGGATTCACCAGAGGTTGTGGGTCCTACGGGAATTATTAAAGATAGTGGACATACTCAACTATAATACGATAGAAATAAGTTTTTCATGTATATATGTGTTCCATGAGGACTAGAGCAGTTTATATGTTCCACTAGGGGTAGGCATCTAGAGGACATAGATGCCTAGCCTGACCCCAGTAGTGGGGTTACTTAATGAGTATTTTATACTCACCCTTTCTCTTTATGTTTATGTTTCAGGTAAGAGTAGGGACGCACTAGCGAATGACAAGTGGAATTCGTGATCGAGCCACTGGGACAAATTTTATGCTTCCGCTCATGAGATTTAAACTTTTTGTTCATGTTTTTCTTAGCTTTTGGTGTTGATGTTTAAAACTTACTATTTATAACCACTTCCAGATTTATTTATTATCATTTATGACTTATGGGCACCCTACCGTTGTTTTTAATATTTGAAATTAAATGCATAAGTCTTTTAAATTTACCTTATTTAATTAGAATTTATTTCACCACAACAGAGTGTCGCTTTAAGTTCCACGCATGCATGTGTTTAGTAACGGCCTAACTTAAGTCCCAGGGAGTCGGGTCGTTACATCAACTATGGGCTATAGTGCAGTGTCCCATTAGTTAACGAATGAGGGTTAGATCGGACTAATGAGTTTAGTTGATTAATCTCGAATCGTTGGACCCATGATCTATAGGTCTACGAGGTCCCCCTACTAGCTCATGAATGGATAAGCTTTAGGGTAGCTTGAGAAATTAATTTTAAACGTTCAAATTAAACGAAACAAGAGAATAAATATTTAAATATGATTTAAATATATAAAGATGATTATTGTGCAAAAATTAATTTATGCAATTAATTTAAGAAAATAAAATTCTAAATTAAAATCATTTTTTGTTTTAAAAAGAAAATGGAAATTCGTTTGCACATTATACAAAATGGAAAATGGGTTTTTTCCATTACCATCATCTTTATGCTCACACAAAATGCATTATCTTTTCTACTTTGATTTTCCAAGAATGAGTTGCATGCCAAGCACTCCATCTCTTTGCATGTTCATCTATTATATATAAAGAAGTGTGGAGTTGTTGGAGAAGAAGGGAATACATAATTTCGAGAGAAATTTTTTCTGAAGAAGAAGTTGTCTTCTTCAGTTGTGCTGCTGTGAGTTTTTCTTGTTTCATCACATCTTTAATCTATTCTTAAGTCCCACAACTCTACCTAAAGCTCCAATAGCATAGTAGGGAAGGCTTTGAGGTAGCTCACATTGATAACAAGTGAAGACAACAACTGAACAAACGTTTTTTTGGAGAGTTCATCAAATGTATGTTCTGAAAATCCACTTTTTGAGAAGAGCATACTCTAGTTTTTATTAAAATTAATGAATTAGAAAGCTTATGGATCCTTGAAACTTCTGCTGCATGTTGTTTAACTCTTTCAATTCAGCCTAATTTTGGCGAGGTGGGTGTTTTTTCATGAGATATATGAAACTGATGCACTGCTATGGTTTTCTCTGTTTTGGCATTTTACTTCTCTTTAATTTCTCAATTAAATTTGTAATTGACTCTTGTTTGATGAGCATTTATGTGTTAGCAAGAGTTTGTAATTTATTTGGAGTCATTAGAGTTGAAATTAAGATGTAATTGTAGAAACAAGCGAAGGAGGTCGAACTGCTGTTCGAGTTTTTTCAGATTCTGCTTAAATCTGTTGCTGAGGTCCAGTTGCTAAACGATCTTTTAGCTCCAGACGTTACACGATGAGAAGAAAAGCTAGACGATCTTTTAAGTAATATGTGCTTGTCATTGTGCTGTTGAACGCTAAACGATCGTGTACCTACAGGAGCTAAGCGATGCGTTCATTTGCTATACGATAGCATTACACGATCGTTTAGTTTTTGTCATTGGAACAAGATGATTCGTTGATGTTTCTAAATGATGGCGCTATACAATCGTTCAGCAATGATGCATGCTAAACGATGTGATGCAGTGCTACGCGATAGCACTTAGCGTTCGTTTGGTCGCAGAGCTAAACGATCGTGTAGATAAATGTTATATGATGCGATGATGTTCTATATGATGGAGCTATACGATCGTTTTAGCTATGACGGATACTAAACGACAACTTAAATGCGTTGCGCGATGGTGTTATGCGATCACTTAGTACTATACGATGGAGCTAAGTGATTGCACTGCGATAGAACTAAACGATCGTTCAGGTTTCAAGAAACACTATGCAATCGTGTACTTCCTCTCAACCCCAAGCGATGACACTAAACGATTACATCTAGGCGTTACACAATCGACCTTAGCAGCAAATTGAGGTTGGACCAAGAGTAACCGGTTCGACCGGTTTACTCAAGGTTTAATCTGGTTCAGCTTCAAATGGTTGTGGTTGGTCCGGTTCAGGCTTTGTTGGTCTGGTTCAGACTCGTCCAGCCCGATTCAAGTTTTTTGGGTTCGGTTCGGAGTAGATCGAGTGGTTCAAAGATGGTTATGAAGTTGTTTGTAATAGTTAGCTGTCTGTTTGCTTGTTTATGCCAAAACAAAAACCATAACAGTTAGTATTTAATTGTTTATGCATGAGATGTATGTGATAAATAAATTCATGTATATGTATACAGTATGCCATGTAGATTTAAAACACCACCATAGGAAGCCTGTTACATGCATTGACAGTATGTTATAATTGTTATAATATATAGTATGCATGTTAGGGTTATGTTTAATATAATAGTTATATTAGATACCTTTGTTGAATGTTATGGATGTTAAGCATGTCTAAATTTTGTAAGTTGTTATAAAATCGGTTAGACGTTTAAAATCCATAACAAAGAACAGCTGCATGCTCACTTAGGTTAATAACTAATTTTAATCGTTAAAATAGTTTGTTGCCTTATAAAATATGGTCACAAAACTCATATCGATTCATAAACCTGTCTAAGGTTGGGGGTACTTAAGTTGACGGTTAACAGAACACCTCCTACCTGGGGATTATGACCGAACAATTAAGAGTTGTTAACTAATTTTATGAACTTGCGTGAGTGATGTGATGTAATAAAATGGTTTATCACCTAGACATTGTAGGTTAAATCCAATTATAAGAGTTATAGTTGGATAAACCACTTAGACTTAGGTTGTATGAAATTAGTCGTCATGCCTAAGTAAATTACCCAAACATTTATAATACTTCAATGGGAGATTAACAATATATTTGATATATAGTTATTAGCTTTCACGCCCTTAAGAGTTCACACTGTGAGATCCATGCTCGGATTCTTATCGATTTTACCTTGACTGCTCCATACGGAAAGTGTTTGCGTGGGTCTATAACAAGGTGAATGAGGGAAGTGGTTTATAGTAAGTGGGTGAAGGAAATGTGTCAACATTGTCCTACGGTCTCCTCCATTAGTTTGAACCGTGAGATTCCTATGTTGCACCTGCTGTCGTTTTTATGCGGCACTAGCTAGTCGTTAACCACGGTGATCCCTACGGAGGGTTGTAACATAGGATTTGGAACAACCCAAGCTTCAGTGAAATGAATAGGGTCTTATAGTTCCGTTTTGGATATTTTCTTCTCTCTCGAAGGCATATTCATATCGTCCTATAAGATCTGAAATGGCAGGTCACACTTACAAGAATTACTAAGTGTTGACCGAAAATGATAACCAAAAGAACTATTGGGATATGAGTGATTCTAGATGATAGTATTTGGTCAAGAATTGTCTTGCTTCTGTGAAGGAATTCTTGACTGCCCCACAGTAGCACTTGTTCTAAATCACTTAAGTATCATTGCAAATAAACAAAAATTTATTGGGTACTTTATTAGTTTTGCTAAAATGGATTTAGATGCATATTTTAATAGAGTTTGTTTAAAATGTTTCAGCAATGTCGAACTCGATTATACAACTACTCGCTTCTGAAAAATTTAACGGAGAGGGTTACTCCAATTGGAAACCAAATATTAATACAATATTAGTAGTAGATGACTTGAGTTTTGTGTTAACAGAGGAGTGTCCTCCAGTTCCCAGTTCAACGGCGACCCAAAATGTTCAGGATGTTTATGATAGATGGGTAAGGGCGAACGAAAAAAGCCCGGGGCCTATATTCTTGGCGAGTATTAGAAAAATGTACAGTGTATCTTTTGAATATAATGAAGTGTTTGTTTATTTAAGAGGTGTTCATATTTGTTCTGCTAGACTTGCAAATAACTTATACATATTACAACCAACGGAAGCAAAAGCTATTTTAAATATAGAGATGTTTAAAACTTCTGAAACTCATAATATAAAGCGGAAAATTTCTCCTAACACCTATCTCTAGCACCTCAAGCTTGGTCACATTATTCTCAACAGGATTGAGAGATTGGTAAAAAACGGTCATCTAAATCAGTTAGATGACAGTTCCCTACCTCCATGTGAATCATGTCTTGAGGGAAAAATGATGAAAAGATATTTTTCTGACAAAGGTCTTCGTGCCACAGAACCTCTTGAACTTATACATTCAGACCTTTGTGGTCCGATGAATGTTAAAGCTCGAGGAGGATATCAGTACTTCATTAGTTTTATTGACGACTATCCTCGATATGGCTATATTTACTTAATTAGTCATAAGTTTGAAACTCTTGAAAGTTCAAAGAATTTAAGGCTGAGACTGAAAATCAGTTAAGTAAAAGAACTAAAAAATTTCGATCTGATCGAGGTGGTGAGTATATGGATTTGCAATTCCAGAACTATCTAGTAGATCATGCATTTCAATCCCAACTCACAGTACCTAGAACACCACAACAAAACAGTGTTGCAGAAAGGAGAAATCAAACCTTGTTGGACATGGTTCGGTCTATGATGAGTTATACTCAATTACCTCAGTCCTTTTGGGGATATGCAATACAGACTGCAGTTTATATTCTGAACGTTGTTCCATCCAAAAATGTTTAGAAACACCATATAAATTGTGGAAAGAACGCAAAGCAAGTTTACGTCATTTTCGCATCTGGGGTTGTCCAGCAAACGTGTTGGTACAAAATCGTAAAAAATTGGAAACACGTTCGAAATTATGCCTATTTGTAGGATATCCCATGGAAACAAAAGGAGGATACTTTTATGATCCCCAAGAAGATAAAGTGTTTGTATCGACAAATGAAACTTTCTTGGAAGAGGATCATATTAAGAATCATCTACCTCGCAGTAAATTAATATTGCAAGAACTATCTAAAGATACTATAGATGAATCAATAAGAGTTGTTGATCAAGCTGGTCCATCAACAACGGTTGTTGTCCCGTTACATCCATCCCAAGAGTTGGGGATGCCTCATCATAGTGGGAGGGTTATTCAACAACCTGAACACTACATGGGTTTAACAAAAACTCAAAACATCATACAAGATGATGGTTTAGAGGATCCATTAACGTTTAAGAAGGCAATGGACGATGTTGACAAGGAACAATGGATAAAAGCCATGGACGATGAAATGGAGTCTATGTACTTCAACTCAGTCTTGGAACTTGTAGAACCACAAGGTGTTACAGCTATAGGTTGTAAGTGGATCTACAAGAGAAAATGAGACCAAACTGGCAAGGTACAGACCTATAAAGCTAGGCTTATGGCAAAGGGTTTTACCCAACGAGAAGGATTTGATTATGAAGAAATTTTTTCTCCTGTTGCCATGATTAAATCAATTAGAATACTACTTGCCATTGCCACATATTATGACTATGAAATATGGCAAATGGATGTCAAGATAGCTTTTTTGAATGGCTATCTTGATGAAAGTATTTTTATGTCTCAACCAGAGGGGTCTGTCGAAACAGGACAGGAACAGAAAGTCTGTATGCTTAATCGATCCATTTATGGATTGAAACAAGCATCCAGATCCTGGAATTTGAGATTTGACACTACGATAAAATCTTATGGCTTTGGATAAAACGTTGACAAGCCTTGTGTATACAAGAAGATAGTCAATAAAACTGTAGCATTCTTAGTTCTGTATGTTGATGATATCTTGCTCATTGGGAATGAGACAAGCTTTCTTGCTGATGTAAAGAGATGGTTAGCATCACATTTTCAAATGAAAGATTTGGGTGATGCTCGGTATGTTCTAGGAATATATATCTTTCAAGACCGAAAGAATAGAACATTGCACTGTCTCAGGCATCTTATATTGACAAGATGTTGTCAAGGTATAATATGCAAAATTCCAAGAAAGGTTTATTACCTTTCAGGCATAGAATTCATTTATCGAAGGAACAATGTCCTGAGACACCTCAAGAGGTTGAAGAGATTAACAAAATTCCATATGCTTCTATAGTTGGGAGTTTGTTGTACGATATGTTGTGTACACGTCCCCACATATGTTTTACAGTTGGAATCGTCAGCAGGTTCCAATCTAATCCTGCACACAGTCATTGAACCGCTGTAACCTCAAGTATCTTAAGAAAACGAGGGATTATATGCTTATGTATGGACCTAAGAATTTGATCCTTACGGGATACACTGATTCTGATTTTCAGACCGACGTAGATTCCAGGAAATCTACTTCAGGATAAGTTTCACTCTTATTGGAGGAGCTATAGTTTGGAGAAGCATCAAGAAAAGATGTATCGCTGACTCCACCAGGAGATTGTACACAGAGGGGATGTGCTCGTCACAAAGATAGCCTCTAAAGACAACCTTGCTGATCCATTCACCAAGGTCCTCTCGGCTAAAGTTTTCGAAGGCCACCTAGTGGGACTAGGACTCAAAGTAGTGTAATCTAGGGCAAGTGGGAGAATGTCTATGGTATTTTAGATGCCCTAGTTTATTGTATTTTTCCCATTATGTATCTCAACATTATGTTGTATATATTTGTTCTCACTGGAGTTTTAGTCCAAGTGGGAGATTTTTGGGAATGTCCTAGAACTCGTAGTTCATGTTAAGAATTCTATCTTATCAATAACAATGACTTGTTGATTTTGCATCTTATTATGAAAAATCCAATAAATGTATCCTTGGCTATAGTCTGAGTGCTGTAACTCTATGTAGTGACATAAATAGGATCAAGTTGACAATATATAGCGTAAATGGTCTAATAAGTATATGTATGAAATTAGGTATCTCATCCTGATAACACTATTGGATGCGGCCCACTCTGTAGCTGTTACAAGAAGTTGTAAGATGCTACAAACGATGTGATCCACAAATCATTCATGTTGAGACATGAGAGTGGAGGCATCCCATGCAATGAGTTTGCATATAGACTGGACCACAAAAATAGCCACTTTTCTATATAACGATCGTTTACTGTTAAAACTTACTATTTCATTTGTTATATAACCTAGGTTAACTCGATCTTAATCCTGAGCTAGCTATGAACTCCTGTTTATTCGAGATTATCCTTTGATCTGCAAATGGTGAGAGTAGTCCAACAGCACTGCTCAATAAGCTTACCATTTTGGGGTTAAGACCGGATGAATAGCTGGGGACATAGCCTTGCAAGATGGAATTCACTCTTACCCTATTTAAGGTTAGCAGATAGGTTGTTCTCTTAAGTGCTGACTCCAGGTCTTGAACAATCGGGGCCCCACCTTCTCATGATAGAGAAATGATTTGATTCATAGAGATTATGAATCAGAATTGTTCATTAGAGGATCAGTAGAAACTTAAGGAACAAGATGTAGTCACAGGGGTAAAACAGTATTTTTTACCTATCTGTGATTACGAACAACCTGTGAAGGATCGACTTACTGATATGGTTATTAAGTGGACATAATATATCTACAGTGAGAGGAGTTCAATTATGGTCTATAGTGGAGTGTCCCATTAGTTAACGAATGGGGGTTAGATCGGACTAATGAGTTTAGCCGATTAATCTCGAATCGTTGGAGCCTATGATCTGTAGGTCTGTGAGGTCCCCCTACTAGCTCGTGAATGAATAAGCTTTAGGGTAGCTTGAGAAATTAATTTGAAATGTTCAAATTAAATGGAACAAGAGAATAAATATTTAAATATGATTTAAATATATAAAGATGATTATTTTGCAAAAATTAATTTATGAAATTAATTTAAGAAAATAAAATTTTTAATTAAAATTATTCTTTTAGAAAAAAATAAAATTGAAATTCGTTTGCGTGTTGCACAAAAATGGAAAATGAGTTTTTTTTTCCATTACCATCATCTTTATGCTCACACAAAATGCATTATCGTCTCTACTTTGATTTTTCAAGCATGAGCTGCAAGCCATGCACTCCATCTCTTTGCATGTTCATCTATTATATATAAAAAAGAGTGGAGTTGGAGAAGAAGGGAATAAAAAATTTCGAGAGATTTTTTCTGAAGAAACTGTCTTCTTCAGTTGTGCTACTGTGTGTTTTTCTGGTTTCTTCACATCTTCAATCTGTTCTTGAGTCCCACAACACTACCTAAAGCTCCAAGAGCATAGTAGGGAAGGCTTTGAGGTGGCTCACGTTGATAACAAGTGAAGACAGCAGCTGAACATACGTTTTCTTGGAGAATTCATCAAAGGTATGTTCTAGTTTTTGAGAAAAGCATGCTTTAGTTTTTGCTAAAATTAGTGAACTAGAAAGCTTATGGATCCTTGATACTTTCATTACATGTTGTTTAATTCTTTTAGACTCTCTATCTCTGGCGAGCTTCTATCCCCAGGTATTCTCTTTCAAGCCACCACCGATTTGTCAAGTTCGACAACTTGGGAACCAACGACGTTCATCCATCTGGTTTGAGATTCTCAAAACCCATTTCTACGATTGTTATTTTACATTTATTTCCCCCAACTTTTTAAATGGTGGTTTTGGTTTGATTTGTTTTGAGATTCTCAAAACCCACTTCGATTTGAGTATTTTACTGGCTTCATAGATTGTTCCCTCCCTTTCCCTTTTGTTTTATCCGATTGATTGGCTCGTTCGTTATCCATTTTTGAGTATGGGATTGGAATTTCTCTATCTGTGAAACCTGACCTTAAACTCGATGACTTTAAACTTGGAACTCGTTTGATGATCTTATTTTGTTTTCATGCTTTCATTTTGCATAATTTGTTAGAGTATTGATATATTATCCAATTTTCCTTCAATTATTAAGCTTTTGGGTGGTGATTTTAACGAAGAAGTTATGCATTTTGGCGAGAATATCAAGGAAATTATTAATGAGGAATTCGGCGATGGAATGTAAGTTGATTTGTTTGATTTGTTTTTTCTTTTCAACCTGAAATTCATATTAGTTGGTTCTTATTTATATAGAACTTTAACATTTGCAGGTAATCCTAAAATCTCAAGTTTGATAACATTATTTTTCTAATAAGGCTATTTATGGATACATAATGTCTTTTGTCCTACTCTCTAAAACCACATTTCAACAAAAAGGAATCACACTTTGATTTCTAGTTCTTAACATCCTGCTAAAAAATAAAAATAGTAGTTTTAACTAGACTCTTAAGAAACAAGCTTGGCTTGAAAAGCAAAAGAATTAAAAATAAAATGGCTTCTTTGATTCCCTCAACGTGATCAAAGAAATCTTCTAGTACTCAATATTTAAATTATTAGCTTTGACATAACAATGAATAAACAAAAGACATAAATTACAAAACAATTTTTTTTCCTTCTTCCAAGAATTTCTATCTGGAAAATTAGTTGAAAATTAATTACATGACTAACATTAATAATCAGAGGATTTAAGATAAGACCCTTCAATTTATATAGGAGCAGAAATATTCTGATATAATTAGTTTGAATCAGTTCCAGGTGGTATTTGGTAGTACAACAAACAAAATCAAGAAATGTAGAGGTCCAGTGAAGGTTAGTATATGGAAGTATTAAAACTTATTTGAAAAATTGAAAGTTACTGAACGATGATATTATAGCTATGTGTTGCTCACATTAGTCATCTGCTCAAACTTTGAGGTCTTAAACTATTTTTTTCTCAATTTCTCGCATAAGAAATTACCAGTCAAGATTTTCTTGTGAAAATGCCGCTCCACTTCCTCTAGGACCATACACCACTTTGACCAACCCATTTCATTAATATCGAGCTTAAACTTAGTTTTGGGGAGGTCTTACATGGGTCGATCAATTGGGTTGAAAGGTTTACCTTAGCGTTTGAGTGGAGATCATCAGAGTGAAAGTCTTGTTTTGGCTTTTTGTTATATTTTGTTTGTTTGTTTTTTTATTTTTGATTTTTACCCCTCTCTTTAGATCTTGGTATCATTTTGATATTAAGAACCTGCAAGAGAAATTGAAGTTTTGAATGTTGAATTGTTTATGATGCAAGGATTTTATTTTTGGTGCATTTGTTCTTTGTTATTGCTTTTGAATCTTTCATGCGGTTTGCATCTTTTGATTACTGTAATGATGTGATTGTGTAGCTGTTGGTTTAGATGGTATGTAGCTAAAATATAAGGAATGTGATTGCTCAGGCTGGACATATAGGAATATTCAGTAGTTGTTAGGTTTTATGTCCTAAAACTCGTGGTTCGTAAACAGTAGAACTCATTCTGAAAATTCAATAGTTGTTATTGAATATATTGTTTTTTTTAGAAATCCAATAAACCAAAGTCCCTTGACTATCATATGAGTACTTAAACTTTATGTTGAGATATACAAGTGGATTAGGTTCAAGTAAATAGTCAAAATGATCTTATGGATATGAATAAGATTTGGTGTCTTATTCTAGTAACACTATTGGATGCGGCTTACTATGTAGTTGTTACAAAGAGTTGTAAAGTGCTACAAATGAAGTGATCCTAATTCGTTCATGTTGGGACATAAGGAGTGGGGGTGTTCTGTGCAAATGAGTTTTGTGAAAGTTCAGACCACGAAACCAGTCACTTTTACTTTATAACGTTGTTTACTGTTTAAGACTGACTATTTCAAACTGATGACCTTGGTAACTTGACCTTAATCCTAAGCTAACTATGAATTCTTGTTTGTTCGGGATTATTCTTTGATCTACAAACGGGGAGAGTAGACCAACTGCCTTTGCTCAACAAGCATTCCATTTTGGGGATAAGATCGAATGAATAGCTGGGGATATAGGGTGCAAGACGGAATTCGCTCCTATCTGATTAGGGTTAGTAGATAGCTTGTTTCCTTTCAGTGTTGATTTTGAGTTTTGAACAAGAGGCCTCACCCTTTCATTAGCCTGAGAGGGATTCAATTTGTTGATTGGATCACAAATCATTGGTTATTAGTGGATCAGTGGGACTTAAGGAACAAGAGGTAATTTTGGGGGTAAAACAGAGATTCGACACAGTCGTTATTACGAACAACCTGTGAAGGGTTAACTTACTAATCATGGTTATATCAAGTGGACATAATATATCTACAGTGAGGGAAGTTCAGGTAAGGGCTTTAGTTGAATCACCCATTAGTTAACGAATAGGGGTTAGATCAGTCTAATGAGTTTAGCTGGTTAATCTCGGATCATTGGAGCCCATGATCTAGAGATTCGCTAGGTCCCCTTACTAGCTCGTAAATGGATTAGCTATAGAGTAGTGTGATAAGTTATTTTAAAGTGTTCAAATTAGAATTAAATGAAATTGGAGAAATATATTTAAACATGATTTAAATATTTGAAGATGGAATTATGTAAAAATTAATTTAATATTTGATATTAAATTAACTACAATTATTTACATCACTTAAATAATTATTTATTAATTTTATTAAGAAAATTAATTTATGAAATTAATTTTGTAAAGTTAATCTATGAAATTAATTTTGTAAAATTAAAAATATTTTCAATTTTATTAAAATAAAATGATCTATGAAATCAATATTTGATAAATTGAAAAAGAAGAAAAACACAAAATGGAAAAATGACTTTTTCCATTGTCTTCTTCGAAGTAGTTCACTAACAACCCATCTTCAAGCTTCCTTAACTCCAAGCATGAGCTACATCTCATGCAACAAATCTCTTTGCATGAGTGTCTACAATATATTGAAGAGATTGGAGTGTTTTTTATGCAAGGCAACCGATCAATTTTTCTGAAAAATTAGTGAGAAGAAGGGTGTTCTTCATTTTGGGTTGCTACAGTGAGTTAGTCTACGAATTCCCTTAATTCAAGCTTATTTTGAGTCCCACTACTCAATCTAGAGTACCAAGAGGATAGTAGGGAAGATCTTGGGGAGATTTACAACAAGATTCAGAGGAGATTTGCAGCTAAATTCGAGCTTAGAGAAAATTCTTCAAAGGTATGTCTTGAAACTCATTTATTTCAGCTGAAGCATGCTTTCTTTTCTGCAAAAATTAATGAATTATAGTGCTTATGGATCTTGGTAACTTCCGCTATACATTGGTACGTTCCAACAGTAGAAGGGTCCAAATCAACAATATCTTGAGAAGTTTACTTTCCAATCTTGGATTTGTTCACACTTGGAAGAGTGACTGGAACAAGTCTCATGATGATGGTAGATACAGGTGCATCAGAAAATCGTGGACCGATTGTTGATAAGCATCTAGAGAAAGATGAAGATGGTGGCTATACCAGATAAGGATGGAAATGGTTTTAATGGATTCGTCTGAATAAAACATGCTTCTATTTATTTGAAGTTATGTTGCTTAATTGTTATTCTGTTCTTATGAAGATGATAAGAACACAATGCTTTGACCTTATTATTGCACCTAGTCTATTAAACTTTGAATTCCAATGATATCTGCAGTAAACTTATTATCTTTGGTTTGATATGCATTGAAGATCAGGAACTTAGTTGGGGGTATTCGAGTTTCAGAGGAAAGAGGGCAACCATGGAAGATTTCTTTGATATTAAAATGTTGAAGGTTGATGGTCAGACCATCTGCCTTTTTGGCAGCTTTAATGGTTAGATTCTCCCACCATTCTTGCAATGGCATGATGTAACACTATTATTAGTAAATTTTAATCTATCCAATTTATAGGTGATGTATTTTTACAAATTAAATTAAGGTGTTAAGTTTCACTTAGGTCCCATTTGATAACCATTTTTCTTTTTCTTTCTATTTTTGAAAATTATGCTTGTTTCCCCACCAATTTCTGGCTTGCTTTTCAACCTCCTTTAAAAACATTTGAATTCTTAGCCAAATCTTAAAGATAAATCAAGATTTTAGGAAGTACATTTTTAGTTTTCAAATTTTGGTTTGGTTTAAGACTATATTATTAAAAAGTAAATAGCAAAGCTTGCAAAATGTATGAAATGTTGGGATTGGTGTCCTAATTCTCCTAGAGTCTCGTAGTTTGTAAATTGTACACATTGTTATGAATAAAATAAGAGTTATTTTATTTGGCATTTACTCATATCCAATAAACAAAACTCCATGGTTATTATATCAATACTTAAGCATAAGTGTGAGTTATACAAGTGGATCATGCCTTAAGTGATAACGTTAAAAACTCTATAGTATAATGATTAGGAGGAATACCTGATCCTTGTGACACTACGGATACGCCCTACTTTGTAGAGTTTGCAAGTGTTGTGAACTACTACAGATGGTAGATCCTGACCATTCAATTGGAGACATGCGAGTGGGGCTGTCCTATATAAAAAGTTTGTATAAGACTAGACCATGAGATGATTTGTCTCTTTATATAACACCGTTGATAATTGAGAATTACATCTCACCTAAACGACCATAGGTGACATAACCTCAATCTTGAGTGTTTTGGGAACTCCTACCTTTAAGGGCAGTTCTTTGATTAGTATGGGTGAGAGTGCCCAGATTGCCAACTCAACATTCCTATCTTTTTTGGGATTTGTCTGATTTGGGAGCTGGGAACTCAATTACACAAGATGGAATTCACTCCTTCCCCGAAGCAGGGGTAAGTAGATAGATTGCTTCATTAAGGGCTGATTCCGATAGAACATAGTGGCCACAGCTTCTCTTTGGAAGAGAGGACTTAGTCATAGTAGGATTATGACTTATATTCATTAGAGGGATCAATGGTACTTAAGGAGTTAGATGTAACTACAGGGGCATAACGGTACATTGGCCCAACTGTACTTACAAGCGATCTATGAAGGGTTATTGCACTGTTTATTGGTTGATATGGACACAAAATATATCAATAGTAAGGAGAGTGCAACTGTCAGTCTTTAATGGAGTGCCCGACAGTTAACAGATGGTGGATCCCGTGACTAAAGAGTTTAGTCAGTTATTCACGTACTATTGGAGCTTCAAGCTACAGGTCCATAAGGTCCCTTTGGTAGCTTAATGGATTCAACTTGAGAATCAGTTCTTTGTGTTAATTTGAAATGTTCAAATTGACAAGAGAAAATTCGATTATATATGATATAATCGGTGTGATGTATGAGATACATCAAGTGGAGGATTAATGTAAATATGATTTCCTAAATTTAGATAACTGTGAAATAAAAGGAAAAATGTTTTCCTAAATTTAGATGGGTTGCTATTCTCTGAAAAAAAAACTCACGGAATTGCTGTCAAGTGAAATTGTTTCACTAAACGATAGCTGAAAGAGCGACTAAATGATCGTGGAGTGTTACTATATGATAGTTCACTCAGTTGGTCATAGCTAAACCATCGCAGGGCAATATCTATACGATTGGTTACCTTCTTCTACACGATTGAGCATTCG
This sequence comes from Benincasa hispida, assembly GCF_009727055.1. Lineage (NCBI taxonomy): Eukaryota > Viridiplantae > Streptophyta > Magnoliopsida > Cucurbitales > Cucurbitaceae > Benincasa > Benincasa hispida. The sequence goes on along the minus strand of NC_052360.1, from coordinate 68,381,273 downwards.
TCTATACGATAGAGTCTTCTCGTCTCCTACTTGTTGAATCGTTTACACGATTGTTATTCCTCTGGTCTCTTCTTCTAACCAAGTCCACACAGAGCCCACACTTCTAGATTCTCACATCGAGAATACAAAGGTAACACTTGTGGTGGCACTCAACTCGACTAAGTTCGAGGTTTTATAGACTGTTCGTTGGGTTCATTATCTTAGAGATCATTTAGTTCGTGTTTGCTGTTGATCGTGCTGTGTTGTGGTTGTTGTGTTCGAGCGTTCGTGGTTTCTGTCTTTGAGATTGAACGAGCGTTCGTGATCGAGAGACTTTGAAGAATGAGTCTTCAAAGGTATGATGTTCTATCCCTTGATTATCTTAAAGCATGCTATAATTTCGTATTGTGCATGACATGTAAGTTTCCGTTTCTTGTACTGTAATTGTGTATGTTCAATATTGAATGGAATTTGAAATGATCATTCTACTGCTCATGGAAATCCTCATGTCTGATTTCCTTCAATTGGTATCAGAGCCAGGTTGTTTTGATATTCCAAATTTCATTTCTGTTTTGAACTTTTTTTACAATCGTGTTGGGTTTTTTGTATTTGCGTTTAAGTGTTAAATGTGTTTGTGGATGGCATTAATGAATGTTTACGGGTTAATTGCCTCTGTTTAAAGCTTTCTTTTGATTACACAGTGTTAATTTGTTAGGGTCCCTTGCGTTTTTGGGCATAATTAACATGCAATCGAGTATGTAATTCAAAGTGTTTGAGTTTGTCGAGTCGTTCGTGATGAAGTTTCAAAGCATGGAGATGCGATTCTCAACAAGGAAGAAGACCAAGAGTTGATCGTATCGTGTAGCTTCAGGTAAACGATCGTTCAGATTTGGCTAAACGATCGTGTAGTATTTACTAAATGATCGTTTAACTAATGCTAAACGATGGGGTAAAGTGTATACTCTATCACGTAGCATTGGTTGCCCGATCGCGTGGACATTGGAGGTAAACGATCGAGTGGGAGCATTTGATGCTTATCGTTTAATAAAAGGCATGCACACTAAACGATCGTGTAGTTAGCATGCCTCATCGCATAGTTACTGACTACACGATCATGCGATATACGATACATTGGTACTCGCTTAGTGATCGTTTAGACGATTGTGCTTCACCGCATCTTTGTCGTTTAGATGATTGTTTAAGGTTTGCGTTATACGTTGCGCACTACACGATCGCATACCTCATGCTTCATCGCATAGTAAAAGGTACACGATCGTTACTAAACGATCGTTTAGCTCTGGAAATGTAGGTAAACGATTGAGTAAAGCATTTACTCTTTCGTGTAGGTGATCATAAGGAAGTTGGTACACGATTCGTGGAGACGTGGACTTTGACTGGACGGTTCAAGACCCGGTTCGCCTGTTTGAACTAGAGACTCTTTGCTTTTGTAATAGTTAGCTTTAGTTTTTGAGGATTTGAGGAAAATTATCCCGGTTCATCAACTTTTTCTTCATATACATGAGATGTATGGTGTTTATATGGCATAGTGTATGACATATAGATTTGAAACATACCTTAGGTTGTGCAATTATTCATGCATCATGTATTATAAGTGTATAATATGGCATGATGAAATTACAAGATAGCATGCATATGCATCATGAAATATAAGAGTTATATTTATGCATGCAATAAGCATATTCATGCATCATCTTTATATTATAAGTGTTATAGTATAAGAGTGCATGAAAGCATGTGTGCTTTATTCGTTGCTTATTGTATAAGAGTTATATAAAAGTGGGAATGAATGAATAGTGCATGGAGCATGACACTTAGGCTAATTTATAAGTGTTATGAATGCCTTTTATGTGTTTGCTTTGCATTGTGAATGGTTTTGGTTGCTTCTGTTATAATTGTTATAATAGAAATTAGAACTAAAATCAATAAGAAAGAGTTGCATGCGAACTTAAGCGAACTCATGTTTTAAAAGGGTTTTAAAATTGGATTGAGATGAATCTAAGTTCAAGGTTCTAACAGGATTAGCAACCTAGTTTAATATTTTTAGATTGGTTTAATAGGATTAAATTGATTGGCATAAAAGATTAAAATTCTATTAAATCTATCTATGAGGGACCTTTTGTCTAAGGCGGGTTCTGTCTAGGCTGGGGTACTTAAGCTGACGGAAATAGAACACCTATACCTGAGAACCTAGCTAGAAAGGTGAATTAGATAGATTTTATGCAAGCATGCAACAGTTGATCAAAGACTCCGTTAAAAAGTTTAATGGATGATGATTAAAAGTTGTTCAACTATCCAAGGTGAAAGTTACTCTTTGGAAAACATAAAAAAGTCACTTAGTTAAAATTCTTAGCCGTGTTTTTTCTAAGTAAACTAAACCCTAGGTTATAAAAACTCATTGGGAGGAAGGGATGTATATGATATGTCAATGATTCCACTCACGTTTCTCCTTGAATGTTCACGCCGTGAGATTCATGCTTGGCCTCGTGGTGCCCTGGGAGCATCCCCCTTCGGATGGTGTTTGTGTAGTTGGTCAATATCAAGGTCGACTCCAGAAATGGAGAAGGTCACTTTAGTTTTTGCCCCAATAGGATTTTTCCCTTTGGATTGGCTGCTTGGAGCGGAACTCTAGGACCTAAAAATACTGGTCACACTTATGGAAAATTGTTAAGTAAGTTAATGATTTCTTGATCAAATTAATGATGGCTAGTCGTTATAGAAGCAAGAGTTGTTCTGGTATTAATGGCTGGTTGAGAATGTCTATATTCAGAGGATGGATGAATTGACCAACCTTCGGTGGCTTTTGTCCTAAACTTTTGAAATATCATTGCGAAACTAGATGTCACATGGGGTTCATGCTAGTTTTGCTAAACCGTATTGGATGTTGTATGTTTATTCAACGAGTATTTGCTTAAAATCTAACGTAGGTCAATGTGTTTTTGTTTTCAGCAATATGTTTGATTTTCCGTTAAATGCCTCTAGTTTGACCCATTTCATATAGTGGAGAGAGTCTTGTAAAACGTATTTCGTGGTAAACGACCTCGAGTTTATCATGGTGTCCTCAAGTCCCGACCCTTGATGTACCACGAAATGTTTGTAATGCATATGAGGTGTGGTTAAAGGCTAATTTAATGGCTCGAATTCATATATTGGCTAGCATACCTAATCTTTGGCCAAAAGGGTTGAGAACATAGTCATTGCACCTGAGATCATGGACTCGTTGCAAGAATTGTTTGAACGTCAGTTCTTACTTTTTTAGTACAAAGGGATCGATGACAAAACCAGTTGTGTCAGTTCTTAAGTTAAACTCTAGGAAGAGAAAGCAAGTATTGCTGACTCTGTTGAAGTTCATCGACAAGAAGTTTTATCTGACATGGAACTTGGAGAATATTTAGGTTCTGATACTAATCCCACTACTCTCCAAAAGAGGAGGATGTCTAAAGACAGTAAATATGATTTATTGGTCTTGGAGACGTGTTTGGTAGAGAATGATGATTCTACCTGGATCTTTGATTTGGGTGCTACTAATCATGTCAGTTCCTCTTACCAAGGATTTAGTTCCTGGCAAACATTGCCACAGGGAGAGTTGACTCTTTGAGTCGATACTGGTGAGGTTGTTTCAGTTGTTGCTGTAGGTAGGCTGAAGTTAATTTTGGACAAGAAATGTTATCTGTTACTGGATAATGCTTTTGTAGTTCCTCATATCAAGAGGAATTTAATCTCGGTTTTTTGTCTCATTGAACAAGGTTATACCGTCTCCTTTTCTGAGAGTAAAGTGTTTATTTTGAAGAAAGGTATGGAGATTGGTTTTGGTTTAATGGAAAGTAACTTGTATGTACTAAGGTCGTTAGTCATAAAAGCTTTGTTTAATACTGAAATGTTCAGTATGACAACGACAGCTAAAAGACCAAAGGTTTCTGATAATGGGCAGAAATGCACGTTATTACAGCGCAAAGATATAAAACAAAGAAGGATTGCAATGGTAAAAATATATAAAATTGGATCCAAAAGCATTAAGTTTATAGCATTACGATTGCATGCATCCAACGCATTAAAAACAACTAACTTATGTATTTTTCCAGAAAATGCGTTGGCGCAAGGTGGAATTGCGATCCAAAGAAATTAACGTCCGAGCGCATTAAGAGATTGAGACCGCAAGGCTATGCGATCGTTCGGGTTCGTGAAAATTTGCTCAAGAAGGTGGCCACATAGAGCTGGCGCATCAAAGTGAAAGGTTAATAAATCACGATGGGACAGAAAGCTGATGGTGATCGATTCCGAATTAAGTTGACAAGTCGTTAATGACACTGTAGCAAGTACACTCAACTTTTTGGTGACAATTATTCGGCGCATCAGATAGAGAATTAATGACATCTCATCAGTGCAATCATTCGAGAGAAAAAGATTTTCACCCTGAAGCTCTATAAATACTGAAGGCCACCTTTGGTGAAGGAGTTTGGCTCAGTTCGCTCAGTTCGGAGAGCACACCATATAAAAGATGGTTAGGCTTATTCATAGTTTTCTTTTACTTAGAAGGTGGAAGCGGGTGAAGGGAGAATACGCCGAGAGATCGTTCTGGTTAACTCGAAAGAGTGCCGAGAAGCGTCGAAAACAGAGGAGGGACAACTCTTGCGGAAGCAAGAACAACTTTTGGGCAGAATAAAGATAATTCAGTGTAAAAGCCTTGGGAAGCAAGATATTGCTACCAGGCTCTCTATCCTTATTTTCCATTGTCATTTTGTATTCTGAACTTATTTATAAAATGGAAATTGCATCTTTATATTTGTCCACTCTCTTTATATTACGCATGAGTAGCTAAAACTGTCGAATGGGTTGAGAAACACTTAGCTAGCATAACCTGGGATCTTCAATTTATGCGATCATCTTGTATTATGTATGCGTCATTCATCCTCTAGAGATACTCGGGAGGGTGGTCTAAGGATAGAGTCTAGGCTTAGAAAATTCAGATTATAATCTAGGCTTGGGAGAGTCAGATTAGAACCGCATAATCAAGAGATAGGAGCTTAGGAATAAGTTTTGTTTACTATTAACGCATCGCATGCACCCTAGAAATAGGATATGATTGTATGCGGTCACCTTGTACCTGTGTGCATCATTCATCATCATATAGGCAAGAAATAGAGACTTAGGAATAAGCTCTATAGATATTATCACATTCATTGCATGCGTCCTAAACTAGGAGCTATCGCATTTGCATTAGAAAATGAATTGCTATCTCATGTGTGTAGCATGATCGCATAACTTGAACGCAATCTTAGGAAGAGCTAGCTAAAGACCTTCTCAACCCGTTCCTTCGCATACTCATTGTATCTTTTGCATTATTAGCTCTTTTCTCAATTTTGCCGCATAAACTATATACTTTAAACAACACACCAACAAACGCATTGATTTATTTGTTACCACAAAGTAATTGAAAATTACGACCGCATACTGTTTCCTTAGTCCCTGTGTTTGACCCTGGACTTACCAGGCAACTTAGTAGGGTTTATACTTGGATCTTGCTAAGAAAACTTGCATGCATAATGCATATTCCAGCATCGCATTCTACACCATTATTTCATCGCATTAACCATGCATCAGTTTCTCCCAAGGAAAACTCACATCTTTGGCATCTAAGGTTATGTCACATCAATCTCAATAGGATTGAGCAGTTGGTGAAATGTGGACTTCTAAAGAGTTTAAAAGAAAACTCCTTGCTGGTGTGTGAATCATGCCTCGAAGGCAAGATGACCAAATGACCTTTTACTTGAAAAGGTTACAGAGCCAAGGAAGCCTTGGAGCTTGTACATTCTAACCTTTGTAGTCCGATAAGTGTTAAGGTATGAGGTGGGTATGAATATTTCTTCTCTTTCATAGATGATTATTCAAGGTACGGGTATCTCTACCTAATGCAACCCAAGTCTAAAGCCCTTGACATGTTCAAGGAGTATAAGGCTAAAGCTGAAAACTTGTGAGGTAAGAAGATAGAAACACTACGATCTGATCATGGTGGAGAGTATATGGACCTCCAAATCCAAAACTATATGATAGAATATGAAATTACGTCCCAACTCTCGGCCTCAAGTACTAAGCAGAATGGTGTACCAGAAAGGAGAAACAGAACCTTATTGGATATGGTTTGGACTATGATGAGTTATGCTCATCTTCCAGACTCGTTTTGGGATTTGAAGTGGAGACTGCATGTTATATTCTGAACAATGTTCCTTCAAAAAGTGTTTCTGAAACACCTTTTGAGTTTTAGAGAGGCCGTAAAGTTAGTTTATGCCATTTCAGGATTTAGGGGTGTCTGGCCCACATGCTTGTGACTAACTCGAAGAAGTTGGAACTGCATTCGAAAGTTTGTCTCTTTGTAGACTACACCAGGGAAATGAGAGGTGGATACTTCTATGATCTAAGTGAGAACAAAGTGTTCATTTCTACAAATGTTATCTTCTTGGAAGAAGACCACATTAGGGATCATAAACCACGAAGTAAGCTTTTTTACGTGAGATTTCTAGTGAGACTGAGACTACTGAGGGTTCGACAAAAGTTGTTGAACAGACTGACAGATCAACAAGAGTTGTCCAGGTCGGTACATCTAGTCAACTAGCTCAAGAATTGAGACTGCCTCGACATGTAAGGAGGGTTATGAATCCAGCGGAATGCTACATAGGTTTTCCTAAAGCCCAGAACGTTGACAAGGATCCATTGTCTTATAAGCAAGCAATGGAGGATATTGACAAGGAAGAGTGGATTAAGGCCATGAACCAGAAGATAGAGTCTATGTACTTCAATAACGTCTGGGAACTTGTGGATCAGCCTGGTGGGATAAAACTTATAGGTTGTGAGTGGATCTACAAGTAAAAACGAGGTGTAGATGGAAAGGTGCAAACCTTTAAGGCTAGACTTGTGGCAAAGGTTATACCTAGGTTGAGGGAGTGGACTATGAGGAAACTTTCTCACCTGTTGTCATGCTAAAGTCTATCAGGATACTCCTGTCCATAGCCACATTTTATGATTATAAGATATGGAAAATGGACGTCAAGACTGCCTTTCTTAACGGTAATCTTGAGAAGACCATCTACATGGCTTAATTAGAGGGGTTCATAGTTCCAGATCGAGAACAAAGAGTTTCCAAGCTTAATAGGTCCATTTATGGGCTAAACAAACGTCTAGATCATGGAACATTAGATTTGACAGTGCAGTCAAATCGTTTGGCTTTAATCAAAAGTAGATGAGCCTTGTGTTTACAAGAAGATCATCAACAGCTCAATAGCTTTCCTGGTACTGTATGTGGATGATATCCTACTCATTGGGAATGATGTAGGGTTTCTGACTAATATTAAGAAGTGGCTAGCTTCCCAGTTCCAAATGCAATATTTGGGTGAGGTGCAATATGTTCTAGGGATCCAGATCATTCGGGATCATAAGAATAAGAGGTTAGCCTAGTCTTATGCATCGTACATCAATCAAATGTTGATCAGATACATGATGCAGGATTCCAAGAGGGATTTATTACCCTTCAGACATGGAATCGTTTTGTTTAAGGATAAATGTCCTATGACACCTCAAGAAGTTAAGGAGATGAGATGGATTCCCTATGCTTCAACTTTTTGAAGCTTAAGGTATGCAATGTTGTGTACCAAACCCGACATTTGTTACCCAATAGGGATTATCAGTTGTTATCAGTCAAATTCAGGATTAGATCTTCGGAGAACGAGGAAATACATGCTCATGTATGGAGATAAGGATCTGATCCATATAGGATACAAAGACTCTGTCTTTCAGACTGATAGAGATTCTCGAAAATCGACATCCAGGTCAGTGTTTACTCTGAATGGAGAGGCTATAGTGTGGATGCATCACAGACTTCACTATGGAAGTCGAATACGTAGCCGCTTGTGAAGTAGCTAAGGAGGTTGTTTGACTGAGGAAATTCCTTACAGATTTGGAAGTTGTTCCAAATATGGATTTTCCGATCACTCTTTATTGTGATAATAGTGGGGCTGTGGCAAATTCATAGAAACCTCGGAGTAATCGTTGAGGCAAGCATATCGAACAAAAATATCATTTGATCAGAGAGATTTTGCATCACGGTGATGTGATAGTCACGAAGATCGCATCAGAGCACAACGTTGTTGATCCGTTTACAAAGGCTATCACTGCTAAAGTGTTCGAGTGTTGTCTGGAGAGTCTTGGTCTATAGGACATGTGGCATCTTGTCTAGGGCAAGTGGAAATGATACTAGGGTATAGAGTATGCGCTAGTTTATTGTATATTGTACTTGTAATTTTTTATGTATTTTACATTAGTCTCCTGAGGCATTAGAACAAGTGGGAGATTGTTTAGATTGGTGTCATAATTCTCCTGGAGTCTCGTAGTTTGTAAACTGTATACGTTGTTATGAATAAAATAAGAGTTATTTTATTTGGCATTTACTCATATCCAATAAACAAAGCTCCATGGTTATTGTATGAAAACTTAAGCATGTATATGAGATGTACTAGTGAATCATGACTTAAGTGATAACCTAAAAAAGTTTGTAGTATAAAGATTAAGGAGGGATACCTGATCCTGGTGACACTACGGCTACGACACCCTTTGTAGAGGTTTGCAAGTGTTGTGAACGACTACAGATGGTAGATCCCGATCATTCATGTGGAGACATGCGAGCGAGAGTGTCCTATAAAAAGAGTTTGTATAATCCGAACCACGAGATGATTCATCTCTTTATATAAAGTTGCTGATACTGGAGACTTACATCTCACTTAAATGACCATAGGTGACATGACCTTAATCTTGAGTGTTTTGGTAATTCCTTCCTTTGAGGGCGGTCATTTTATTAGTATGGGTGAGAGTGGTCAGATTTCCGACTCAACATTCCTACCTTTTTGGGGATTTGTCTGATTTCAGAGTTGGGAACTCAGTTACACAAGATGGAATTCACTCATTTCTGGAAGCAGGGGTAAGTAGATAGATTACTCCCTCAAAGGCTGATTCTGGGTCTTGAATATAGTGGCCACAACTTCCCTTTGGAAGAGAGGACTCAGTCATAGTAGGACTATGACTTATGTTCATTAGAGGGATCAATGATACTTAAGGAGTTAGATGTAACTACTAGAGCATAATGGTATATTGGCCCGACTGTACTTACGAGCGATCTGTGAAGGGTTATCGCAGTGCTGATTGGTTGATATGGACACAAAATATATCTGTAGTAAGAAGAGTGCATTTTTCGATCTTTAGTGAAGTGTTCGATAGTTAACGGATGGTGAATCCCGTGACTAACGAGTTTAGTCAGTTATTCACATACCATTGGAGCTTCAAGCTACAGGTCCATAAGGTCCCTTTGGTAGCTCAAGGGATTCAAGTTAAGAATAAGTTCTTTGTGTTGATGAGAAATGTTCAAATTTACAAGAGGAGATTCGATTATATATGATATAATCGGTGTGATATATGAGATACATCAAGTGGAGGATTAATGTAAATATGATTTACATTAAGTACCATAACTAGAAAAAAAAGGCTATGGTTTATATGTTTCATGAGATGAAATATTAAAACTATAGGTTATAAATATAATATGGTAATATATTCTTTTTCTCTAGTATCCAATTGAGTGGGAGGTTTGATTGGTTTTATGGTAATCGTGAGATAAAAGGAAAATATTTTCCTAAATTTAGATGATTTGTTATTCTCAAAGAAACTCACAGAATTGCTTGAAAGGGAGGTTTGAAATTGTTTCACTAAATGATAGCTGAAAGAGAGACTAAACAATCGTGGAGTGTTACTATATGATAGTTCACCCAGCTGGTCGTAGCTAAACGATCGTAGGGCAATATCTATACGATTGGTTGCCTTCTACACGATTGAGCATTCGTCTATCCCGGTTGCTCAATCGTTTACACGATTGTTATTCCTCTGGTCTCTTCCTTCCTCTAACCAAGTTCACATAGAGCCCACACTTCTTGATTTTAACACCGAGAATACCAAGGTAACACTTGTGTGGTGTTCTCACTCAACTCGACTGAGTTCGAGGTTTTGGATGTTGTTCGTTGGGTTCGTAATTCTGAAGATCGTTGGGTTCGTGTTTGCTGTTGATCGTGTTGTGTTACGATCGTTGTGTTTGAGCGTTCGTGTATGCTGTCTTGGAGATTGAACGAGAGTTGTTCGAGGGAGTTTGAAGAATGAGTTTTCAAAGGTATGATGTTCTATCCCTTGTGTTGGGATTGGTGTCTTAATTCACCCGGAGTCTCATTGTTTGTAATGATACACATTATTTGATGAATAAAATAAATGTTATTTCATTTTGATATTTACTCATATCCAATAAACAAAGATCCATAGTTATCTTATGTGAACTTAAGCATGTATATGTGATATACAAGTGGATCATGCCTTAAGTGATAACCTAAATAGGTTTGTAGTCTAAGGATTAAGGTGGGATACCTGATCCTTGTGCTACAGATACGACACACTTTGTAGAGGTTTGCAAGTGTTGTCAACTACTACAGATGGTAGATCCTGATCATTCATGTGGAGACGTGCGAGCGGGGGTGTCTTATACAAAGAGTTTGTATAAGACTGAACTACGAGATGACTAGACTTTGTATATAACGCTGTTGATACTAGAGACTTACATCTCACCTAAATGACCATAGATGACATGACCTCAATCCTAAGTATTTTGGGAACTTCTGCCTTTGAGGGCGGTCTTTTGATTAGTATGGGAGAGAGTGGCCATATAGCCAACTCAACATACCTATCTTTTTGTGGACTTGTCTGATTTGGGAGCTGGGAACTCAATCGACAAGATGGAATTCACTCATTTCTCGCAGTAGGGATAAGTATAGAGATTGCTCCCTTAAGGGCTGATTTCGAGGCTTGAACATAGTGGCCACAACTTCTCTTTGGATGAGAGGACTCAATCATAGTAGGACTATGACTTATGTTCATTAAAGAGTTAGATGTAACTATAGAGGCATAACGGTTATTGGTCGAGCTGTACTTACGAGCGATCTGTGAAGGGTTATCGCACTGCTGATTGGTTGAGATGGACATATAATATATCTGTGGTAAGGAGAGTTCAGCTGTCGGTCTTTAGTGAAGTGCCTAGCAGTTAATGAATGGTGGATCCTGTGACTAAAAAGTTTAGTAAGTTATTCACAAACCTTTGGAGCTTCGAGCTACAGGTCCATAAGGTCCCCTTGGTAGCTCAATGGATTTAGTTGAGGATCAGTTCTTGGTGTTGATTTAAAAGGTAGAAATTGAGAAGTGGTAATTCGATTATATATGATATGATCGGTATGATGTATAAGATACATCTAGTGGAGGATTAATGTAAATGAGATTTACATTAAGTACCATGGAATAGAAAAAGAGTTATGGTTTATATGTTTCATGAGATGAAATATTAAAACTATAGGTTATAAATATAGTATGATAAGTTGGTTATCATTTATATTTATAATAATATTAATTATTGGATAATTAAATCTTTTTCTCTAATAACCAATTGAGTGGGAGGTTATTGGTGGTTTCATGGTAACTGTGAGATAAAAGGAAAATTGTTTTCCTAATTTTAGTAAGTTTTTGCGAAATTGTTTTTGAGATTTTTCTCTCTCGAAATCTCACAGAAGTTATCAAGTAAATAGGATTTACTAAGCGATAACTTGGAGCGAGCTAAACGATCGTGTAGTGTTTGTAGGCGACAGACACATAACTAAGCGATGAGCTAAACGATCGCTTAGTGATAACTTGTAGAAACACAAGTTATTTATACTGCGTTATTTAGATATTATGGCCAAAAGAAAGGAAAGTTGCATGGATTGTAGAGAAATTAGCTAAGAAATGCAAGAATTATAAATTTCCATCAATACACCCACTGACACCATTGCGATGAAAGAAAAGAATATTTCAAGTCTGTTTTGCAGGAAACCAAGTCACCACATGCGTTCATGTGTCAAGATAAAAAGAACAACGCATCTACATCGCATTGCGCCCATCATTCAGAAATGAATAGATGATCAACGCAATGACGGCGCATGCGACAATCGATCAAGAGCTAATCTATTAACGCACCTTCATCCGCATGCGGTAATAAAAAACAACACAGTATGCGGGCAAACGATCGAAGATGCAAAAGAGCAACGCAATTGCAGAAGATCCAGACATGTGTACAACTGACCGTTGTGCATTTCTGATGGGATTGATCGCGTAACAGAAGGAATATTAAATCCACCATTTCTGGAATTGTCATAACAATAAAGTGGGGTCCACACTGTAGAGAACAAAGTTGAACCTATAAATAGCCTCTGAAATTTTATGAGAAAATATACTTGATACGGGTATATTTTGATATTTGTATATTGAGAGAAAGACTGGTCTGAGTGCTGATTGGAAAAGATCCGGGAAGATTTAAGAGACAAGGTCGAGTGGTGAGTCTCAAGGCAAATCCTTTCAATCCCCACTGTGAAGCTCTGTACCAAGGTCACCTCTATTGGACAAGCAAGCGTGAGAGGAAAGCTCTTTCTTCCATTCACTCCATCCACCAGCAAGCAAATCCATCGTCCAAATTTGTGTCAAGACGTTGGCACTCTTCTGTATTTGTTTCTATCTCTTTATCATCAATTATATTCATCTTCTTAGTCTATCATTCGCACCATGTATCAGACGCTAAATATTAGTATTGAATGTCATGATCATTTTCATATCATCTTTCTGTCTATTTCTGTTCCTCCATTAATCGCTTTCTCCATGATTTTTTCTTAACTTATTTGTTTAATTAATTCTAATTACCAAGGGATTAAGAAAAAATCATGGAGAAAGCGATTAATAGAGGAATGAAAATAGATAGAAAGATGGAGATGAAAATGATCATGACATTCAATACTAATATTTAGCATCTGATACATGGTGCGAATGATAGACTAAGAAGATGAATACAATTGATGATAAAGAGATAGAAATAAATACAGAAGAGTGCCAACGTATTGAAACAAATCTAGACGGTGGATTTGTTTGCCGACGGATGGTGAATGGAAGGAAGAGCTTCCCTCTTAGGCTTGCTTGTTCGGTAGAGGTGACCTTGGTACAGAGCTTCAGGACGGGGATTGAAAGGATTTGCCCTGAGACTCACCTCTCGACCTTTTCTCTTAACTCTTCCCGAATATTCTTTGATCAGCACTCAGACCAGTCTTTCTCTCAATATACAAATATCAAAATATGCCCGTATCAAGTATATTTTCTCATAGAATTTCAGAGGCTATTTATACGCTCAGTTTTGATTCTCTGCAGTGTGGACCCCACTTTATTGTTATGGCAATTCCGAAAATGGTGGAGTGAATATTCCTTCTGTTATGCGATCAATCCCGTCAGAAATGCAAAATGGTCAGCTGTACACGTGTCTGGATCTTCCGTAATTGCGTTGCTCTTTTGCATCTTCGATCGTTTGCCCGCATGCGGTATTGTTTTTTTATTACCGCATGCGGTTGAAGTTGCATTAATCGCTTAGCTCTTGATCAATTGTCACATGTGCCATCATTGCATTGAGCGTCTATTCATTTTTGAATAATGGGCGAAATACGACGTAGATGCATTGTTCTTTTTATCTTGAGCCATGAACGCATGCGGTGACTTGATTTCCTGCAAAACAGACTTGAAATATTCTTTTCTACCATCGCAATGGTGTCAGTGGGTGTATTGACGACAATTTATAATTCTTGCATTTCTTAGCTAATTTCTCTATAATTGACACAACTTTCCTTTCTTTTGGCCCCAATATCTAAATAACTACAGTATAAATAACTTGTATTTCTACAAGTTATCACACCCCCAAATTTAAATATATGCTTGTCCTCAAGCATATCTTGTACTAAGTCAATAATGCTCAATTCCTATCCTAAATTTTGCGGCGATTGGTTGCTCCGAATGCTCCACCTAGGCACATTACTTAACAACGCAATTTTTTTCTGTCCTTATTCATAACAAAGCCCTACTTTATTCTTCTATACTACAAATTTCTCAAAAATGCTTTTCTAGTTTTAAAAAGAATGTTTACCTCTTCTTGTCAAAACAACTTGATGCGTCTGGATGCAGTGGTCAAACTTTGCGTCATTTATTAGAGACTGTTGATCATGGTTACATCCTTCGTTTTGGTTTGTTCCCACGAGTGTCATGCGAACATTCAATTACGGATGTGTGCCAATCTCAACTTTAACTCATGAATTTCAGAGGAGTTGTCTCTTATTTCTTTTATTTTCTTTTTCATTTTTTTCTCTTCATATTGCGCTGTTCTTGGAAACCCACATTTGTTTTGGCTTGCTCCACGGTTGTCATGCGAACATCCAACTACTAGCAGGCTCCGTTCATAACTTAACTCTTATCAGGTTGGGAATGTTTTTGAGGTTTCCCTTGCACTGACATTGAAGTTTATATGAAATATATATA
>NC_052360.1:68326635-68366823 GCF_009727055.1 Benincasa hispida | reverse complement strand
TATTTTATATATTAAATAATGAGCGCATTTTTCTTAATCACCGCATACTCTTGATCTCATCTGCTCAAACCTTCCCCACCCCCAAATTTAGAGATGCGCAAGGTCCACATTGAGTTGTTTGGACAGAATAGACAAACACTTTGACAAAATTTCAAAAAGAAGGTTTGAGCAGAATTTTGAAGGATTAAAGTTAAAGCATTGCTAAGCTACGAATTAACTAGGTAAAGCATTGCTAAGCTACGAATTAACTAGGTAAAGCATTGATAAGCTACGAATTAACTAGGTAAAGCATTGCTAAGCTACGAATTAACTAAGTGTTAGTCATAAAATACAAAGTGTGGGAAATGTTTCTAAGTGTATGCATATCGTACATCATGGCAGCGCAATGAATAATGCAAAAAGAAAGATTAAGAATATCACAAAGTTGACAAAGGATGATAAAGAAGAGGCACAGGCATATGGATAGAATTGTTACTTAGTTGAATTGAAAATTAACTAAGTATACAAGTAATTACAAATATCGTAATACAAAAAAATTTTGCCTGTACAAAGAATCAAAGAATTTAGATAAACCTAGAAAAAAATTGTAGTTGTCTTTTGAATTTAATTCAGACGAATGCACGATTAAAAATTACACCGCGCTTCCATTAACGCAAATACATTTTTGCTGAGGATGGGCAACAACGCATGTATTCCCGCAACACACACCTTAACTTAACGCATTTCTGGAGGATGGGCGCATGGTATTTCTACCAGCGCAACACTACCTCGACATAGTGCATCTTCGCTAAGGAGGTGCAAAGAACGCATACGAGCACAACACACCCTTCAACGCAATGCATTTGGGTGTAATGGACGCAAAGTGTATCTACTATCATGGAATGCACCCATCATATTTTTATTTTTCTTTTTAATTCATCAATAATGCAAGTCGAAAAGACTTTACGGTGTTCAACTTTTCATCCAGTCATTCACATAAATTTTAAGAACATCGCTACTAATGCCTACAAATTAAAGGAATTAAACATGACATGGGAAGATACTAATGAATTAAATTGAAGGAAAATACAGAAAGCATGAAATTCTAATAAACAGTAAATAACGTAATTTTAGAAAGCAGTAAATAAAAGTTGTAAAGAAAGCAAGTAAACATAGATAGGGATGCTGATTGGAGAATGTTTTCAGAATTACCGCAATAGCATCCCCCACAAGCGGTTAATCTTGCTTGCCCAAGTCAATGGTATCCATGCGTTGATCCACGTCGCCTCCGTAATAAGGCTTAATCCGTTGACCATTGACTTTAAACGCGTTGTTTCCATCTTCCATGATCAGTTCCACTGCGCTGTGGGGAAAGATAGTCTTGATTCAGAATGGTTCAGACCAGCGAGACTTCAACTTCCCTGGGAACAATCGTAAACGTGCATTAAATAATAATACCTGTTGATCTTCGACGAATGTTCGGTCGTTTATGCGGTCGTCATGCCACTTTTTGGTTTTCTCCTTATAGATCTTGGCATTTTCATAGGCGTCCCTTTGCCATTCAACCAGCTGGTTCAGTTGTAACTTCCGGACTTTCCCCCGCACTTGCAAAATCAAACTTTAGCTTCTTGCATGCCCACATCGCCTTATGTTCCAACTCGAACGGCAGATGACAAGCTTTTCCAAAGACCAGGGCATACGGGGACATGCCAATTAGTGTTTTATAGGTTGTCCTGTATGCCCACAGTGCTTCATCAAGCTTGGGCGACCAATCCTTCCTAGAGATATTGACTACCTTCTCCAAGATAGTTTTGATCTCTCGATTAGGAATCTCTGCCTGTCCATTAGTCTGTGGGTGATAAGCAATTGCAACCCTATGGCTGATGTTAAATTTAGTCAACAGGTTGGTGATTATGCAGTTGATGAAGTGAGAGCCCTCATCGCTGATTAAGGCCCGTGGCGTCCCATATCGAGCAAAAATATTCTTCTTTCAAAACTTCGCCACTGTGGCCGCATCATTCTTGGCACATGCGATTGCCTCAACCCAATTTGAGATGTAATCAACCGCGACTAGGATGTAGTGATGACCTTCTGATGGTGGAAATGGGCCTATGAAGTCGATCCCCCATACATCAAATAATTCAACTTCCAAGATTGATGTCAACGACATTTCATTTCTTTTAGACATNTTTATAGGTTGTCCTGTATGCCCACAGTGCTTCATCAAGCTTGGGCGACCAATCCTTCCTAGAGATATTGACTACCTTCTCCAAGATAGTTTTGACCTTCTGATGGTGGAAACGGGCCCATGAAGTCAATTCCCCAAACATCAAATAATTCAACTTCCAAGATTGATGTCAACGACATTTCATTTCTTTTAGACATATTCCCCGTTCTCTGGCATCTATCACACTCATGGGCATCCTTAAACAGTGTTGGCCAGAAATAGCCACTTTGCAAGACCTTTGCGGTAATCCGCTGCCCCCCAAAATTCCCTCCGTAAGGGGATTCATGACAAAGCTCCAGAATATGCTTGACTTCATGCTCAGAAACGCATCGACGTAGAATGTGATCAGGTCCAAGTCGGTATAGGAATGGTTCATCCCAGAAATAAAATTTGACATCATGTCAGTTTCTTCTTCTGCTGGTAAGTATAGTCCTCTGATACTTAGCCACAAACTATGAAGTTCACAATGTCCGCATACCATGGAACGTTAATGCCTACTAACATCAGTAGCTCATCAGGGAATCGTTCTTCAATGTGTTTTTCTTTTCCTTGAACCTTGCAATTTTCCAATCTTGACAGATGATCAGCGACTTGGTTCTCGGCGCCTTTTCGATCTTTGATTTCTAGGTCAAACTCTTACAAGAGTAACACCCACCGTATCAGCCTCGGTTTCGCATCCTTCTTCGTCATCAGATATTTGATCGCAGAGTGATTAGTGTACACCACCACGTTTGTTTCGATTAAATACTGTCGGAATTTCTCCAGTGCAAATAACACTGTGAGCATTTCCTT
Organism: Benincasa hispida; assembly: GCF_009727055.1. NCBI lineage: Eukaryota > Viridiplantae > Streptophyta > Magnoliopsida > Cucurbitales > Cucurbitaceae > Benincasa > Benincasa hispida. Next base: position 68,363,825 of record NC_052360.1, on the reverse strand, counting down.
TTCCGTGGTTGTATAATTCTCCTGCGCATCATTCAATGTTTTACTCGCATAGTAGATAGGATGCAATACCTTGTCCTTGCACTGACTCAATACTGCACCCACTGCATAACCGCTAGCATCACACATCAATGCAAATGGTTGCGTCCTATCAGGCACAATCAAAATGGGTGTGGTGATGAGCGCATCTTTCAATGTGTTAAATGCTTCAGTGCACGCATAATCAAAATTGTATTCTCGATCAGCTTCAAGGAGCGCACTTAAGGGCCTTGCGATCTAGGAGAAGTTGCGAATAAATCTTCGATAGAACCAAGCGTGTCCCAGTACATCAAGTGTTTTCACGTTCACTGGTGGGGGTAGCTTGGAAATTGCGTCGATTTTTGCCTGATCAACTTCCAATCTTGCCTTCGAGATTTTATGACCCAGTACAATCCCTTCCTCAACCATAAAGTGGCATTTTTCCCAGTTCAGAACAAGATTGTTGCCACACATCTCTTCAACACTTTCTCAAGGTTAGCTAAACAGGAGTCAGAATTATTGCCGAAAACTGAAAATCATCCATGAATACCTCAACTGACTCCTCCAAGTAATTTGAAAAGATCGCCATCATATAGTGTTGGAAAGTACCTAGTGTAATGCAGAGTCCAAATGACATGCGATGGAATGCAAACATACCAAATGGGAACGTGAATGTTGCCTTATCTTGATCCTCTGGCAAAATTGCAATTTGGTTGTACCCTGAATAGGCGTCAAGAAAGCATAAGAATTCATTCCCAGCAAGTCTATCTAACATCTGATCAATGAACAGGAGTGGGAAGTGGTCCTTTTTAGTGGCCAAATTTAACTTGTGATAATCAATACATATTCTACACCCCGTGATTGTCCTTGTGGGAATTAATTCATCTTATCATTGGTGACGACTGTCATCCCCCTTTTCTTCGGAACACATTGCACTGGGCTCGCCTAGCTGCTATCAGATATCGGGTAGATGACACATGGGTCAGCCACTTCACTATTTCCTTCTTTACAACCTCCCTCATGGCAGGGTTCAAGCGATGTTGCCTTTCTATTGATCCCGTTTTTCCTTCTTCCAGAAGAATCTTGTGCATCCAATACGAGGGGCTGATTCCTCGAATGTTTGCCACGGACCATTCTAAAGCCTTTGTGTTGTTGCTCAGGATCTAGATGAGTGCATCTTCCTTCTCCTTACTCAGCGAAGCAGAAATGATAACCGGTAACGTGTTGTTACCTCCTAAGTAAGCATACTTGAGGTGCACAGGCAACGACTTCAACTCTAGCACGGGTGGTTCTTCCAAGGATGGCTTAATGCATTGTGAAGTTCGTTCATATAACTTGGGTGGTTCAAAATTTTATTCAACGTGAATTGCTATGCAATCCTCCTCCCACATTGTGCCGATTTCAAAATTTTCTTCCTCCAACTCTTCTAAGGGCTCGTGCCAAGGTTCTTCCCACAGTTCCTCAGTATATTGGCAATTCTCCATATCACTTGGGTACTTCAACGCATTGAAAATGTTGAACTTCACTTCTTGATCGTCAACCCTGATTGTGAGTTATCCTTTCTACACATCAATCAGCGCTCGCCCTGTTGCGAGAAATGAGCGACCCAAGATGATGGGTACTTCTCTGTCAGCTTCGTAATCCAATATGATAAAGTCTGCCAGGAAGATAAACTTATCCACTTGCACGAGTAAATCCTCTATATTGCCCTTAGGATATGTTATCAATCTATCGACCAACTATAGTGTAATCGTGGTTGGTCTTGCGTTGCCGATATCCAACTTCTTAAAGATTGATAAGGGCATTAGATTTATGCTCGTCCCTAAATCGCATAGCGCGTTCCCGACCTTCTTCCCTCTTATTGAGTAGGGCAATGTAAAACTCCCAGGATCCTTCATTTTGGTGGGGATATTGTTTTGAAACAGTGCACTACATTCATATGTTAACGCAACTGTTTCATTCTCCCCGATCTCTCTTTTGTTAGCAAGTATATCCTTGAAAAATTTTACATAGCTCGACATCTATTCCAAAGCTTCTATTAAGGGAATATTGATGTGTAATTGTCAGAGAACGTCGAGGAACCTCTGAAATTGCTTACTATCATCATTCTTCTTCAGCCTGGATGGGAAAGGTGGAGGATCCCACCGTACTTCTTGTTTAGTTGGTTGTTCGTTGAGGTCCTGTTCTTGCTATATTTCATTAGCTGGAGGTTGCGTTGATTTAAATTCAAGTCTTGAAGAGCTTCATCTTTTGTAGGTATACTTACTTCTGGACTGGTAATTTTTCCACTACTGGTTGATTGGTCATCATCGACAATTAGATCCACTGGTCTTATTGTTGAATCTGGTACTGTTGGCATAGGGGCTGTTGTTTTACCAAACCTCAATGTCACTACGTGACATTGCTCTTTAGCTCGTGGCCCCGATGCTCCTGAACTGCTAGGCAGTGTACCAGGCGCTTTATTTTTCAACTCAACCGCAAGCCGTTCAATCTGCTATTCCAAACCTCTAAGGGAGGCAGCTTGCAATTTTCTAATTATCTCAGTCTTTTCGATATAATGCTTCAATGAAGTCTCCAAAGACAAGGTACTGCAAGAGTTATCATATAAGAACATGTGGTCGTAGGGTGATATACTTTGAGAGTTACTTGGGCTACTGATAACTTGTAGAAATACGAGTTATTTATACTGCCTTATTTAGATATTGTGGCCGAAAGAGAATAAATTTGCGCCAATTATAAGAAAATTAGCTTAGAAATACAATAATTCTAAATTATCGCAATTACACCCACTAGCATCATTGAGATGGAAAAAAAGGATATTTCTACTCCATTTTGCAGGAAACGAAGTCACCGCTTGCGGTTAAGGCTCGAGACAAACTGACCAATGCATCTCTCTCACATTGCGCCCATCAATCAACAATGAAAAGACGACTAACGCAATGACCGCGCAATGCGACAGTCAATCCAGAGCTGACTTTCAACTGCATACAGTAATAAAAGCAACACCGCATGCGAACGCTTGATCGAAAGATGCAGCAGAGTAATGCAAATGCAGAGGATTGTGCCACGTGCACGCCTAACGGTTGTGCAGATTTGATGGTCTGATTGCATAACAGAAGGAATAATATCCCTCCATCTTTGGAATTTCCATAACAACAAGTGGGGAGCACAAGGTCGGAGTCAAAGATCTTCACCTATAAATACCGCATAGAATTCACAGAAAAACATGCTACTTTGATACAGGGCTAATTGCTGTTATTATATTGAGAAAAAGGCTGAGTTGAGTGTTAAAATGAAGAAATCCGGGAAGAAGAAGAGACAAGGGCGAGAGGTGAGTCTCAGTGTTAATCTGCCAGATCCCCGCCGCAAAGCTTTATACTCAGATCCCTACTACCGGTTGAGCAAGCCTAAGAGGGAAGCTTATCCTTCCACACGATCCATCCATTCTGGCAAGCAAATCTGCATCCAAATCGGTGCCGAGACATTAGCACTATTTGTATCTGTTCTATCCCTTTTCATCATTGTAGTTCATCTTTTTATCTCTTCATTCACACACCATGTATCAGACGCTAAATAGATATATTGAATGTCTTAATCGTTTTCATCACCACTTTTTTGTCTATTTCCGTTCCTCCGTTTATTGTTTTCTTCATGATGTGTTCTTAATCCATTGGTAGTTAATATGAACTAAACGAGTACTTAACCTGTATTAAAGAGATAATAGCATTTAGCTAAGGCATGCTAGGCGGCATCTTCACATGTGAGAGCAGAAGTGAAGATGTCATTTTAATCTATCGAGAGAAGATAAGAAGAATGTGTTAACTAGAGCGAGTGGTACTTCTAGAGATGGAAGCAACCTTGCATTCATTACGTTCATCTCTGTTTCACCACAGACATGTGGGAACGCGTCCGATCATTGAAAGGTGTACGTTTAGGGAAAACCGGAACCGTACTTATCACTTCAACGCAATTAAGAACTTGCGATGTTTATATTAGTTATCTTTCTGTTTCTGCTTCGTACATAAGACTTGCCATTGCATCACATGATCTATGTATAATCTTCACAGCCAGCCTTGCCCTCATTATTTTGTATCATGTCGCCTATATCTTGTACCATCTTAGCTTAGGTTTACTGCATTTTATTTTATTATCGCATTTTTACTGTTTTCCTTTACTTTATCGTAACTTTATATACATGTACATAAATACTTTTATTAAATTGAAAAATGTAGTCGCATATATCATGAACATAACGCAATAACCTCAAATAGTCCCTGTGTTCGACCTCGGATCACACCGAGAAACTTGCGGTGGAATTATACTTGGTTCCAACACAAGGAAACTTGTGACAACGCACAACAAACTACAAGAGCATCCATTAATAATGCATATCTAGAAGTAGTATTGCATGAATTGAGTCCATTAACGCATGTATCATTAATAAGGACTAATTTTACCATTCTAGCTACAGTCCGGATTAATGAAGATTGGAGGATTACCTCAATCCCTTTGATAACTGTTCTGATGGAAACTATGGCTCCTCTGGTTGTGTTTCCCATCCCAACTTAAAGTTGGGTGATCCCACCAACCAGGGTTGTAGATGTTGCCAAATGATTCATTGTAGACAGAATATACGGGTTGTTGATTCCACGGGCAGACTTTTACTGAATGTCCCTCTCCACATTGAACGCAATTTATTACGGCCACGTGCATCAATGCATTAACTTGCACTGAATCTTGAGAGAGATTTCTCTATTGATTAGCCATCGTCTGAAGGAGCGAGGTCATTGTGGTCATATGATCTACCAGTGTGCTCATTGTATCAGTTGACACATCGACACTTTCTACTCTTTCTTGCTCTAGACCACTTTCCTCTAACCCGACATCAATCCACTCATCAGAATATCGCGAGATGCAATCTAATATGCACTTGGCTTCCATATATGATCTGTCCATTAATCATTCTGCTGCGGGGGCATTGACAACTACTTGCGTTGATTGATCTAAGCCATTGTAAAAAGTCTCCATCAGAATGCTATCAGGAATCCCGATATGCAGACAACTCTTCACTAACTGTTTGAAATGCACCCAGGCGGTGCTCAAAGTTTCATAACTTCTTTGTTCAAAATTCAACACATCCCTCTGTCTTCTTGCGGTGACGGTTGGAGGGAAGAATCTGTTCATGAACCTGTCAACCAATTGTTCCCATGCGTTAATCTCATCCAGCTCTAACGACTGAGCCCACCTCTTTGCTTTTTCCAACAGTGTATACAGGAAAAGATATAACCTATGTCCTTTTTGAGTCAAACCAGGCATGGAGAATGTTCTACACATGTCTACAAAACTCGTTAAATGAGCATATGGGTCTTCTCCTTGTAATCCTTCGAATTGCCCCACATTCTGAATCATCTGCAGCATAATTGGTCTTATCTCAAAGCTTACATTCTCCTCAACCATGGGTCTTGAAATTCCTGGCAAGAAGTTATAAAAATCCGGTGCCGCATAGTTCCTCATAAGAATGTTGCGGTCAGCAACAAGAAATATGGAGTCTTGCGCTGGCCAATTTTCCTTTGATTCTCTGCGGTTTCCTCGTTATTATTAGCCGTGCTTCTTCACCACTTAATTTGGCCTTGATGTGCTTTTGCGCGAATAATACACTTGATTTTTGGGTCCGCTTAGACTTTTTGGATCACTCCAGGACTCATAAGCCGTCAGACTGCTCTCCGCGATAAACAGTCAGTACAAAGAGATCTGTCATGCAAAATATCACAAACATATTCTACACTAACCGTTACCAATCCCTGGCAACGGTGCCATAAACTTGTTGACATAAAATTTGATGATTAATCACACGCACTACGATATATGATGCATGATACAAGTCCATAAACTTTAAGCGCATAAAATGATGATGAGATGATATGCGATACTACTTCTAGATATATGCGTTATTAATGAAATGCTTGTAATATGTTATGTGTTGTCACAAGTTTCCTTCCGTTGAAACCAAGTATAATTTCAGCTCAAGTTTCTCTGAGTGAATCGAGGTCGAACACAGGGATTGCATAGTTAATGCGTTACGTTTGTGATATATGTGATCGGGGGTTTTCAATTAATAAAAGATTGGTTTGTACAGGTATTTAAAATTGCGGTAAAGTAAAATATGTAGTAAAGTAAAGTTGCGATAATAAAATAAAATGCGATAAAAGTAAACCTAAGCTATTATGATACAAGATACAGGATACTGATACATGATACTGAGATTGAGACTAACAGTGAAGATTATACAAAGGGTCGTGTTATGCGGTGGCAAGTCTTTATGTATGAAACAAATATAGAAAGGGTAATTAATATAAACATCGCAAGTTCATTAATTGCGTTAAAGATATAACTACGGTTCCACTTTCCCTTGGCGTACACCTCTCGGTGATCAGCCGCGTTCCCACATCTCTGTGGTGAAACAAGGGTGAATGTAATGAATGCAAGGTTGTTTCCATCTCTGGATGTACTTCTCGCTTTAGCTAACGCATTCTTCTAACCTTCTCTCGACAGGCAGAATGGCATCTTCACTTCTGCTCTCATAGGTGAAGATGTCGTCTAGCATGCTTTAGTTAAACATGTTTATTTCCTTAGCACAGATTAATTTACTTGTTTAATTCATGCTAATTACTAAGGGATTAAGAAAATATCATGGAGAAAGAGATTAATGAAGGAACAGAAATAGATAGAAAGATGGAGATGAAAATGATCATGACATTCAATACTAATATTTAGCATCTGATATATGGTGTGAATGATAGAGATTAAGAAGATGAATACAATTGATGATAAGAGATAGAAACAAATACAGAAAAGTGGCAACATCTTGACACAGATCTGGATGGTGGATGTGCTTACCAGTGAATGGAGTGAATGGAAGGAAGAGCTTCCCTCTCAGGCTTGCTCGTCCGGTAGAAGTGACCTTGGTACAGAGCTTCAATCACTGAGACTCACCTCTCGGCCTTTTTTTTCTCTTAAATCTTCCGGATCTTCTCCGATCAGCACTCAAACAATATTACTCCAATATACAAATATCAAAATATTCTCGTATCAAGTATATTTTCTCATAGAATTTTAGAGGCTATTATAGGCTTAGCTTTGATTCTCTGCAATGTGGACCCCACTTTATTGTTATAGCAATCTCGGAAATGGTGGAGTGAATATTTCTTCTGTTACGCGATCAATCTCGTCAGAAATGCACAACGGTCTGCTGTACACGTGTTTGGATCTTCTGCAATTGGGTTGCTCTTTTGCATCTTCGATCATTTGCCTGCATGCGATGTTGTTTTTTATTACCGCATGTGGTTGAATTTGCGTTAATCGCTTAGCTCTTGATCGATTGTTGCATGCGCTGTCATTGCATTGATCGTCTATTCATTTCTGAATGATGGGTGCAATGCGACATAGATGCGTTGTTCTTTTTATCTTGAGCCATGAACGCATGCGGTGACTTGATTTCCTGCAAAACAGACTTGAAATATTCTTTTCTACTATCGCAATGGTGTCAGTGGGTGTATTGACGAAAATTTATAATTCTTGCATTTCTTATCTAATTTCTCTACAATTGATCCAACTTTTCTTTCTTTTGGCCGCAATATCTAAATAACGCAGTATAAATAACTTGAATTTCTACAAGTTATCACTTAGCTTTTGCTAGACGATCGCTTAGCTTTTTTCAAACGATTGGGTATCGACCTATACGATAGTTTCAGCCATCTCCCACTTGCTCAATCGTTTATATGATAGGAGCATGGGTCTACAGGATCGCCTGTGGCTAGACTAGGGAAACTGGGAGATTTTCTTGTATTGTACTTTTATGCCCTAGTTTATTGTTTTGTACTAGTTTTATGTACACTCCACTTCACCTTAGGACAAGTGGGAGATTGTTGGGGTTGATGCCCTAAAGTCTCGTGTCCCGTAGTTTGTAAATAGTTTGTACGAACGCTTGTGTCGTATAATATATAATATTTACTTCACATCTTGATTTTGCTCAGTTCCATGTTTTATTTGCTTTACAACAAACCAATAAACATAAAATTCCTTGTTATCTGTATGTAACTTAAGCATGTATATGGTGACATACAAGCGGATCATGTCTTGAGTGATAACCAAAATGGTCTGTAGTATATGGATATAGGAGGGAAACCTTATCCTGGTAATGCTACGGATGCGACCCGCTTTGTGGAATGGTCACAAGTGTTGTGACTTGTCAGAGATGATTTGATCCTGATCATTCGTGTAGGGGACATACGAGTGGGGACGTCCTATACAAAGAGTTTGTATAAGACCTGACCACGAATTTTTAACGTCTAGTTATATAATACCATTCATGATAGAGACTTCACTTCACTAGGATGACCATAGGTAACATGAACTCAATCTTGAGTGAGTTTGGAACTCCTGCCATTGAGGGCAGTCCTTGATGCTTGGAATTATGTGGTGGAAATATGGATGATATGCGTTGATGGATTTGCGTTGTACACTCAAGTTTCCCCAATAGAATTAAAGTGTAAATTCTTATGAGTTTCCTGTTAAGTCCAAGGTCGAACACAGGGACTTGTGAAAATAGTTTGTGTTGGTGATTTTTATGAAGACTTGCAGTAACCAGTGAAATAAATAAATCGTTGGGTTTGTTGTTTTCATTGATGAAAAATAAATAAAAAATGCGGTGGAGTTTGAAAAGAGTTTGTAAACAGGAGATGCGATGAATATGCGGTCAACGGGTTGAGAGTGACGTTGACTAGGCGTTGAACAACCAAGAATTGGACGCATATAAGGATGAAATCATCAGAATAACATCATCAAAACCATATGTCTTCATGGGAGGAAAACCTTAAACCTTAAGAATTTGAGGTGGTGGCATCAGATTGGAGGCCCATGTGTTGGCAATGTGGGAAGAAGACACTTAGCTTGCGATGACCACAACATTGCGTTGATGGGATGAGAAGGAGACATTTGGCCATGCAGCCAAGTAAGGGGTGTTAATTTCGGAGAAGGTTTGGACGCCTATAAATAGATCCATGAGACTTCTTTTTTAGTTCACAATTCAGAAATACCGTAAAAAGAGTGAGAGAGTGAGAAAACCTTGTGTTGGAGGCAAATCCATGCGTTAGCCATAGAGGATGCATTAGACAGAGAAGTATGAGGAAGACGCATCAAATTGGAACGGGGAGTTCTCCCAATTTACTCATGCATTTGGAGTGATTTAAAAGCCACCTGAAAGCTCTGAAAGTCTAGTTTTCAAGATAGGGCGTCTGAAAGAAAAGCTCAAAGGGATCGGGCTGGAAACTGAGAAGAAGACAAAAGGTTCAGGTTGTTAGATAAGTTTGGGCCATTCTTGAAGATTCTGTGATTTTGGCCAAATCACTAGGAGTTCCGAGCTCAAATTTTAGGGTAAGCTTCATGAGACATTTTATAACCTATTTTTAGAAGACAGTATCTCAAAATAAGGTTCAGAACTATGAGTAATCTAAGTTGTAATTTGAATCTGAATTTTAAGGGTGAAAAGGGAGCCCGAGGTAGAAAAGGGAGCTACTAGAGTGAAAAGCTCCAAAGAAATCAAGGTGAGTGGCTAAAACATTTTGACTAATACATTTGCTTAAAATTTTTTATTACAAAGTGTTATAGAAAGCATGTTTTAAAGAAGATTATTCTCATGTCAGCTAGTTTTACAAAGTGATTTCCAAGCAAGCTATGAATTATGTTTTAAACGCATGCATGAGTGAGAAGTTTGTTAAAAAGCTATTTATATGTGCAGCATGCATTAGTACCTTTAAAGCCATGTTTTTATATGTGTTATACTTTACATGCTTTAAAGAGAAAGTCATTTATGACTAGTTTTACTTAAAACGTGATGCCGAAGGACATTTGAGAAGGTATCCGCCCAACTGGATACTGAAGGACATTTGAGAAGGTATCTATTGGTACTGAAGGACGTTTGAGAAGGTACCAAACCAACCAGATACTGAAGGACGTTTGAGAAGGTATCTAAGTAGAAGTACCTAAGGTATGACGATACTTTGTATGGTCACGTGCACGTAGGTAGAGTCAGAGATTGAGCAAAAGGGTTCTCTCTTGACTAGTAGTTGGTGTTGGGATTGTTTTTACCCACAGTAGGGTTATCCTCAACTGAGAAATAGTTTTACTGTTTTATGATTAAAACAACTTTATATGTTCTATGCTTAGAAAATGTTTATATTGCAGTACAAGTACTGTAGAAGCTTATATTTAAGTTAAACTCTTTATTGAGATTTTTCATGAGAATCAATTATCTTTCTTAAGTCACACGCTGGGCGTAAGCTCACCCCGTTTTCAAATGTTTTCTTTCCCAACCCCCCTCCCCCACAGGTAGCAGCCAAATCCTCTAAAGATAGCTCTGCATCTGCTCTGCCATTAAAGGAATAAAAGATTTGTAACCCGTCGGTTTAGGTGGTTACTGTTAATATTGTACACATGTTACTGTTGTTCATATAGGAACTAGGGTTTTTGGGTTTTGGGACTTGTGAATCTAGTATTGTAATGACTCTAAATATGTTATGCTTCTAACTTAATAAATGTTGGCCTAAAGATATTCCACTGTATATGAGTTATATATTGGTATCAGAGTTATTCCGCAATAGTTAGTAGGCAGTAAGTGTCAGCACAGGGTTGATAACTACTGCAGTCACGCCCTTTCCTACACTAAGAGGGTGGTCTGGGGCGGGGTGTGACATTCACATCCAAAGAAGAAGGAGATTGCAGCTGAAGATCATGAATCAAAGGTACTTCAAAGGTTAGTGTTGAAACTCTATTTTTAGTTTATGAGCATGCTTAGTTTGAAGCCAAAATTAATCAATTAGAATGCTTAATGATCCTGTTTTTCTTCTGCTGTTTGCTTTCTGAATCCAACAATTGGTATCAGAGCATCATTTAAGCATTCACTTTAGTTTAACTTTGGCTTGGTGGGTGTTTTCCATAAATTGTATGAAAATGATGAACTGATATGTTTTTTTCTGAGTTTTGGCATTGTTTTCCCTTCAATTATGTTGTAATTCTTGTAATTGACTCTTGTTTGATGAGCCTTAATGTGTGTTTAAATTTCTGTAATTCGTATGGAGTCATTAGAATTGCGAATAGGTTGTAATTGAAGAAAGAAGTGAAGAAGGTCGGGTAGCAAGAACTGGATTTTCAGCCACCGCCTCATACTCGATGCTCGATGCTCAAAAACTCTTGCACGATGCCATACTCGATGAGCAACTCGATGGTATTTTGTGAAATACTCGATGTACGATGCTATACTCGATGGTACTCGATGGTATTTAATGAAATACTTGATACATGATAGTATTCGAGGGTATACTCGATGATTTTTTCCCAGTCCTGGTATTTAGTGAAATACTCGATGCAAGATGGTGTTTAAGGGCATACTAGATGCTTGATGGCATACTCGATGCTTGATGGTACTCGATGGTTTTTGCCTGGTTCAACACGGTTTTGAGGATTGGAAGTTCGATTCAAGGAGTTCGGGTCTGGTTCAAGGCGATTCAAGAAATCCATAAATGTTGAGCTGATTTTTTCCTTTTTTTTTTTTTGTAATATTTAGGCCTTTGCTTGCTTAAAAATGCCAAAACAAAAACCATATCGGTTTATGTTTAATTACTTATGCATGTGATGAATGTTATAATTAAATAAATCTTGTATGTGCATAATGTATGCCATGTAGATTTAAAATGTCACCATAGGAAGCATGTTACTTGAATCGAAAGTATGTTATAAAATGTTATAATATATAGTATGCATGTTTAGTGTTTCAAATGTTTGAATATAAATATTATATTGAATGTTGAATGGCTTGGATGTATGTTATAAATGCTTTGCACGTCTAAATTTTTGTAGGTTGTTATAAAATTAGGTTACTAATTTAAAATCCATAACAAAGATAAGTTGCATGCTAACGTATATTAATCACCTGTTCTAATAGTTAAAAAAGGGCGACATCTTGTAAAATATGGTTATAAACTCAACCGGTAAATAATCTTGTCTAAGGCTGGCGGTTCTTAAGTTGACGGTCTACAGAACACCTCCTACATAGGGATTATAGCCAAATAATTGAGTGTTAACAAGTTTTATGAGAAATACGTGAGCGGTGTGAGGTTTTAAAACTGGTTTATCACCTAGACATCGTAGGTTAAATCCAAATATAAGCGTTATACTTGGATAAAAACCTAGACTTAGGTTGTTTAATTAGCCGGAACAAACCTCAGTAAAGACATACCTAAACAAATATTAGGACACTTCAGTGGGAGTTTAATAGAATATATGATATGTTATTAGAATACTTTAGTAGGAATTTAGAATGCTTCATTGAGTATATGATATGTTATTTTTTGCTTTCGCGTCCCTAAGAGTTCACATTGAGATTCAAGCTTCGCTTCATGTCGATTATGAACCTCGACTGCTCCATTCATAAAGTGTTGGCATGAATCAAGATCAAGTGAATATGGGAAGTTATTCACAGAAAAATCAAAAGTAATGTTTTGATTTTCATTCTCACATCCTAAGATGTTCACACCGTGAGATCCGTGCAATGCTTCGTGTCGATTATGAACCTCGACTGCTCCATCCAAAAAGTGTTTACATGGGGTGATTATCAAGGTGAATGAAGGGAAGTTGTTCGATGTAAATTTTGATGGGGATGATGCTCTAAAGTCTCGTGTCCTGTAGTTTGTAAACAGTTTGTACGAACGCTTGTGATGTGTAATATACGATATTTACTTCATTTCTTGACTTTGCACATTTTGGATGTTTTATTTGCTTTACCACAAACCAATAAACTAAAATCCCTGGTTGTCTTTATTAACTTAAGCATGCATATGGTGACATACAAGTGGATCATGTCTTAAGTGATAACCAAGATGGTTTTTAGTATATGGATATAGGAAGGAACCTTATCCCGGCAATTCTACGGATGCGGCCCGTTTTGTGGAATAGTTACAAGTGTTGTGACTTATCACAGATGGTCTGATCCTGATCATTCGTGTAAGGGACATGCGAGCAGGGGTTTCCTATGTAAAGAGTTTATATAAGACCTGAAGACGAAGTGTTAACGTCTCATTATATAACATCATTCATGATAGAGACTTCACTTCACTAGAATGACCATAGGTAACATGACCTCAATCCTAAGTGAGTTGGGAACTTCTACTATTCAGGGCGGTCTTTTGATTTGCAAGGGTGTGAGTGGTAGGGTCGCCGACTCAAACCTACCACTTTGGGGTTCGTCTGATGTGGGAACTGGGAACTCAGCTACACAAGTTGGAATTCACTTCTTCCCCGAACCAGGAGTAAGTAGATAGATAACTCCCATAAGGGTTGATCCCAGGGTTTGAACGATGTGGCGCCACACACCTTCTCATGGCCCATAAGGTGTTCACACATAGTAGGACTATGTTGTATTGTTCATTAAAGGGATCCGTGGTACTTAAGGAGTAAGACGTAACTACAGGGGAAAAATGGTAAATTGGCTCAGTTGTACTTACGAGCATCTGTGAAGGGTTATCGTACTCATGATTGGTTATATCTGATGGACATATAAATATATGTGTGGTTAGAAGAGTCCATCTATCAGTCTTTAATAGAATGTCTGGCAGTTAACAAATGGTGGATCTCATGGCTAAAGAGTTTAATCAGCTATTCACGTACTGTTGAAGCTTCGAGCCATAGGTCCATAAGGTCCCTTTGGTAGCTTGGATACAAGTTGAGAATCAATTTATGGGTCAGTTTGAAATGTTCAAATTGACAATAGGGAGTTCGATTATATATGATATAATTGAACTGGTTAATTATATGTGATATGATTAACTAAATGTATGAGATACATTAATTTGGAGGAAATTGGATATAAATATGATTTATATCAAGTAGAGAAAAAAAACACTATGGTTGATATATGATATCGAACTATAGGTTGTAAATATAATAAGATTATATTTATTATTTTATTAATTGGACAGTTATGAGATAATTGCCCACCATTTTCTCTGAAATCATGCGTTAGTGGGAAGTTCAATTCGTTTTTTGTAACTGAAGAATAAAATGAAAATGGTTTTCATTTTGCAAGATATACGCATAAATGCTCACGATGAGATTAACAATCAATCACATAGTAGTCTAGAGCCTATACGATAGTGCTTCAATTTACTAAACGATTGCATACCCATGCACACTTTTTCTAAACGATCACTTACCATTTCCTAGATGATTGCTTAACGCCTGAGCTTAACTAAACAATCGTATAGACGATCGCTTAGCTTTTCCTACACGATTGTGTACCTCGCCTAAATGATCAAACACCCAAACTATACGATAGTCTATCCCTTCTCTCACTTGCTTGATCTTTTGTACACGATAGCCTTTCCTCCTCACCTCTACTATATCCGAACAAAGCCCACACTTTGGATTCTCACTCTGAGAATACTGAGGGCTTCGAGTGGTGGTGTCATCCCCATTTCCTACTGTTCGTGTGAAGCTGTTCGTGTATACGACCGGGGTGTTACTGGACGATTGCTTGTTGGTCGAGCGAGAGCGAGAGGAGTTCATTCATGGGGAGAGTGAGATTATAAGGGAAGAAAGTCTTCAACTTGTATGTTTACTCGTTCTCTTGTCATTTTTTCTTTAAGCATGCCAGTAATTTAGTGTTATTAATGCATATTTGTGTTCTTGAATGTATATGTGGAAATTCTGTCACGATGAATTGGAAAGATCCACCTCTGCTCATAGGTACTCTTGTAGAATAGTTCCTTCAAAATCAAATATACAATATAATGATTTCAACTCTCAAGTCCCTAGAAAGTTCACATTGTGGGGTCCATACAACGCTTTATGTCGATTATGAACCTCGACTGATCCATTCAGAAAATGTTTGTATGGGTCAATATCAAGATGAATGGGGGAAGTGTTGGGATTGTTGCCTAATTCTCTCGGAGTCTCGTTGTTTTGTAAAGATAGACATTGTTTTATGAATAACACAAGTGTTATTTAATGCTGACATTTACTCATATCCAATAAACAAAGCTCCTTGGTTATCTTATGTAAACTTAAGCATGTATATGAGATATACAAGTGGATCATGCCTTAAGTGATAACCTAAATAGGTCTGTAGTATAAGGATTAAGGTGGGATACCTGATCCTGGTAACACTACGGATACAACCCACTTTGTAGAGGTTTTCAAGTGTTGTAAACTACTACAGATGGTTGATCCTGACCATTCATGTGGAGACTTGCGAGCAAGGGTGTCCTATAGAAAGAGTTTGTATAAGACCTGGACCACGAGATGACTAGACTTTGTATATAACGTCGTTGATACTAGAGACTTGCATCTCACCTAAACGACCATAGGTGAGACGACCTCAGTCCTGAGTGTTTTGGGATCTTCTGCCTTTGAGGGTAGTCCTTTGATTAGTATGGGTGAGAGTGGCTAGATTTCCAACTCAACATGCCTACCTTTTTGTGGACTTGTCTGATCTGGGAGCTAGGAACTCAATTCACACGATGGAATTCACTCCTTTCCCAAAGTAGGGATAAGTAGAGAGATTGCTCCCTTAAGGACTGATTCCAAGGCTTGAACATAGTGGCCACAGCTTCTCTTTGGAAGAGAACATTCAGTCATAGTAGGACTATGACTTATGTTCATTAGAGGGATCAGTGGTATTTAAGGAGACAGATGTAACTACAGGGGCATAAAAGTTATTGGCTCAACTGTACTTACGAGTGATCTGTGAAGGGTTATCACAGTGCTGATTGGTTAAGATGGACACATAATATATATGTGGTAAGTAGAGTTCAACTGTTGGTCTTTAATGGAGTGCCTGGCAGTTAACGAATTGTGGATCCCGTGACTAAGGAGTTTAGTCAATTATTCACATACCGTTGGAGCTTTGAGCTACAGGTCCACGAGGTCCCCTTGGTAGCTCAATGGATTCAGCTGAGGATCAGTTCTTGGTGTTGATTTGAAATGTTCAAATTGACAAAAGGTATTTTGATATATATGATATAATCGGTATGATGTATGAGATACATCTAGTAGAGGATTGATGTAAATGAGATTTACACTAAGTACCATGGAATAGAAAAAGAAATATGGTTTATATGTTTCATGAGATGAAATATTAAAACTATAGGTTATAAATATAGTATGATAAGTTGGTTATCATTTATATTTATAATAATATTAATGATTGGATAATTAATTCTTTTTCTTTAATAACAAAATTAGTAGGTGGTTATTGGATTCATGGTAACCGTGAGTTTAAAAGGAACTTGGTTTTCCTATTTTTAAATAAAGTTTTTTTAAACAATTGAAAAGGTTTTGAGTTTTCTCTCAGTGCAAAAGAAACTCACGGGGTCGTCAAGTAAATACAAATTTACTAAATTATGGAAAATTATGAAATTTCTTAAACGCATCCACTAACACCATTGCGATGGCGAAATAGAATGTTTCAGTCTCTGTTTTGCAGGAAATAGGTCACCGCATGCATTAATGACTCGAAGACAAAAAGTACAACGCATCTACGTCGCATGTGCCAATCGATTAAGAACGAAGAGATGATCAATGCAATGATGGCGCAAGAAACAAACGATCAAGAACTTTAGCGATCAATATATTTCAACCACATGCGGTAATAGAAAACAACACCGCATGCAACGATAGATCCAAAATGTGAAGTGCAACGCATTCACGGACAATTCTAACAAGTGTACAGCATTTTGTTGTGCAATTCTGATGGATTGATCGTGGAACAGAAAGGAATTTTCCATTACGCCATTGAAGGAATTACTATAATTATACAGTGGGGACCATAAATTCAAAGAGCCAAGGACTTGTCTATAAATAGCTTCCTCAAATTCGTTGAAAAATATACTGAAATGGGGAGAGAGGCTAGTCTGAAGAGACTTACAGAGTAAATCCGAGAGAACTATGAGACAAGGTTGAAAGGTGAGTCTCCAAGCAAAGAATACTTTTGATTCTAAAAGCTGAAGCTCTGTGCAAAAGGTCAATTCTACCGTGAAAACAAGCCTGAGAGGGAAGCTTTTCTCTCCACCACATCCATACGCCGGCAAGCACAAGTCTCCAATCGGGATCTGTGTCAAGATGTTGACACTCTTTTCGTATTTGTTTCTATTCTCTAATTCATCTTCTGTGTTCATCGTCTTTAATCCCTCATTCACAAACATGTATCAAATGCTTAAGTTTAGGATTAAATGTTATCATCGTCATCATTATCATCTCTTTGTCTCTTTCCATACATTTATCATCCATTTTCTCCATGATGTGTTCTTATTCCCCGGGGTAAATAGCGAGAATTAAGCGAGTGAGTCAATCTATGTCAAGGAATCAATTAAGTTTAGCTAAAGCATGCTCGACAACATCTTCAACTGTGAGAGCATAAATGAAGATGTTATTCCGCCTATCGAGAGAAGGTTGGAAGAATGCGTTAACTAAAGCGAGAAGTATTTCCAAAGATGGAAACAACCTTGCGTTCATCACGTTCATCTCTGTTTCACCATAGACGTATGGGAATGCGGCCGATCACTAAAAGGTGTACGCCAAGGGAAAGTGGAACCTTAGTTGTGTCCTTAACGCGATTGACGAACTTGTGATGTTTTTACTCTTTACTCTTTCTCTTTCTGCTTTATTCATAAGACTTGCCATCGCATGCATCGATTCTTTTGTACAACTTCACAGCCAATCCTCGACCCCTGTATCATGTATCATAATAGTTTAGGAATTTATTTTATCAACGCATTTTTACTTTCAGCGCAATTTATATTTCTATACAAACCAAAATTATTTATTCATTATTATAACCGGTCGCATGTATCACATAAGTATCACATTTAACGACAACAATCCCCGTGTTCGAGCTCAGATCATTCTGAGAAACTTGCGTTGGAATTATACTTGGTTTCAGCGTAAGGAAACTTGTGACATGCACTACTTCATTGCATACTACGAGCATATCACTATCAACGCATACACTTAGAATGTAGTATCGCATAAAATATCATCAGTAGTGTGCATAAGCGATACACAACATAACACTTTATTTTTAAAGTCAACAAGTTTATGGCGCCATTGCCGGGGACATGAGCTTGTATGATTCATATTCACATTGTCCATATGCTTTAAAAAGAACATATTGAATTTTATCCTCACAACTTTATGGCGCCATTGCCAAGGATTGGTAATGGTTAGTGTTGAATACTTTTGTGGTATTTTGCAGGACAGATCTCTGCTGTATTGTCTGTTTATCGTGAAGAGTAGGCTAGCAGTTTATGAGTATTGAAACTGATCTAGAATTCGAAGCTGACCCATAAATTGAGCGTACTTTTCACGCGAAGGCATGCTAGAAAAGAATCAGGTGAAGAAGAGTAAATATGGCTAACAACGAGAGGTCCGAAGGAAATCAAGGGGCGAATCGGCCAGCGTAAGATCCTGTCTTTCTTGTTGCTGACCGCAATATCCCCAGAGAAACTATGCGGCACCGAATCTTTAAAACTTCTAGCACGGGTTTCACAACCAATGGTTGAGGAGAATGCACGTTTTGAAATTAAGCCGATCCTGCTCCAGATGATACAAAACGCAGGGCAATTTAGAGGTCTACAAGGTGAAGACCCGCACGCCCATTTGACCAGCTTTGTGGAGATGTGCAACAGTTTCTCCATCCCTGGCGTCACGCCTGAAGGAATTAGACGTTACCTCTTCCCGTACACACTGAGAGATGAGGCAAAGATGTGGGCTCATTCGTTGGAGCCAAATGAAATCACGTCATGGGACCAGTTGGTGGAGCAGTTCATGAAGATAATGAGACTCTAAGCACCGCCTGGGTGCATTTCAGAAGATTGGTGAAAAATTGTCCGCATATCGGGATTCCCGATTGCGTTCTGATGGAAACTTTTTATAACGGCCTGAATCGATCAACGCAAGCCGTTGTTGACGCCTCCGCAACGGGAGGATTCATGGATAGAACTACACAGAAGCCAAGGTCATCCTTGATCGCATTTCGCGAAACATGGATGACTGGGTGGATGACGGGTATGGGGGAAGAGGCCCCGATAAAAGAAGAACTGAAAACGCCATTGTACCAGCAGATACAATCACAACCTTGGCCGCACAAATGGCAACGGTGACCTCTCTCCTACAAATGATGGCAATTAATCAAGGTGCCCTCTCTCAAAGTTCAGCGCAACCCAATGCGCCGGCACAAGTGGCCGCAATAAGTTGCGTCCAATGCGGAGAGGGCCATGCTGCAAAGATTTGCCCGTCGAACCCGCAGTTAATGTTTGCTATCCAAAACAACCCTTACAACAACACTTACAATTCAGGTTGGTGGAATCACCATAACTTCGGTTGGGGAGGGAATCACAACCAGCAGGGCCAAAGTAATCATCAGAACAACAATTCAGGGAATCGAGGAAATCCTCCATCTTTTCACCAGAATTAGAATCAGAGATATTGATAACTTGTAGAAATACAAGTTATTTATGCCACCTTATCTAGATATTGCGGCTAAAAGTTAGTAATTATGCGCCAGTTGTATGAAAATTAGCCTACTATGATAATAATTATAAATGTTTGCGATTACACACACTAACGCCAGAAAGATGGAAGACAAGTCAAACTTTACTCTGTTTTGCAGGAGACCAAGTCACCGCTTGCGCTCAAGGCTCATGAGAAAATAATCAACGCATCTATGTCACAATTGCGCCAGTCGATCCACCATGAAGAGTCAATTACCGAAGTGATGGCGCAAGGCGTCAGTCGGTCCAGAGCTATGGTTTGACCGCATGCGAAAATAAAAACAAACACAGCATGTGAACCTATGATTGAAATATGCAACTGAGCAATGCGAGAGTGGAGGATTGCGACACGTGTACAACTAATGGTTGCGCAGAATTGATGGTCGTATTGTATACCAGAAGGAATAATATCCCTCCATCTGCGGAATTACCATAACCATCAAGTGGGGACCACAAGGCTGGAGTCAAGGATCTACTCCTATAAATACCCCATTGATTTCAGAGAAAAGTATGCTACTTGATATAGGGCTAAGTGCTGTAAGATTTTAGAGAGAAAAGGCTGAGTTGAGTGCTGTAGAGAAGAAATCCGTGCAGAGAACGAAATAAGGTCGAAAGGTGAATCTCAGATCCGACTTTCCATATACTCAATCGAAGCTCTTTGCAGAGATCCCTACTACCGATGGAGCAAGCCTGAGAGGGAAGCACTCCCTGCAATCGAAACCATTCGATCCGGCAAGCATATCTCCATCGAATCTGTGCCAAGACATTGGCACTTGTTTATAACTGTCTATCTCTCTTTCATTGTATTCCATATTTTCTTTACCTATTCATTCACAAATCATGTATCAAAACCTTAGTAGAAATATTATATGTTTCGATAGATTCCATCTACCATTTTCTGTCTATTTCCATTCACCCGTTAGTCACTTTCTTCATGATTTTTTCTTAATCTCTTGATGAGCAATACAAATCACCAAGAACTTAATCTGTATTAAAGTTATAAAATACGTTTAGCTAAACCTTGCTAGATGGCATCTGCACCTGTGAGAGCAGAAGTGAAGATGTCATTCTGATCTATCGAGAGAGGGTCAGAAGAGTGCGTTAACTAAAGCGAGTAGTACTTCCAGACATGGAAGCAACCTTGCGTTCATTACGTTAGACTCTGTTTCACCACAGACATGTGGGGAACACGGTCGATCACTGAGAGGTGTACGCCAAGAGAAGAGTGGAACAGTATTTTTACCTTCAATCCAATTAAGAACTTGCGTTGTTTGTAATCTGTCTCTTATACACATCTAGATGTGTATAAGAGACAGTGGAAGCAACCTTGCGTTCATTACGTTAGACTCTGTTTCACCACAGACATGTGGGGAACACGGTCGATCACTGAGAGGTGTACGCCAAGAGAAGAGTGGAACAGTATTTTTACCTTCAATCCAATTAAGAACTTGCGTTGTTTGTAATACTTATCTTTCTCTTTCTATTCTGTCCATAAGACTTGTCGCACATCCCACATCTTTGCACAACCTTCACAACTAGCCTTAATCTGAGCATCTTGTACATGAAGTCTGTATCTTGTAACATCTAGCTTAGGTTTATTGTATTTTTATGTTTTATTGCATCTTTACTGCTTTCCTTTATTTTACCATAATTTAAATACCTGTACAAACTCCTTTATAAAGAATTGGAAACCTGGTTGCATATACCATGAACATATCGTAGTAACTGAAAACCATTTCACCGTGTTCGACCTCGGATCATACTAAGAAACTTGCGGTGGAATTACACTTGGCTCCATCGTAAGAAAACTTGTGACAACGCAAAGCATGCTATATGAATATTCCTACTTGATGCATAAATAGAAGTAATATCGCATCATTTTGAGCATTTAATATCATACATACCTACGAACCAACAAGTTTATGGCACCATTGCCAGTGACTGGTTAACGGTTTCTTGTTTGAGTGGTTTTTGGTATTTTGCAGGACAGATCTCATTGTACTGGCTGTTCAACATGGAGAGCAGCCTGATAGTTTATGAATCCTGGTGCTGAACCGGAATTCATAGCTGACCCTGAGATCGAGCGAACCTTCCATGCGAGGATATGCTAGAACAGAAATCGGCGAAGAAAGGTAGCCAACATGGCAGATAATAACGATAACCCAGTGCCAGATGTGAATCAAGGGGTTTTTCGACCGGCTTAGGATTTCGTATTCCTGGCAGCCGATTGCAATATCCCAATGTGCACTTTGAGAATGCGGCACCCAACCTGTACGATTTTTATCCTGGAATCTCAAGGCCAACTATCGAGGAGAATGCGCGCTTTAAGATCAAGCCAGTCATGTTACAAATGATTCAGAACATAGGGCAAGTTGGGGGTTGCAAGGTGAAGACCCGCATGCCCACCTGACCAACTTTGTCGAATTTATCCCTACGTGACCCCGGAGAATATTAGGTTATATTTGTTCCTTTACACCTTGAGGGATGAGGATAAGAAGTGGTCTTATTCACTAAAGCCCAATGAAATCACTTCATGGGTGCAATTGGTTGAGCGGTTTATGAAGAAGTTCTTCCCACCGGCTGTCAACGCAAGAAGATGAAAGGATGTGCTAAACTTTGAACAAAAAGAGAATGAGACCCTGAGCACCGCCTGGGTACGATTTAGAAAGTTGGTGAAAAACTGCCCACATATCAGGATTCCCGATTGCATCTTGATGGAAACATTCTACAATGGCCTGAACAGAGCAACATAAGTGTTGCTAATGCCTCCGCGGTAGAATGTTTTATAGATAAGACATACACGAAAGCCAAAGTCATCCTTGACCGCATCTCGCAGAATATCGATGATTGGATAAATGACAGATATGGAGGCTGAGGTGCCGAGAGAAGAAAAGTTGAAACAGCCATTGTCCCTATGGAGACAATGACTACATTGGTTGCCCAGATGGCACCGGTAACCTTAATCCTCCAATCAATGGCCATTAATCAATGAGCCATTGCTCTACAATCAGCGCAACTCACTGTGCCGGCTCAAGTGGTCGCAGTTGGTTGCGTCAACTATGGAAGGGCTCACGGAGCTGAAGGATGGCCATTGAATCTTCAGCAAGTGTGTGCTATCCAGAACAACCCCTTCAGCAACACCTACAACCCGGGCTAGAGTAGTCATCCTAACTTCGATTGGGGTGGCAATCCCAACCTAGGGTGGCCAATGAACCATCAGGGGTGCAGCAGAGGAAATCCTTCGTTTCACCACAACCAGGGGCAATCAAGACCGTAGAACCAGCAGCCATCATCATCATCTAACGCCTCAGGAGGATCGTTAGAAGCGCTACTGAAACAGTACATGGACAAGAATGATGCAGTTATGCAAGTGCAAGCATCCTCTATAAGGGATCTGAAGATCCAAGTGGGCAAGCTGGCCTCTGAGTTGAGAAATCGGACACCTGGAACACTGCCCAGCAATTCTGAAGCCCCATGATCAACAGGGAAAGAGCAATGTCCGTGAAGACATTGAGCAGGCAAGCCTGACCGCTTGCAGAGATGTGGATTGCGATCATCAAAGACAATGCAAAATTTTTGGTCCATATCTCAATACTACATTTACTCTGCTTTATTGAATTCCTTCTTTGATTTCTGAACCCAGTTTTAATGATTCATTTAATTCAAATTTTGACTCTTCGAATTTAATTCTTCATTTACTTTTGTGCATTTAATTCATTCTTGCCTTTAATTCTTTGAGTCTTTCTGTAGTCAACGTATGAGCTTTAAATTGTGAATGATTGAGTCATACAGAAAGCTCGATAAAAAAAATAAATATAAAATAATAATAAAATAAAATACCTATGTGTAAAATATAAGTTACAATAATAAAACATTTAACAACAAGAAAGCAAGATGACAATGGACGCATCCCAAACCTACTAGGAATGCACTACGATCACCTAACTCAACTATATTGAGTTGAGGGGTGTGTTGCACTCTTATATGTCCTTTGCCTGTCCTTAGCCAAATGCACTATGTTGAGGTATCCTCTAGAAATGCATTGGTTAAGGGGTGTGTTGCAGGGATATATGCGCTGTTGCCTGTCCTTTGCAAAGATACAATTGCGCTATTGAACACAATGAGTTATAACTTATCATGTGTCCATTCAAATAAAATATTAAAGAAAATTTTGTCTGGTAATTCAGCAAGAAGTCCAATCGATTCGTATCCCCAAGCAATTATGGCTTGACAGACGAAAGGACATTTTTTTCTGAAAATTCTATAAATGCAGGAGATGGAACGACGCGCCTGTTGAGTTGCTCGAGGTCAGTCACTGCACAAATCACGTTGGGCCCCACCACGGCCCAGCCTATAAATACCCCCTCCCTATCTTTGGAAATTTTTTACCAACAAAAATCAGAACCCTGTTCTTCTCCCAAAAGCTTGAAGTTTACCACACCTTCTCGTCTGTTTCCATGGCCGACCAAACATCAAACAAATCTGCTTCACCTTCTGTCCCTGACCAAGCAACAATGCGAGAGGCAGCATTCCTGGCTACCAGTCGCAGGCTTGCCGCACAAGCCCGTACCATCCCCAGACCCACCGGAAGATCCCGAAGAAATCCTTTGGCCATTAGGCCTCTTGCATTCAAGAGAGGAGGAAGCATTGAGAGCATGCCCACGCCAACACCGTTCGTCTCCACTGAAAGTGAACGGAAGAGGCGAAATGATATGGAGGTGTTTGGCAACATCCTAATCACTCTGGAGCAAGGAGGTGGACTGCCCTAGGCAGGGGTTGTAAACCAGCCACTGCCTACGAAGGAAGAGGCGACGGTTGTGGCTGATGAAGCAATAAAGGATGGAGTTGTGGTAGTGGAAGAAGTGGTGGTTGAAGAAGAAAAAAGGAATGATGTTCTGGTCCCGAAGACTCCAGAGGCCACCATTATCGCAAAGATTTTTGATGAGCCTCCACAAATGAAAGAAGAGGAAATTATGATCATTGAAAGAAAAGAAAATGAGATCGTAGTTGAAGAGGCTGGAGAAGCAGAGATAGCGTTAATAACCCCTAACATTGCGATGGAGTAGGTTGCAGAGGATGGTCTGCCAGCTGAGGCAGAGAAGGAAGTGGAAGTTAGATTGAAGAAGGGTGCTGAGGCTGAGAAGGAAGATAAGAAGAAGAAGAATAATAAGGGACAAAAAGGCGGAGAAGGCGGAGTCGTTGCATCATCATAAGTCAAGAAGGAACAAAGAGAAAAAGGATGATGACAAAGATGAAGAGGCCAAGAAGAAGAGGAGAGAGGAGAAAGAAGAGGGAAAATTGCGTTGGATGGAGAAGAGGCGCCTAAGAGAAGAAGGAAAAGCAAAGTAGAGGGCTGCAAACCCCGAGAAGGATGGAGAATCGACCTCAATAAGGACCATATACAACAATTTGAAATTTAAAATGGATCAGTCGACCGGAAGGATAGAGGGGAAACAGTGCAGTTGATGGAGCCACCGCAACCTAAAGCAACATAATTGTTTATGACGGAGGAAGGAGAAGAAACAAAGGGAACCCTTCTAATGCGACATCACAGGGAGAATGCGTCGCAAGAGTCTAGCATCGACTTTCAACGTTTAATGTTAGCATTGGAAAAGAAGGAGAGAAGAAGAAAAGAAGAAGAAGAGAAGCAAGAAAAGATGGAGCGGGGCAAGCTCATCATCACAGAGGGTAATAGAAGAAGAAGATTAGAATATGAGGAGATGTGAAGCAATAACGAGCTTGCCCGACTTGAATGGATCAGGAAACGCAAAGAGGATCAACACTTATTGCTGGCCTCTGAGTAGTTTGAAGAGGAGTTCAAGAGAGAAGAGAGAGAAACAGAAGAAGAAGAAAAGAGGAAGAAAGAAGAAGAGGAAAGACTGCTGTTGGAAGAGAAGAAGAGGAAGCGCGAAGCTAACAAGAAGCGCTTGTACAAAAGTAAGAGCAAAAAACTCGCTGAACGCGAGAAATAAGAACAGCGTAAGGAACGGGAAAAGAGACAAAGGCAAACAGCTCGCTTTGCGCAGGCACAAGGCAAAGACGTAGTAAAAAGCAGCGAGCCTACATCGGCCAAGAAGCGGTCATCTAAAAGAAAGAAAAATGATGACATGTTGATCGAGATGGGCTTCTACCCTGCGCCACCCCACTACCTGACCTCATCACGAGCGTCATTGTGGAGCATGGATGGGACGCGTTCTGTCAGTACCCATCCATCATCGTGCCTCAGGTAGTGCGGAACTTCTATCGAGGGCATCTGCACGAAAATAAGGATGCAGTGACTTTTAAGGGCGAGACAGTACACTTCAGTGCAAAGAACATCAATGAACTTTATCAGATAAGGGACAACCCTGATGCACCAGAGAACAAGATCATTGATGATCCTACAGAGGAACTGATGAGAGACGCGCTGAGGGTACTAGCGCAACCAGGCACAAGATGGACAATCTCCCCTAAAGGCATCCACACTCTGGAGTCTAGATCTTTGCTACCGAAGGGAAGGCTTTGGGTTTATTTGGTCAAAAAGTGGCTGATCCCAACAACGTATGAAAGAACTGTATCAAGGGATTGGGTGATGGCCGCATATTGTATTACTCGCAGCATTCCTATTGACGTAAAAAGATTGATCGTAGGGCAGATCAGAGCATTGGTGGGGCATATACGAGGGCAGTATTTCTTCCCATGGATCGTCTCTAGTTTATGCCTGAGTGCGGGTGTAGGCATTGATGAGGAGCCCATGCCAGAAGTCCACGGCCTCATCAACATCAAAATTCTGAGGATGCTCCTCAAAGATTCCCCACACTGCCCAGATTTTCCAACAAAAAGACTTGCGATTGATTTGAATGTGCCGTAGGAACCTAGACCAAAAAGAAGTCGAGGAGAAGATAAGAGAAAAGAAAGAGTTCATGAGTCGCCAATGCATGATCCAGAGTTCATAAACCCTCGTCCCTTGGTCATTAGATCTCTAGGCCCTCCAAGCCTGCCCATGCAGCCCTCTTCCCCTCTTCATCAACCTCTTACCAATCTTCCACTTGTCTCAAACTCTTCGATTCAACCAGCAGCCCCACCTTCACAAACAACTTCACCACGACATCCCACCAACCCATCGCCGCAAGTTGATGACCCACACGATTTGGGTGAAGGCACATCTGCCCGACCCTAAAACGGTGCTGGCGAGACTTCACAGGCACAATCATCCTCCACCTTCTTGGCTGCTGACCTAGCTGAAATGAGAACCCTCTTCACCAAATAGCAAGAACTTGTCTCTCAGCAGCATCACTTCTTCAACCGTTGATTTGAGGTAGCAATGGAGTGCATTGATGAGATTCAACGCAATGCTACAATCTCAAGGGAAGCACTCATCAATATCCAGTGCAGTATGCACAGGATCTTCCAACACCAACGACAGATAGTGGAGCGCAATCAAGAATACTTCAACTTTTTTACCTCTTATCTGCATGGTCCAATGGTGCCTCCGCATATAAGGTAGCATTTAAGTTTTAATGCGGCCATTCTTTAATTAGATGAAATTATTTTATTATTTTGTAACTTAATCAAATTCTTTGACTCTTGTACTGGCATTAGAATTTTTTTTTTGTAATGCGATCATTTGTAATATATTCGCATACTTTGTTAATAGTCAATACAATCAAAGTACATAATTCACTCTACTCTTTGCCTGTACCTCTTTCTTTATCTTCCTTTGTTAATCTTTGCTATATTTTTACTCTTGTATTTTTATGATCTTCATTGCGTTGCTATGATGTATTATGTGTTACACTTAGAAACATTTCCCATACTTAGTAAATTCTGACTAACACTTAGTTAATTCTTAGTTTAGCAGTACTTTACATTTTATCTTTTAAAGTTCTGCTCAAACCTTCTTTTTGAATTTTTCTCCTAAGTGGTTGTCTAGTCTATCCAAACAACGCAATGAAGACCTTGCTCATCTTTAAATTTGGGGGTGGGGAAGGTTTGAGTAGATGAGATCAGGAATATGCAATATTTAAGAAAATGTATCCATTTTTATATCGGAAAAAACTTTGAAAAATTCCAATGTCAGCATAAGGGAAAATTTCAAAATTGTTCCCAACCTAATAAGAGTTTAGTTGTGAAAGGAGCCTGCTCGTAGTTGGATGCTCGTATGACACCCGTGGGAGCAAGCCAAAACAAAGGTGGGTTTCCAAGACAACGTAGTGTAAACCAAAAAGAGAAAAGGAATGCAAGAGACGAATCCTCTGATTATCATGAGTTAAAAGTTGAAACTGGCACACAACCGTAGTTAGATGTTCGCATGACACCCGTGGGGACAAGCCAAAATGAAGAGTGTAACAATGACCAACTGTCTCTAAGTGAATAAATGACGCAAAATTCTACTCACCGCATATAGATACATCAAGTTGTTTTGATAAAGAATAGATAAGCATTCTATTTTGAAAACTAGAAAAGTGTCTTTGAGCAGAATTTTGTTACACAGAAGAATAAAGTAAGGCTTGTTAAGAATTAGTAAGGATAGAAGGAAAGTGCGATATCAGGTAATGTGCCTAAGTGTAACATTTGAAGCAACCAATCATCGCAGAAATATAGGATAGGAATGGAGCATGATTGCCTATGCTTGAGGACAAGCATATATCTAAATTTGGGGGTGTGATCACTTGTAGGAATACAAGTTATTTATGCCACCTTATCTAGATATTGCGGCCAAAAGTTAGTAATTATGCGCCAGTTGTATGAAAATTAGCCTAGTATGACAATAATTATAAATGTTTGCGATTACACCCACTTATGCGAAAAAGATGGAAGACAAGCCAAACTTTACTTTGTTTTGCAGGAGACCAAGTCACCGCTTGCGTTCAAGGCTCATGAGAAGCTAATCAATGCATCTATGTCACAATTGCGCCAGTCGATCAACCATGAAGAGACGATTACTGAAGTGACGGCACAAGGCGACAGTCGGTCCAGAGCTATGCTTCGACCGCATGCAGTAATAAAAACAAACACCGCATGCGAACCTATGATCGAAAGATGCAAATGAGCAACGCGATAGCGGAGGATTGCAACACGTCTACAACTAATGGTTGCGCAGAATTGATGGACTGATTGCATAATAGAAGGAATAATATCCCCCCATCTACGGAATTACCATAACCATCAAGTTGGGACCACAAGGTTGGAGTCAAGAATCTACTCCTATAAATACCTTTTTGATTTCAGAGAAAAGTATGCTACTGGATACAGGGCTAAGTGCTATAAGATTTTAGAGAGAAAAAGCTGAGTTGAGTGCTATAGAGAAGAAATCCGAGAAGAGAACGAGATAAGGCCGAAAGGTGAATCTCAAATCCGACTTTCCATATACCCGATCGAAGCTCTGTGCAGAGATCCTTGCTACTGGTGGAGCAAGCCTGAGAGGGAAGCTCTTCCTACCATCGAAACCATCCGATCCGGCAAACAGATCTCCATCGAATTTGTGCCAAGACATTGGCACTTGTTTGTAACTGTTCTATCTCTCTTTCATTGTATTCCATATTTTCTTTACCTCTTCATTCACAAATCATGTATCAAACGCTTAGTAGACATATTATATGTTTCGATAGATTCCATCTACCATTTTCTATCTATTTCCATTCACCCGTTAGTCACTTTCTTCATGATGTTTTCTTAATCTCCTGATGAGCAATACGAATCACCAAGAACTTAATCTGTATTAAAGTTATAAAATACATTTAGCTAAAGCTTGCTAGACGGCATCTGCACCTGTGAGAGCAGAAGTGAAGATGTCATTCTGATCTATCGAGAGAGGGTCAGAAGAGTGCGTTAACAAAAGCGAATAGTACTTCCAGACATGGAAGCAACATTGCATTCATTACATTAGACTCTGCTTCACCACAGACATGTAGGGAACACGGCCGATCACTGAGAGGTGTACGCCAAGAGAATAGTGGAACAGTATTTTTACCTTCAATCTAATTAAGAACTTGTGTTGTTTGTAATACTTATCTTTCTCTTTCTATTCTGTTCATAAGGCTTGTCACCACATCCCACATCTTTGCACAACCTTCACAACCAACCTTAATCCTAGCATTTTGTACATAAAGTCTGTATCTTGTAACATCTAGCTTAGGTTTATTGTATTTTTATGTTTTATCGTATCTTTACTGCTTTCCTTTATTTTACCGCAATTTACATACCTGTACAAACTCCTTTATAAAGAATTGGAAACCTAGTCACATATACCATGAACATACCACAGTAACCGAAAACCATTTCCCCATGTTCGACCTCGGATCATACCGAGAAACTTACGGTGGAATTACACTTGGCTCCATCGTAAGAAAACTTGTGACAACGCAAAGCATGCTATATGAATATTTCTAATTGATGCATAAATAGAAGTAATATCGCATCATTTTGAGCATTTAATATCATACATACCTACGAACCAATAGTCATGAAAGGAAACCACATAACCAACCGTCCTCATCGAACACCTCTGTAAATTCGTCATCATTGGAGTCCCTGCTAAAACAATATATTAAGAAAAATGACGTAGTCATGCAGTCGCAGGTGTCTTCAATAAGGAACTTGGATGTCCAAGTCGGGCAATTGGCAGCTGAGCTTCGCAACAGAACACTAGGAACGCTACCAAGTAACTCTAAAGCCCCGAGATCTCATGGGAAGGAACAATGTCCTTGATGACATTGCGCAGGCAAGTTTGGCTGCCTGTGAAACTTCTTTCAATCCGCATCTCTAGAATCTATGTTTAATTGCTTTCTTTATAGCTTTCCTTTACTATTTTTTGCATTGCGTTATTTACTGCTTACTAAAATTAGCCTTTACTGCTTTATGAATTTACTTTCAATTTAATTCAATTGCGTTATTTCCATGCCTTGTTCAATTTACTTACTTTTCTGCAGTTTACGTTGTTCGTAAATCTCTATGAATGACTGACTAAAAGAAAATGAACACTGTAAAGTCTTAGCGACTTGTGTTGTTGATGAAAAAAAAAATAATAATAGAAATAAACTTTAAACTTTAATAAACATCCGATATGCATTGCGATGACAGGTGCATCTTTGCTGATAAGATACACTTTGCGTCCATCTTCCACAAATGCAGTGCACTGAGGGGTGTGTTGTGCGCGTAGGTATTTTGCGCCCCTCCTTAGCGAAAACGCACTATGTCGAGGTAGTGTTGCGCTAGTAGAAATACCATGTGCCCGTCCTCTAGAAATGCATTGAGTTGAGGGTTGTGTTGCACTAATGCATGCGTTGTTTCCCGTCCTCTGCAAATATGCATTTGCGTAAACATATGCATTGCATTGATCATTAACCTTGCACCCATCCGAATAAAACAAAAAAGATAAATTCTTTTTGCGAGAGAGTAGTCCAATCATTTAGGCTTCCAAGGAAATGATGACTTAGCAGATGAAAGGACGTCCTTTTCTACTAATTCATAAATGCGAGGAGCATGGCAGGCTGGCTTTTTTAGTACCTCGAAGCCTGCCACGCAAAATTTGCATTGGGCCCATCAAGGTCCAACCTATAATTCCCTCCTCCTTCGTTTGAGGAAGTCTATTTGAATCTTTTGCAAAAAAGAAAACCCTAAGCAAATCCTCTGCATTCCTAAGCTTTGAACTTTCTTCCTAAGTCCTAAAAATTTCCAACTCTATCACTCACTGGAACCATGGCCGAGCAAACCTCACATTCATCTTCCCTACCTTCATCACCTTCCTCAGTCCAAGTCACCGCAAGGGAGGCGGCATTCCTCGCAGCAAGCCGCTGCCTCGCCGCCCAGTCGAAGCCCATCCAAAAAATCACCAGGAAACCTCAGCAAAAACCTTTTGTAGCCAAACCACTCCAAATCCAAGAGGGGTTGAGCACGGAGAGTGCCCCACTCCCATCACTATCATTGGAAAGTGAGAAGAAAAAAATAGATGACAAAGAAGTCTTTGGGAGCATCCTGAGCAACATGAAGAAGGAGGGAGGGCTACCTGAAGCCGGTGTTATTAATTAGCCCTTGCCTTCGGAGGAAGAGATGGAGTTTCGCGGAGAAGCGGCCTGGCCGTTACGGATCCTAAGGAAATTGTTCAAACAAAATCCTATGAGGGACCCATCAGGGTTGCTTTGGAGGAGGTGGAAGCGAAAAAGCTTCCAGAAACGGCTGAAAGGAAGAAGAAAAGAAAGAAAAAGGAGAAGTGGGAAGGAGAAGATGAAGAGGCCCGGCCAAAGAAGGAAAACAAGGAGAAGAAGAAGAAAAGGTCAAGTGAGAAGAGGGAGCACAGGCGAGAAGAGAAGCACCTGAAGAAGGAAGAAAAGAGGAAGAGGGCGGAAAGCCCGGGTGTCAACAAAGAATCCACCACCGCAAGTGTGGATGAGGGGGTGTCAACGGAAGAAAAATAATCAGTGCAACCTCAAGAGGCATCAACGCATATCAGGACGGTTGCGACTGAAGATTGAGAGGATCCAGACATTACCCATCTAATGTGGTGTCGTAAGGAGAATGCGCCGCAAGGGTCAACAAGTGACCCACAATTTTGTCAAAGTCTAGCATAA
This sequence comes from Benincasa hispida, assembly GCF_009727055.1. Lineage (NCBI taxonomy): Eukaryota > Viridiplantae > Streptophyta > Magnoliopsida > Cucurbitales > Cucurbitaceae > Benincasa > Benincasa hispida. The sequence continues at coordinate 68,331,664 of NC_052360.1, read as the reverse complement.
GAGAAGGAAAGGAGAAAAAGAGAAGAGGAGGAAAAACAAGAAAAGATGTTACGAGCGCAAAAAATCATCGCAGCAGGCAATTTGAAAAGAAAACTCCAAGATGATGAAGTGTGCCGTAACAACGCAATTTTGGCAAAAGAAGAGAGAAAAAGGATCGAGGATGAACAGCGCATATTGCTGGCCTCAGAGAAATTTGAAAAAAAGAAATGAAAGAAGAAGAAGAGGAAGAAAAGAAGGAGAAACGATGCAAAGAAAATGTGCAGCACATTAGATAGACTAAAAGAAAGGAAGTTGCGGAGTGGAGAAGGGAGAAAAAGATCAGTGAAAGGAACGGGAACGTAAACAAAGACAAAGGTCCCACCTTGCATTGGGACAAGATAAGGGCAAAACGAAAGTTGAAAGCAGTGAGCCTGCGTTGATGATAATAGGCAGATATTGACAAAGGATGATAAAGAAAAAGGCACGGGCAAAAAAAGGAGTGAATATGTACTCATTTGTATTGAATATTAACAAAGTATACAAATAATTAAAAATTAATGCAATACAAAAATTGTTGCCTATACAAGAATCAAATAATTTCGTTAACTTAGAAAAAAATAATGAGTTGAATAAAAATATAGAATGGCTGCAAAAATTGTAAAGATTATTGTTGAGGAGCAGGAGGATCTGAAGGAGGATTTTGAGGTGGTACAGCAGGAGCTTCTTCAAAATTCAGTTGCTACCTCAGATGCGGAGGCATCATGGGACCATGAAGATAAGCTGTGAGAAAATTAATGTATTCATGGTTGTGCTCTGCAATCTATCTTGGTGGCGATGGACTTTATAAATATTGCATTGAGTATTGATCAACGCCTCCCTTGACGTAGCAACACTGTGTTGTATATCATCAATTTGCTCCATTACCATATCAAAACTTTGGTTGAAGAAGGCTTGTTGTTGTGTGAAGAGTTGTTGTTGTTGGGAGAAGAGGGACCGTATTTCAACTAACTCTGCAGCCAAGGAAGGGATGGAAGGTTGTGCCTGCGATGTCTCGCTAGCATCGTTTTAGGGTTGGGCAGAGGTGCCTTCACCCAAATCGTGTAGGTCATCAATATGTGACGGTGGAATGGAAGGTTGCGGTGATGAAGCTGCAAGTGAGTAAATTGGCAGGTATGCGGTTGGAGAATTTGGAGTGAGGAGAAGGTTGGTAAAATGCTCATAGAGTGGAGAAGAAGGTTGTGCGGGTGGGCTCAAAGGGCTTGAATGGCGGATTACTAAGGGTAAAGGGTCCAAAGATTTTGGATCTTGCGTTGTTTCTTCTTGGACTTTTCCTTTTCGCTTATCATCTCTGCGTTGTCTTGCAGCGCATTGAGATCAATTGTGGACCTCTTTAAAGGTAACTCTAGGAAATGCGGGAAGTCTTTGAGGAGCAACCTTAAAATTTTGATATTGATGAGGCCATGGACTTCTTCCATGGGTTCCTCCTCAATGCCTATGCCCACTATCAGGCACAGACTTGAAACAGTCCATGGAAAGAAGTATTGTCCTCTAATGTGCCCCACAAAGCCTCGAATTTGACTTACGATCAACTGGCTCACATCAATTGAAATGTCGCGTGCAATGCAATATGCGGCCATGACTCGATCCCTTGAAATGTTCTTGTCATGAGAAGTTGGAATCAACCACTTTTTCACCAGATAAACCCAGAGCCTTGCCTCCATAAGCAAAGTCTTGGATGCCAGGGTCTTGATGCCTTTTAAAGAAACCAACCACTTCATGCCCGGTTGCGTTAATACTCACAGCGCATCTTCCAACTGTTTCTCTATGGGATCATCAATGATTTTGTTACCCGGTGCATCCGGGTTATCCTTCATTTGGTATAGTTCATTGATGTCCTTTGCGCTAAAAGGCACTACTTGCCCTTTTATGGCACCACATTCTTAGTGCCATGTAGCTGTCCATGGTAAAAGTCACGCACTACATTTGGAACAACAATGGCTAGACACTGGCAAAATGTGTCCCAGCCATGCTCCACGATCATGATCATGATAAGGTCAGGTAGTGGCGTTGGCACAGGGTAAAAGCTCATCTCCATTAACAAGTCGTCATTTTCTTTCTTTCTGGATGGACGTGCCTTGGCCAACGCGGGCTTGCTGCTTTCTGCGACCGCTTTGCCCTTTTCTTTGGCCAACGCAAGGAAGGATTGTTGCTTTGTTTTCTTTCCCGTTCCTTGTGTTGTTCCTTCTTCTCTCACTCATCAAGTTCTTTGCCCTTCTTCTATTATAAGCGCCTTCTATTAGCTTTACGCTTCTTCTCCTTCTCCTTTTCCAATCTCTTTTTCTCTTCTTCCTTCTTCTTTTTCTCTTCCTCTTCTCCTTCTCTTTCTTCTCTTTAAACTCTTCTACGACCACTGAGTGCGTTGTTAGAGGCAGACAGGAAGTTTGAATTTGACAACAATTGCCTCAACGTATTCCAAGTTTTGAAAGATGCGCTGATTACCGTGCCCGTCTTGATTGCACCGGCTTGGACACTGCCATTCGAGATCATGTGCGACACAAGTGGGTATGCGATGGAAGCCACATTAGCGCAAAAGAAGAAAACTATTTTTCACCCCATCGCATATGCGAGTAAAACTCTGAACCCTGCTCAACTTCATTATACCACCACTGAAAAAGAGCTCCTGGCTGTGATATTTGCGTTGGAAAAATTCTGGGCATATCTATTGGGAACCAAGGTACTCATTCACATTAATCACTCAGCAATCAAGTATTTAATGACAAAGAAGGATGCAAAGCTGAGGTTGATCAGATGGGTTCTCCTCCTTCAAGAATTTGATATCGAGATAATTGATCGGAAGGGGACAGAGAATCAAGTTGCGGATCACTTGTCCAGATTAGAAAATCCTGAGGTTAACCCCAATGAATCTGAAGTGAGTGTCATGTTCCGGATGAGCAGATGTTTCGCATAGAAGAACTGCCCTGGGATGCAGACATCGTAAATTGTTTGGTTTGTGAACAATTTCCTGAAGATTACACCTACCATCAACTAAAGCGGCTCAAGAATGAATGCAGACACTATTATTGGGATGAGTCGAATCTGTATAAAAGAGGTGCAGACCAAATCATTCAATTATGTGTCTCAGATGCTGCTCAACAACACATATTATTGAAGTGTCACGATTCGCCATATGGAGGGCACTTTGGAGGATAACATACTGTAGCCAAAGCTTTACAAAGTGGATTCTTCTGGCCTTCATTATTTAAGGATGTTGCTGACTACACAATGAAATGTGATCGGTGTCAACGCACCGGGAACATTTCATGGAAGAACATAATGCCAATGAATACTATCTTGGAGCTGGAACTATTTGACATATGGGGGATGATTTCATGGGGCCATTCCCTCCTTCAAATGGTAAGCACTATATTCTATTAGCCGTTAACTATGTCTTCAAGAGGGTAGAGGCAATTGCGTGCGCCACAAGTGATGCGGCAGTAGTCTCCCAGTTCCTGAAGAAAAATATTTTCACGCATTTTGGCACTCCCTGTGCCATCATAAATGATGAAGGATCACACTTTGTCAACCACAATATAAAGGAGCTGTTGCACAAATACAATATCCTCCACAAGGTGGCCACCGCATACCACCCACAAACAAATGGCCAGGCTAAAGTGTTCAATCATGAAATTAAATTAATACTTGAGAAGGTAGTAAAACCTTCGCGAAAGGATTGGGCAATGAAGTTATTGATGCGTTGTGGGCATACTGGATTGCATTTAAAACACCAATAGATATGTCTCCCTATGCATTGGTATTTGGCAAGGCATGTCATCTGCCTTTAGAGTTGGATATAAAGCATTATGGGCGGTCAAGAAACTGAATTTCAAATTAAAGGAAGCATGAGAAGCCTGGAAACTGCAGCTGGTCGAGCTAGAAGAATGGAGGATAAACGCATATGAGAATGCGAAGATTTATAAAGAGCGCACCAAGCGTTGGCATGATAAACACATATGCGCTAGAAACCTCCAAATCGGGCAGAAGGTTTTACTCTTCAATTCAAGATTCCAACTCTTCCCAGGAAAATTAAAATCACACTGGTTCGGTCCCTTCATCATCAAAGAAGTATTTCCACATGGTGCGATGGAATTAATCACCGAGACTATCCCTTACTCAACTCTTGAACATTTAACTTTTCATCACGCTATTACTAGCTTTATTTTACTTATTTTTCTCTTTAAAAAAAAAAGAAAAAAAAGAGAGAAAAACTTGTTGTTTTTTTTTTAAATCATTTGACCCTCTCTTTATCTGTTTACAAGGATTAAGGCACAGGATTCTGGAGATACTGCAAGATGAAGCAAATATTTTGATTCCATCACCTCAATCCACAGAAGCAAAGATCGCCGCAAGGATGGATGTATCAATACTCAATGCGGGCGACAGCACAAAATTTGGGGGTGTACTCTTCCTTATCTTTATTTCAAATTTTGCGCTATCACATTGCCTGTTATTTTTCAAAGTTTTATCACCGCATCCTCCTTGATTATTGCAATCATTTGCCGAGTAGATAAATTTAGTAGTTTACCGCATGATGTTCTTCACCAAGTATGATTTCAATGATGAAAAATATGCTTCTATCTCTTTCGTCTATACTAGAGTCAACTTAAATCTTAAGATAGTCACCTCATGAAATATTTCTAAAAGTTAGAGGTTTGCTAGCTTTCTTTCAAACTCTCTTTACAACACATTCTATGACCATCACATGACTTATTTTAATTTCTTTTGGCAATGAGGACATTGCCGTATTTTAATTTTGGGGGTGAGGTATTTATGGTATTTATTTTCGACCTTGCTATAAAAAAAACTTTTGAAAATAAAAACTCCACTGTCAATGCAATGGTGAACCCATGTTGATAAGAGTTAAGTTGTGAAAGGTACTTACCCATAGTTGGATGTCCGCATGACACATGTGGGGGCAAGCCAAAACGAAAGTAAGTCACCAGGATCAACACATAAATAAATGACTGCAACTCCACTGCCAAGTTGGTATGAG
>NC_052360.1:68105679-68326610 GCF_009727055.1 Benincasa hispida | reverse complement strand
ATCTAGATGCCTGTCCTTAGACTACCCTCCCGGAGTATCTCTAGATAGACGAGATGAAGCATACATAAACAAGATAATCACAAGAATGAAGATCCTTAGTTGCTGCTAGTTAAATGCTCTTAAGCCATTCAACTGTTTTAGTACTCATGTGTGAATTACAGACGGAGTGAAGCAGATATAGAGGAAGACATTCCATTCTTATAACTGAATGAGTAACTAAGAATGATATAGAATTAAAGGTAGAGAGGCAGGTAGCAATTCCTTGTCTGCGACCGAGGCTTTTTACACTGAATCTCTATTCTGATCTACAAATATTCTCGCTTCGTATGTGGTGTCGCCTCTCGTTCTGTCTTGGAGCTTCCGGTGCTTCCTCAACTTGCCGGAACGATCTATCGACAAAGACGGCCTTCTTCAGCTCTGACCGACCTTTTTCCTCACGTCGCGTTAAAATAAAAGGAAGACTATGGACAAAGACGAGAGACTGTGAAAAATGATGAAATAAGGCGGACTACTTAACCGCTTCTCTGAAGAATGCACTTGGTATTTATAGGGCATCAAAGGTGGAAAGGCAGCTTCTCTCCGTGCCGTGAGGTGTGTGTATGAGAGTGGCGACAACTTTAGATTCCGGGCATGGACGTGAGTGCAATCTGATAATGTCACGTAAAGCTAGAGTGTACTTGTGACCGTATCTGCTGTCAAGCTTAATTTGTCCGACTGCGCTTCAGTTTTTTGTCCCATCGAGTCTAATGTGGTCCTTTCGTCCGGCTAGGCGCCAACCATTCGGATTGCGTTGATTCGTTCGTTGGGTGAATGTTGTGCGAGCACGATCAATGCAAAGTCTTTCGGATGAAGTTGTGCTCGACCAATGTATTTCTATGATCGCATCTTTGCATTGCGTTAACGCATTATTTGACATAAAAAATATAAAAGATCATCTGCTCTAATGCATTGGATGCATGCGACCACAAATTTATGAATTTATGCTTAATGGATGCAATTTAACATATTTTATCAACGCAATCTGACATTGTTTAGGATTCAGCATTATGATAACTTGTATTTTCTACCCGTTATCACATCTCCCAAATTTAAACAATGCTTGTCCTCAAGCATAAGCTAAGGATTCCTTTAGAGAGTGTGGCCGCAAAGTTCTTCCCTAGATCTCAAGGAGGTACTTCGTTCAAATCCTATATGCCAAAATTCCTTAAGTCTTATTCAAAGCTTTTCCTAAAATACTTATAAAGACTTAGGGGATTGCAAGCTTAACTTGTCAAAAGGACTTTACTGAATTCTGGACATCGCGATGATTTATTTCAAAAAGAAAATATTCCACTGGGGTGTCAAATGATTTCTCCTTGCACAAAAATTTTCTTCATGCTATTTTTTGGTGACTCCTGCACCGATCCGGGTGCCTTGCCTCGTTTTGGTTTGCCCCACAAGTGTCATGAGAAATCCAACTAACGAGCAATGCACTCTTTCTCAGACTAAACTCATACCAACTTGGCAGTGAGTTGCAGTCATTTTATGGGATGTGTGATCCTGGTGACTATTCTGTTTTGGCTTGGCCCCACATGTGTCATGGCGGACATCCAACTATGGTAAGTACCTTCACAACTTAACTCTTTATCAACATGTGTTCACCATTGCATTGACAGTGGGTTTTTATTTTCAAAAGTGTTTTTTTTATAGCAAGGTCGAAAATAAATACCATAAATACCTCACCCCCAAAATAAAGATATTGGGAAGGTCAGGTCAGAATCTAGGTTTGGAAGAACCAAATTAGAACACATAAACGAGAGATAGGCGCTTAGGAATGAGCACTATTTGCTATCAATGCATCGCATGCATCTTAGCAATAAGATATGATTGTATGCGGTCACCTTGCTTTCATGCATTTCGCATCAACCCATAGGACAAGAGTAGAGACTTAGGGATAAGCTCTATAGACATTTTGCATAAAACACATGCGTCCTAGACTTAGGAGCATCGCATTTACATTGGGAAATGACTTGCTATGCATGGTTGTAACATGATCACAAAGTTTGATGCATTCCTGAGTAACGCTAGCTAAAGATCTTCTCAACTCGTTCATCGCATACTCATTGCCTCTATCAACACAACTCTCTTTCTCAAATTCGCCGCCTTTTATTTACTCTTTTTTTTATTAGCGCAACAACACACCCACACTTTATTTATTTACTTGGTTACCACAAAGTTTTCATAAACATTATAAACGCAACTATTTTCACAAGTCCCGATGTTCGACCCTGGACTTACCAGGAAACTGAGAGGAATTTATACTTGAATTTCGTTGGGGAAATTGAGTGCACAATGCAATCCGTCAACGCATATCATCCATTTTCCACTTCATAAAATTCAAGAATCAGTTGACGAAAGGGCGCCCATCAAAGAAGAAGGAAAATGATGACATGATGATGGAAATGGGGTTCTTTCCTGAGTCAACGCCACTACTGGATTTAATTACAAGTGTTGTGCTGGAGCATGGGTGGGAAACATTCTGCGAATGCCCATCCATCATAATTCCAATGGTAGTGAGAGCTTTTTACAATGGACGGCTTCATGGCATCAAAGATGCGGTGATCATGAAATGGGGTACAGTGCCATTCAGCGCAAGGGACATCAACGAATTATATAAGATGAAGGACATCCCAGATGCGCCGGTAACAAAATTATTGATGATCCCCAAGAAGACATATGGAGGATGCGCTGAGAATATTAACGCAACCAAGCATTCAGTGGTCGGTATCTTTGAAAGGCATTAAGACCCTTGCATCCAACAAACTGCTTCCGGAAGGCGTCTTTGGGTTACTTGGTGAAAAGGCGACTCATCCCTACATCGCATGACAAAACAGTTTCAAGGGATCGAGTAATGGCTGCATATTGCATAGTGCGCAGTATTCCGATTGATGTGGGCCAACTGATTGCAAAGAAAATTCGAGGTTTTGTGGCATTGAGAGGCAAGTATTTCTTTCCTTGGATGCTCTTCGAGCTTATGCCTCTCAGTTGTATAGGTATTGAAGAGGAGCCAATGCAAGAAGTCCATGGTCTCATCAACACAAAGATCTTGAGAATGCTCTCAAGGACTCTTCTCACTGCTCTGAGCTTCCACTTAAACATCCCTTATCGATTTGAATGCCTCGCAGCAACCCAAGCCAAAGAAGTAGCGCAAATATGACAAAGGCAAGGGAAAATCCAAGAGCAATCAACGCAAGATCAAATACCCTTGGATCCCTTACCTTTAGTTATTCATCCTCCAAGCCCACTAGCGGAACCCCTTCCCCACTCCCAGAATACTTTACAAATCTCCTCCTTGCTCTCGATTCACCCAACGCACTCCCAGCAGCATCTTCCTCCCATCCATCTCCACCGCATTTTTCTCCTCCATCGCCACATGTTGATGACCCACACGGTTTAGGTGAAGGCACTTCCACTCAACCTCAAACTGTTGATGGTGAAACATCGCAGGCGCATGCCTCCACCGCAACCCTTACTACTGACTTAGCAGAGATGCATTCTCTTCTCTCTCATCAACAAGAATTCTTCTTCCAAAGAATAATGGAGTTACAAGAGAGCCACATAGAGGTGCAACGCAGTATTGCAATGATGCGGTAGGTGCTGATCAATATTCAACGCAATATTTTCACGATCCACCTGAACCAGAGACAAATGGCGGAGCGCAACCATGAATATTTTAACTTTTTGACAGCCTATTTACATGGTCCCATGGTGCCTCCGCATTTTACAGCAACCTCTACATTTTGAAGAAGCTCCTCAAGTTCCTCCGCAAAATCCTCCACCAGAGCCCCCGTCGCAACTCTAAATTTGGGGGTGTGCCACCTTTTCAATAAATCTGTAATTTTTCGTTGTGGTCATTCTTTTATTTTATTCATTTCATTATTCTTATGTATAGAAGCTATACCTTGATTTTTTGTACATGCTTAAATTGTTGTGTTGCGATGATTGTAATTCTTTGTAAACTTAGTTAATTTTAATACAACTGAGTAACTATTCTTTCACTATGTGTTAGCCTCTTTACTTATCATCCTTTGTCAAGTATTGCAATATTCCTTGTCTTTTATTTTGCGTTATTAATTGCACTGCCATGATGAGTAGCATGCATACACTTAGCAACATTTCTTACACTTTGCACTTTCTGACTAACACTTAGACAATTCATAGCAATAGCACTACTTTACCTTTTCTATTTCAAGACTGCTCAAACCTTCTTTTCAAAAATTTGACTAAGTGTTTTGTCTTTTCTGTCCAAAACAACGCAATGAGAACCTTGCGTATCTCTAAATTTGGGGGTGGGGAAGGTCTGAGCATATGCGATCAAGCAAATGCGGTCATTATCAGGAAAATGCATTCATTATCATCTAAAAAAAATCATAAAAATTCCAATGTCAACACAAGGGAAAATCCAAACCTGATAAGAGTTAATTCGTGAAAGGAACCTGCTCGTAGTTGAATGTTCGCATGTCACCCATGGGAGCAAGCCAAAATGAAGGTAGATTTCCAAGATCGACGCAATACGAAAAGAAAAAAAGAGAGAAAATAAGAATATAAGAGACAAGTCCTCTGACCAACAAAAGTAAAACTTATATGAAAATCAAGAGTTGAAGTTGAGATTACTGTAGTTGGATGCTCGCATGACACCCGTGGGAGCAAGCCAAAACCATTATCAACAGTCTCTAATAAAATGACGCAAACCAGACCACCGTATAAAGATGCACCTAGTTGTTTTTGCAAGAAGAGGTAAACATTCTTCTCAAAAAAAGAAGAGAATTTTTGGGTAAAGGTTTGTTGTATAAAAGAATAAACTAGAGCATGTTAATGAATTGTTAAAGGATAGAAGGAAATTGCATTGTTAAGTAATGATGTAGAGGTGGAGCATTCTGAGTAGCCAATCGACGCAAAATTAGGATAGAAATTGAGAGAAATTGCCTTAGTTGAAGATATGTTTGAGGACAAGCATATATCTAAATTTGGGGGTGTGATAACTTGTAGAAATACAAGTTATTTATGTTGTTTTATTTAGATATTGCGGCAAAAAGAGAGGAAAGTTTCATCGATAGTATAAGAATTGGTTGAAAAATACGAAAATTATGAAATGTCGTAAACGCATCCATTAACACCATTGCGATGGCGAAATAGAATGTTTCAGTCTCTGTTTTGCAGGAAATAGGTCACCGCATGCGTTAATAGCTCAAAGACAAAATGTACAATGCATCTACATCGTATGCGCTAACCGATCAAGAACGAAGAGATGATCAACGCAATGATGGTGCATGCGACAATCGATCAAGAGCTTTAACGATCAATGCATTTCAACCACATGCGTTAATAAAAAAACAACACCGCATGTGGAGATATATCGAAGATGTGAAGAGCAATGCATTTGAGGACGATTCTGACATGTGTACAGCATTTTGTTGTGCAATTCTGATGGATTGATCATGGAATAGAAAGGAATTTTCCATTACGCCATTGTAAGAATTACTGTAATTATATAGTGGGGACCACAAATTCAAAGAGCCAAGGTCTTGTCTATAAATAGAATCTTCACAGTCAGTCTCAATCTCAGTATCATGTATCAGTATCCTGTATCTTGTATCATAATAGCTTAGGCTGACTTTTATTGCACTTTATTTTATTACGCAACTTTACTTTACTGCATATTTTACTTTACCGCAATTTTAAATACCTGTATACACCAATCTTTTATTAATTGAAAAACCCCAGGTCGCATATATCACGAGCGTAACGTATTAACTACGCAATCCCTGTGTTCGACCTCGGTTCACTCTGAGAAACTTGCGGTGAAATTATACTTGGTTTCAACGCAAGGAAACTTGTGAAAACGCATAGCATACTACAAACATTTCATTAATAATGCATACATCTAGAAGTAGTATCACATATCATCGCATCATCAAATTTTGCGTAACATTAACTGATCGTGTAGGAAATAGCGTGTGATCGTTTAGGCACGTAGAGGACGATTGTCTAGATGAAGAAGATTATCGCATAGGCTCTCGTTTTATGTAAGCGATCGTTTAGAAACACTAGTGCGCTTTCTCATGAATTCTTTGGACGATTGACGAATGGGCATTCAAAATGAAAATATTTTTCATTTTAATTCATCGGTTACAATAACTAGTGGATCCCACAAACCCACGTCCGAACGTGAAATTTGGATTAATTATCATATAATTAATCAATTAATTAATTAATTAATATAATCATATTAAATTTTTATCCTATAGTTTGATATCACATATCTACTATAGTATTTTCTCCTCTTCTTGATATTAATCATATTTATATCTAATTTCCTCCAAAATAATGTATCTCATACATTTAGCCAACTATATCATATATAATCGAACTTCTTCTTGTCAATTTTAACATATCAAATTAACCCAAACACTGGTTCTAAACTTTATCCAAGCTACCCAGGGGACCTAATGGATTTATGGCTCAAAGCTCCAATGGTTCGTGAATAGCTAACTAAACTCTTTAGCCACGAGATCCACCATCCGATAACTGTCAGGCATTCCACTAAAGACCAACAACTGAACTCTTTTTACCATAGATATATATTTCTGTGTCTATCGGATATAACCAACCATGAGTATGATGACCCTTCACAGATGCTTGTAAGTACATCTGGGCCAAAGAGAAGGTGTGTGGCGTCACATAGTTCAAGCCCCGGAATCAGCCTTTAAGGGAGCTATCTATCTACTTACCCCTGCCTCAAGGAAGAAGTGAATTCCATCTTGTGTAGCTGAGTTCCCAGCTCCCAAATCTGACAAATCCCCAAAATGGTAGGTTTGAATCGGCGACCTGGCCACTCGCACCTATACAAATCAAAGGACCGCCCTCAATGGCAAGAGTTCCCAACTCACTCAGGATTGAGGTCATGTTACCTATGGTCATCCTAGTGAAGTGAAGTCTCTATCATGAACATTGTTATATAACGAGACAAACACTTCGTGGTAAGGTCTTATACAAACTCTTTGTATAGGACACCCTTGCTCGCATGTCCCTAACACGAATGATCAGGATCAAATCATCTGTGACAAGTCACAACACTTGTGACCATTCCACAAAGCAGGCCACATCCGTAGCATTACCAGGATAAAGGTTTCCCTTCTATATCCATATACTATAAACCATTTTGATTATCACTCAAGACATCATCCATTTGTATGTCACCACATACATGCTTGAGTCACATACAGATAATCAGGGATTTTATGTTTATTGGTTTATGGTAAAGCAAATAAAACAAGTAACTGAGCAAAAATACAAGATGTGAAGTAAATATCATATATTAACAACACAAGCATTTGTAATATAATTTACAAACTACAGGACACGAAACTTGAGGACATCAACCCTAACATACACGAGGGTAGTGCAACTACGGGCTTTAGTGGAGTGACCCAATAGTTTACGAATGGGGGTTAATTCGGTGTAAAGAATTTAGTCAATTAATCTCGGATCGTTGGAGCCTATGATTTGTAGGTTCGCTAGGTCCCTCTATTAGGTCTCAAACGAATTAGCCTTAGAGTAGTGTGATAAGTTTATTTGAAACGTTCAAATTTGAATTAAGAGAATTAGTAATTATATATGATACAATTACACGTTTAATTTTATAATTTAACGAAATTGGAGAATCAACTAATATTTAAATATGATTTAAATATTAAATTCATTAATAAAGATTCATGGTAATGAAATTGGTGACGAATTAATTTAATATTTGATATTAAATTAATAAAATTATTTAATTACTTTATTAATTTTATTAGAAAGTTAATTATTGAATTAATTAATTTTGTACAATTAATTCAACTAATATGATTTTTTGGTTTATGAAATCAAAATAAAAGAAGAAAATTGGAAATGGAAAAAGTGGGACTTCCCCACTTTAGGTGCAAGCACCTTAGTCACTAAACCACCATTTGTTCAACTCAATTAATCAAGCATGAGCTGTGATTCATGCAAGGCTGTTAGTTGCATGAAAGTCATGCAATATAAAGTTGGAATTTTGAGTGGAAGAAGAAGAGATGACAATTGTTGCTGAAGCTGAGAATTTGTGTTTGAAGAAGTGTTCATCACACTATGTAAAACCAATAATCTCCTCTCCAATTCCCTTCGATTCAAGCTTATTTTGAGTCTCACAACTCAATCTAAAGCACCAAGAGAATAGTAAGGAAGACTTTGTGGTGGTTCACATCTAAAGAAGAAGGAGATTGTAGTTGAAGATCGTGAATCAAAGGTATTTCAAAGGTTAGTGTTGAAACTCTGTTTTTTGGTTTATGAGTATGCTTAGTTTGAAGCCAAAATTAATGAATTAGAATGCTTAATGATCTTGTTTTACTTCCACTACTTACTTCTTGAATCCAACTAAAAGGTCCCTTATAGATACATCTACTATAAATTTAATCTTTTATTAAAACCAATTTAATCGTATTCAACTTATTAAAAAGATTAAACTAATTTCTAATCTCATTAGAAATTTGTGATCTTAGGTCGATGTGAATCATATTTTTAAAACTATTTTAAAAAAATGATTTTACCTAAGTTAGAATGCAATTCTGAATTATTGATTTTAATTTCTAATTACATTTAATTATAACTCATATAAAAAAAGGAATCAAATTAAAATCTTATATTGCACTGAATGACATAGTTTATAAAATTATAATATTGATACAATTATCTAAAGTAATGTCATGCATCATGCAATTCCCATTTCATTATAAACCATATATAAAACTTAAATAATAATATAATGAAATAATTAATAACATCCATCCATGCATACATACAACTATATATTATAACACTTATAATATAAATGATGCATGGTATTTTTATTAATGCATGCAAGCATATAGTATAATACTTATAATATATGATGCATGAGCATGCTATAAAATTAAATCATGCAACTATATATATAACATTTATAATATAGATGATGCATTAATAATGCATAATCTGTAATGGGATTTTAATATAAGACATACATTATGACATATATAAAATATTTAAACCATACATCATATATATGCATAATTAAGCAGCAATTATGCATCAAGATTGGACTCCTAAAGCCATTAATTAAATTAATATAGCATTTATATTAATTTAATTAATCAAAAACTAACTAAACAATAATAAATAGTCATCTGATTCGAAACAGGTGAACCGGGCCTTGAACCGCTTGAATCGGACCACGAACTGCTCGAACAAGCCACGAACTGGTCTAGAAGAACCCAAACCACCTGAACAGAAGACACAAACCAAACTGAACCAACAAACCACAAACAACACGTGAACCGGAGTTGGGTCGCGTGTCTTCTCCGTCTTGGAGGGTCGCGACGCTGTGCCCTAGCGTTGTGACACTATGGAGAAAAGACTTCGTCCGTCACACCACAGCGTCACGACACTACTGTACAGTTTCGAATAGCTTTGAAAAATCTCCAATTTTGGCCTCGTTTTCTCCAGATCGTCACCGGGAACACAACGAGCGACTCCAAACAACAAATTATAGACTCGATATGTGATTAAATTCCCCAAAACATAGGCCTTTATAAACCAAATTTGTAAAATAAAAGTTGTAAAACTAGGATCCAACCCCCAAACATCCATAATAGCAAATTCAATATGTTGGGTTTTATGTACTAAAACTTGTGGTTTATAAACAATATATATTATTTTAAAAATTCAATAAGTTGTTATTATGAATTGCTTATTTCTTTTTAGAAATAAATCCAATAACTAAAAGATCCATGACTATTACTTGAGTACTTAAACTTTATGTGGAGACAAAAAAGTGGATTAGATTCGAGTAAATAGTCAAAATCATCTATAGTATATGAATGAGGTTGGGTGCCTTATTTTGGTAACACTATTGGATGCGGCTCACTCTGTAGTTGTTACAAGGAGCTGTAAAGTGCTACAGACGATGTGATCCTAATTCATACATGTTATGACATGAGGAGTGGGGGTGTCCTGTGCAATAGGTTTGTACAAGATCGGACCACGAATTCAGTCACTCTTACTTTATAACGCTTTTACTTTTTAAGATTGATTATTTCAAAGTGATGACCTAGGTACCTAGACCTTAATCCTGAGCTAACTATGAACTCCTGTTTATTCGGGATTATTGATAACTTGTAGAAATATAAGTTATTTATGCTGCTTTATTTAGATATTGCGGCCAAAAGAAAGGAAAGTTGTGTTAATTGCATAGAAATTAGTTAAGAAATGCAAGAATTATAAATTTTCGTCAATACACCCACTGACACTATTGCGATGGTAGAAAAGAATATTTCAAGTCTATTTTGCAAGAAATCAAGTCACCGCATGTGCTCATGTCTCAAGATAAAAAGAACAACTTATCTACGTCGCATTGCGCCCATCATTCAGGAATGAATAGACGATCAACGCAATGATGGCGCATGCAACAATGGATCAATAGCTAAGCGATTAACATAATCTCAACCGCATGCGGTAATAAAAAAACAACACCGCATGCGGGGAAATGATCGAAGATGTAAAGAGCAACGCAATTGCGGAGGATTCTGATGCGTGTACAACTGACCGTTGTGCATTTTTGAAGGGATTGATTGCATAACATAAGGAATATTCACTTCACCATTTCCGGAGCTGCCATAACAATAAAGTGGGGACCACAAGTCAGAGAGTCAAAATTGAGCCTATAAATAGCTCCGGCCATTCCACTGAGAAGATATACTTGATACGGGCATATTTTGATATTTGTATATTAAGAGAGAGACTGGTTTGAAGAGCCTAATCGGAGAAGATCCGGGAAGATTTAAGAGACAAGGCTGAGAGGTGAGTCTCAAGGAAAATCCTTTCAATCCCTACCGTTGAAGCTCTGTACCAAGGTTACTTCTACCGGACGAGCAAGCCTGAGAGGGAAGCTCTTCCCTTCATCCATTCCATACACCGGCAAGCAAATTCACCATCCAGATCTGTGTCAAGACGTTGGCACTCTTTTGTATTTGTTTCTATATCTTTATCATCAATTGTATTCATCTTCTTAGTCTATCATTCACACCATGTATCAGACGTTAAATATTAGTATTGAATGTCATGATCATTTCCATATCCATCTTTCTGTCTATTTTCGTTCATCTGTAATTCGCTTTTTCCATGATGTTTTCTTAATCCCTTGGTAATTAGCATGAATCTAACAAGTAAATTAATCTGTGTTAAGGAAATAAATATGTTTAGCTAAAGCATGCTAGACGGCATCTTCACCTGTGAGAGCAGAAATGAAGATGCCATTCCTCCTGTCGAGAGAAGGTTGGAAGAATGCGTTAACTTGCGAGAAGTACTTCTAGAGATGGAAGCAACCTTGCGTTCATTACGTTCATCCATGTTTCACCATAGAGATGTGGGAACATGGCCGATCACCGATAGGTGTACGCCAAGGGAAAGCAGAATCGCAGTTATGTCTTTAACGCAATTAATAACTTGCGATGTTTATACTAGTTAACTTTTCTATTTCTGTTTCATACATAAAGACTTGCCACCGCATAACATGACCCTTTGTATAATCTTCACAGTCAGTCCCAAACTAAGTATCATGTATCATGTATCCTGTATCTTGATTCATATTAGCTTACGTTTACCTTTATCGCACTTTATTTTATTACTGCAACTTTACTTTACCACAACATTAAATAATTGTATAAACACAACTTTATTAATTGAAAAACCCCCGGTCGTATATATCACGAACGTAATGCATTAACTAAGCAATCCCTGTGTTCGACCTCGAATCACTTCGAGAAACTTGCGTTGGAATTATACTTGGGTTCAGCGCAAGGAAACTTGTGAAAACGCATAGCATACTACAAGCATTTAGTTAATAATGCATACATCTAGAAGTAATATCGTATAAAGTATGAATAAGCATATCACAACACCACATTCCATTTCCATCCCAAGTCAACAAGTTTATGGCAACATGAGCTTGCATGATTCACATTCATCATTATCCATATTTTCCACATGCTTATTTTCAATAACATCAAATTCTGCGTACCAAGTTTATGACGTCATTGCCAGGGATTGGTAATGGTTACTGTTGAGTATGTTTGCGATATTTTGTAGGACAGATCTCTTTGTACTGGCTGTCTATCATGGAGAACAGCCTGACAGTTTATGAGTACTGGGACTAACCTAGAATTCAAGGCTGACCCAGAGATCGGGCATACATTTCGTGCAAAGGCACGCTAGAACTGAGCGAGGCGAAAGAATGCCAACATGGTAGATAATAACAATGATAATGTGGCACCTGAAGTAAATTAGAGGGTGGGACAACCAGCGCAAGATTCTGTTTTTCTTGTGGCTAACTGCAACATTCTGATGAGGAACTATGCGGCACCCAATCTATATGATTTTTCGCCCGGAATTTCAAGGTCGATAGTTGAGGAGAACGCAAGATTTTAGATTAAACCAGCCAGGCTCCAAATGATTCAGAATGCGGGGCTGTTTGGTGGTCTGCAACGTGAGGATCCACATGCCTCTCTGACCAGTTTTGTCGAGATGTGCGGCAACATCTCTATACCTGGCATTACCCCAGAAGGTATCAGACTATATCTCTTCCCTTACACCTTGAGGGATGAGGCCAAGAGGTGGGTTCATTCACTGTAGCCAAATGAGATTACTTCATGGGATCAGCTGGTTGAGCGATTTGAAGAAGTTCTTCCCTCCGGCTGTCAACGCAAGGCAATGAAAGAACGTGTTGAACTTTGAACAGATGGATAACGAGACCCTTAGCACCGCCTCGGTGCGTTTCAGAAGACTGGTTAAGAATTGTCTGCATATTGGGATACCCGATTGCGTCCTGATGGAAACATTTTATAATGGCCTGAACAAATCAACGTAAGCTGTTGTTGGCACCTCCACGGCAGGAGGATTTATGGATAAGACATATACTGAGGCCAAGGTCATCCTTAACCGCATCTTGCGAAATATGGATGACTGGGTGGATGATGGATACAGAGGAAGAGGCTCCGAAAGAAGAAGAAATGATACTGCCATTGTCCCTACGGAGACAATGACAACTTTGGCCGCCCAAATGACTACAGTAACCACTATCCTCCAGTCGATGGCGCTTAATCAAGGTGCCCTCTCCCAAGGATCAGCGCAACCCAATGCGCCGGCACAAATGGCCGCAATCAGTTACGTCAATTGTGGAGGAAGCTATGCAATGAAAATGTGCCAATCGAACATGCAGCAAGTATGCGCTATCCAGAACAACCCATATAGCAACACGTATAATCCTGGTTGGAGGAATCACCTAACTTTAGTTGGGGAGGGAATTAGAACCAAGGTGGGCCAAGTAACCATAAGAATAGCAACTCAGGGAATCGAGGAAACCCTCCACCTTTTCACCACAATCAGAATCAGGGTCAATAGAGAGAATCACACAACCAACCATCCTCTTCAAACACCTCTAGTAATTCATTGGAGTCCCTACTCAAGCAATACATGGATAAAAATGATGTGGTGATGCAAGCGCAAGCGTCTTCAATTAGAAATTTGGAGATTCATGTGGGGCAACTACCATCCGAGCTACGTAATAGAACACCTAGAACATTGCCAAGAAATTCTGAAGCCCCTGGATCTCACGAGAAGGAACAATGTCCCTGAAGACATTAGGCAAGCAAGTTGGACCACCTATGGTGGTGTGGATTGCGTTCATCAGAAGAAAATTGTCTTTCGGTCCATATCTCAATCCTATGTTTACTTTCTTTTTGAATTTATTACTTTATGAACTTGGTCATTTATCGCTTCATTTAATTTGTTTTTATGACTTTATGAATTTATTCTTCATTTAATTCTCTTGCTTTTATTTCCGTGTTCTCTTTATTCCTTACTTTTCCGTCATAAATGTGTTATTCTTAAATATTGGAGAATGATTGATTAATAAGAAGAAAATTACTACCGCAATGTTCATGTGACTTGCGTTGATAAAAAGGAAAAGAAGAATAATAAAACAATCAACACTCAGTATGCATTGCGATGATGGGTGCATCTTGTACCCACAAGATACACTATGTGTTCATCCAATTCAAATGCATTGCGTTGAGGGGTATGTTGCGCTCGTATGTGTTCTTTGCCCGTCCTTAGCAAAAATGCACTATGTTGAGGTAGTGTTGCACTAGTAGAAATATCGTGCACCCGTCCTCCAGAAATGCATTGCGTTAAGGGGTGTATTGCAGGGATACATGCATTGTTGCCCGTCCTCTGCAAAGATGCATTTGCGTTGATGAACTCATTGCATTAGTTCTTCACCTTGCGCTCATTCGAATAAAACACTAAAGATAATTCTTTTTGCAAACTAAGAAGTCCAATCATCTCGTCTTCCAAAGAAATGATGATTTAGCAGACGAAAGGACGTACGACTCTACAGCTTCATAAATGTAAGGAGTGCAAATTGCAGGCTTTTGAGTAGCTCGAGGCCAGGCACCGCAGAATTTACGTTGGGCTCATCAACGCCCAACCTATAAATTCCATCTCCTCCATCTATGAGTCCATTTGATCTCATTTGAAAATAGAAACCCTAGAGCACTCTGCATACCAGATTGTTTCCCTCTTCCTAAAACCCTAAAGAATTTCCAGTTTTCTTTTACTCCGGCATCCATGGCAGACCAATCATCCCAGGCATTTTCTTCATCCTCATCACCCTCGAAAACCTAACTCTCTATGTGAGAGGCAGAATTCCTTGCAGGCAGCCGTCGTCTCGCCGCCCAGCCACACACCATCCCTCAAGTCGCTGAAAGACCCCAGTGAAATCCCTTAACAGTCAGGCCACTCCAGTTCAAAAGGGGGCAAAGTTCTGAAAGCACCCCACTCCCAACATTCTTCTCTGAGAGTTAAAAGAAAAGACAGGACGATAAGGAGGTATTTGAGAGCATTCTCAGCAACATGGAGAAAGAAGAAGGGCTGCCCGAAGCTGGGGTTGTGAACCAACCACTTTCTTCGGAGGAGGCGATGGAGGAAGAGTTAGGGAGAAGAACTCTGGCCATCTTGGATCCTAAGGAAACTGCTAATGCAAAATCCTATGAGGGACCCATCAGGGTCACTTTGAAGGAAGTGGCAGCAGAGAAACGACTTGAAAGGGCCAAAGAGAAGAAGAAGAAGAGCAAAGAAAAGAGGGATGAAGAAGATGAGCAAGCACATCAAAGCAAAGCAGAGAAGAATATCAGAGAGAAGGGGGATGAAGAAGAGGAGGAGGCCAAGCTGAAGAAGGAGAAAGAAAGGAGTGGAAGAAAAGAAAGCAAACGGGAGGAAAGGCGCCTGAAGAAGGAGGAAGAGAGGAGAAAGAGGGCTGAGAGTCCAGAGCTAGACGGAGAATCCACCTCCGTGAGGGAGGACAAGGGGGAATCAGCGCAACTAAGAGAATCAGCGCAACATGAAATACCACAAACGATTGCGATTGATGAAGGAGAAGATGTAGAAATCACCCCCTTGACACGACATCGCAAGGAGAATACGCTGCAAGGGTCAACCATCGACCCTCCAATTTTAATAGATGCATTAGAAGAGCAGGAGAGGAGAAGAAAGGAGGAGGAAGAGAAGTAGGAGAAAATGTTGCAAGCAAAACTCATCATCATAGAAGGTAATCGAAGAAGAAAATTACAAGATAAGAAGGTGCGCCGCAACAATGAGATTGTGGCAGAAGAAGAAAGGAAAGGGCTCGAAGAGGAACAGTGCATTTTGCTGGCCTCCGAGCAGTTTGAAAAATAAATTGAAGAAGAAGAGAGAAGAAAAAGAAGAAGAAAGGAAGAAGAAAGAGGAGAAAGAGAGGTAGCGCCGAGCAAACGTTCAGCGCATCAGAGAAAAGAAGGGCAATGAACTTGCTGAACGGGAGAAGGAGGAATAATGCAAGAGAGAAAGGAAACAAAGGCAAGAATCCCGCCTTGCGTTAACTAAAGCAAAGGGCAAAGCAGTTGTAAAAAGTAGCAAGCCCGCGTTGGCAAAGGAGCGTCCATCGAGGAAGAGAGAAAACGATGATATGCTGATGGAGATAGGATTTTTCCCTGTGCCAATGCCACTACCAGACCCAATTACAAGCGTTATACTAGAGCACAGATGGTAAACATTTTGTCAGTGCCCAGCAATTGTCATTCCAAAGGTACTGCACAACTTCTACAATGGACGGCTACAAGGCACCAAGGATGTGGTGACCATAAAAGGGCAAATGGTGTCTTTTAGCGCAAAGGACATCAATGAATTATTCCTGATGAAGAGAAAACCAGATGCACTGGGTAATAAAATCATTGATGATCCTATTGAAGAGCAAATGGAAGATGCGCTACAAACATTGACGCTACCGGGCACTAAGTGGACGGTTTCATTAAATGGCATCAGGACTTTGGTGTCCAAGACACCGCTTCCTGAGGCGCGACTTTGGGTTTATTTGGTAAAACGGCGACTCATGTTGGACAAAGAATTGACCTATACAGTGATGCACGAACGAGACACAAGTCCATTGATATGCACTAATGACCTGACTTGACTCAATTCATGCAATACTACTTCTAGATGTGCGTTATTAATGGATGCTCTTGTAGTATGCTATGCATTGTCACAAGTTTCCTTACGTCGAAACCAAGTATAATTCCACCGCAAGTTTCTCGGTGTGATCCGAGGTCGAACACAGGGACTGTTTGAGGTTATTGGGTTATGTTTATGATACATGTGACCAGGTTTTTCAATTTAATAAAAGTATTTGTGTACAAGTATATAAAGTTATGATAAAGTAAAGGAAAGCAGTAAAAATGCGATAATAAAATAAAATGCAGTGAACCTAAGCTAAGATGGTATAAGATATAGGCAGCATGACACAAAATACTGAGGGCAAGGCTGGTTGTGAAGATTATACACAGATCAAGTGATGCGATGGCAAGTCTTATGTACGAAGTAGAAAGAGAAAGATAACTAATATGAACATTGCAAGTTCCTTAATTGCATTAAAGTTATAAGTACGGTTCCGTTTTTCCCTTAGCGTACACCTTTCAGTGATCAGCCGTGTTCCCACATGTCTGTGGTGAAATAGAGACGAACGTAATGAACGCAAGGTTGCTTCCATCTTTGGAAGTACTACTCACTCTAGTTAATGCATTCTTCTGACCTTCTCTCAATAGATCAAAATGAAATCTTCACTTCTGCTCTCACAGGTCAAGATGTCGTCTAGCATGCCCTAGCTAAATGCAATTATCTCTTTAACACAGATCTAGTACTCGTTTAATTCATATTGACTACCAGGGGATTAAGAACACTTCATCAAGAAAACGATAAATGAAGGAACGGAAATAGACAGAGAAGTGGTAATGAAAATGATCGAGACATTCAATATATCTATTTAGCGTCTGATACATGGTGTGTGAATGAAAAGATAAAGAAGATGAGATACAATGATGAAAAGAGATAGAAACAAATACAAACAAGTGCCAACGTCTCAGCACCAATTTGGATGGAGATTTGCTTAGATCGTTGTGAAGGATGAGCTTCCCTCTCAAAGCTTGCTCAACCGGTAACAGGGATCTGAGTATAGAGCTTCGCGGCGGGATCTAGTAAAACTAAGACTCACCTCTCGGCTTTGTCTTTTCTTCTTCCCGAATTTCTTCAGTTTAACACTCAGCTCAGACTTTTTCTCAATATAATAGCAGCAATTAGCCACGTATCAAGTAGCCTATTTTTTTATGAATTCTATGGGGTATTTATAAGTGAAGATCTTTGACTCCGGCCTTGTGGTCCCCACTTGTTGTTATGGAAATTCTGAAGATGGAGGGATATTATTCCTTCTGTTATGCGATCAGACCATCAAATATGAACAACCATTAGGCGTACATGTGGCACAATCCTCCGCATTTGCATTGCTCAGCTACATCTTTCGATCGAGTGTTCGCATGCGGTTGAAAGCCAGCTCTGGATCGATTGTCATATTGCGTCGTCATTGTGTTAATCGTCTTTTCATTGTTGATTCATGGGCACAATGTGACAGAGTGGCGTTGGTCAGATTGTCTTGAGCCTTAATCGCAAGCAATGACTTAGTTTCCTGCAAAACAGAGTAGAAATCTCATTTTCTTCCATCTTAATGATGTTAGTTGGTGTAATTGTGATAATTCAGAATTATTGTATTTCTAAGCTAATTTTCGTACAATTGGTGCATATTTATTCTCTTTGGGCCGCAATATCTAGATAAGGCAATATAAATAACTTGTATTTATACAAGTTATTAACTCATCCCGACTTCCCATGACAAAACAATTTCGAGGGATCGAGTCATGGTTGCATATTGCATTGCTCGCGGCATTCCAATCGATGTGGGCCAGTTGATCGCAAGACAAATTTGAGGTTTTGTGGGGCACATAAGAGGTCAATAGCTTTTCCCATGGACTGTCTCAAGTTTATGCTTATCAATGGGTGTAGGCATTGAGGAAGAACCCATGCCTGAAGTTCATGGCCTCATAAACGTTAAGATTTGGAGGTTGCTCCTCAAAGATTCCCCATACTGCCCTGAGCTCCCATTGAAGAGGCCCGTCATTGATTTAAATGCGCCGCAGCAACCCAAGCCAAAGAAACAGCGCAAAGAAGACAAAGGAAAAGGGAAATTCCAAGACTCATCAAACGAAGATCAGTACCCTTGGACCCTTTTGCCTTTTGATAATTCGCCCTCCAAAGCCCTCCCACATAACCTTCTTCTTCCCTTCCCGAGCTATTTCACTAACGTTCTCCTTGCCCCTCTGATTCTCCAACCGCATATCCAGTAGCTCCATCCTCACCATCAGCATCATCACTATAACTTCCCCCCCACTTGTGGCATGTTGATGACCCACACGATATGGGTGAACGCACTTCTTGCCAACCTGAAAATCGTCGATGTTAGGTATCGCAGACACAACCCATCATTGCTTCCTTCTGCTGAACTAGCAGTATGCGGTCCCTTCTTGCCCACCAACAACAAATCTTCTCCCAACAAAAAGAACTCTTCTCCCAACAACAAGCCTTCTTCGGGCAGAGAATTGATGCGGTAATCGAGTAAGTCGACGATTTACAATGCAGTGCTCCCATGACACGACAGTTGTTGATCAATATTCAGCATAACACTTATACGATCCACCTGCACCAAAGACAACTAGCGGAGCGCAACCATGAGTACTTCAATTTTCTGACAACATATCTTCATGGACCCACAGTACCCCCACATCTCCGGCAGCATCTGATTTTTGAAGAAACTTCTCCTGTACCACATCAAAACCCTCCTCCGGAACCTCCTCATCCTCCTCCTCAATAATCTTTACATTTTTTTTTTTTGCAACCATTCTGTATTTTTACTTCACTTATTATTTTTTTCTATGCTTATCTAAATCTTTGATTCTTTGTACAGGCAAAAATTTCAATACAATTGAGTAGCAATTCTCTCTATATGCCTATGCCTCTTCTTTATCATCCTTTGTCAACTTTGCGATATTCTTGATCTTTCCTTTTGTGTTAGTCATTGTGCTGCCACGATGTATAATATGCATACACTTAGTAACATTTCACACACTTTGTATTTTCTGACTATCACTTAGTTAATTCGTAGCTATAGCAATACTTTACCTTTTATCCTTCAAAATTATGCTCAAACCTTCTTTTTGAAATTTTGTCTAAGTGTTTGTCTATTTTGTCCAAACAATACAATGAGGACCTTGTGCACCTCTAAATTTGGGGGTGGGGAAGGTCTGCGCAGATGAAATCAAGTGATGCGGTTATTAAGAAAAATGCATTCATCATTTCAAAAAAAAAATCATATAAACTCCAATGTCAGCGCAAAGGAAACCTAAAAAACAATCCCAACCTAATATGAGTTAAGTTGTGAAAGAAGTCTGCTCGTAGTTGGATGTTCGCATGACACCCGTGGGAGCAAGCCAAAACAAAGGTGGGTTTCCAAGAACAACGCAATATGAAAAGAGAAAAAAATGAATGAAAGAAAAAAATAAAAGAAACAAGAGACAACTCCTCTGAAATTCAAGAGTTAAAGTTGAGATTGGCACACAACTAGTTGGATGTTCGCATGACACCTGTGGGAACAAGCCAAAACGAAGGGTGTAACCATGATCAACAGTCTCTAATAAATGACGCAAAGTTTGACCACCGCATTCAGACACATCAAATTGTTTTGACAAGAAGAGGTAAACATTTTTTTTAAAACTAGAAAAGCATTTTTGAGCAGAAATTTGTAGTATAGAATAATAAAGTAGAGCTTTGTTAGGAATTTTCAAGGATAGAAAGAAATTGCGATGTTAATTAATGTGCCTAGGTGAAGCATTCGGAGCAACCAATCAACGGAAAATTTAGGATGGGAATTGAGCAATATTGCCTTAGTAGAGGATATGCTTGAGGACAAGCATATATCTAAATTTGGGGGTGTGATAACTTGTAGAAATATAAGTTATTTATGCTGCTTTATTTAGATATTGCGGCCAAAAGAAAGGAAAGTTGCGTCAATTGCATAGAAATTAGTTAAGAAATGCAAGAATTATAAATTTTCGTCAATACACCCACTGACAACATTTCAATGGTAGAAAAGAATATTTCAAGTCTATTTTGCATGAAATCAAGTCACCGCATGCGCTCATGGCTAAAGATAAAAAGAATAACTTATCTACGTCGCATTGCGCCAATCATTCAGGAATGAATAGACGATCAATGCAATGATGGCGCATGCAACAATGGATCAAGAGCTAAGCGATTAACATAATCTCACCGCATGCGGTAATAAAAAAAACAACACCGCATGCGGGAAACGATCGAAGATGTAAAGAGCAACGCAATTGCGGAGGGTTCTGATGCGTGTACAGCTGACCGTTGTGCATTTTTGAAGGGATTGATTGCATAACAGAAGGAATATTCACTCCACCATTTCCAGAGCTGCCATAACAATAAAGTGGGGACCACAAGTCAGAGAGTCAAAATTGAGCCTATAAATAGCTCCGGCCATTCCACTGAGAAGATATACTTGATACGGGCATATTTTGATATTTGTATATTAAGAGAGAGACTGGTTTGAAGAGCCTAATCGGAGAAGATCCGGGAAGATTTAAGAGACAAGGCTGAGAGGTGAGTCTCAAGGAAAATCCTTTCAATCCCTGCCGTTGAAGCTCTGTACCAAGGTTACTTATACCGGACGAACAAGCCTGAGAGGGAAGCTCTTCCCTTCATCCATTCCATACACCGGCAAGCAAATTCACCATCCAGATCTGTGTGAAGACGTTGGCACTCTTTTGTATTTGTTTCTATCTCTTTATCATCAATTCTATTCATCTTCTTAGTCTATCATTCACACCATGTATCAGACGTTAAATATTAGTATTGAATGTCATGATCATTTCCATATCCATCTTTCTGTCTATTTCCGTTCATCCGTAATTCGCTTTTTCCATGATGTTTTCTTAATCCCTTTGTAATTAGCATGAATCTAACAAGTAAATTAATTTGTGTTAAGGAAATAAATATGTTTAGCTAAAGCATGCTAGATGGCATCTTCACCTGTGAGAGCAGAAATGAAGATGCCATTCCTCCTGTCGAGAGAAGGTTGGAAGAATGCGTTAACTAAAGCGAGAAGTACTTCTAGAGATGGAAGCAACCTTGCGTTCATTACTTTCATCCATGTTTCACCACAAAGATGTGGAAACACGATCGACACCGAGAGGTGTACGCCAAGGGAAAGCAGAACCACAGTTATGTCTTTAACGCAATTAATAACTTGCGATGTTTGTACTAGTTAACTTTTCTATTTCTGTTTCATACATAAAGACTTGCCACTGCATAACATGAGCCTTTGTATAATCTTCACAGTCAGTCTCAAACTCAGTATCATGTATCATGTATCCTGTATCTTGTATCATAATAGCTTAGGTTTACCTTTATCACACTTTATTTTATTACCGCAACTTTACTTTACCGCACAGTTTTACTTTACTGCAACTTTAAATACCTGTATAAACACAACTTTTATTAATTGAAAAACCCTCGGTCGCATATATCACGAACGTAACGCATTAACTAAGCAATCCCTGTGTTCGACCTCGGATCACTTCGAGAAACTTGCGTTGGAATTATACTTGATTTCAGCACAAGGAAACTTGTGACAATGCATAGCATACTACAAGCATTTGGTAATAACACATACATCTAGAAGTAGTATCACATAAAGTATGAATAAGCATATCACAGCATCCACATTCCATTTCCATCCCAAGTTAACAAGTTTATGGCAACATGAGCTTGCATGATTCACATTCATCATTATCCATATTTGTCCACATGCTTATTTTCAAGAACATCAAATTCTACATACCAATTATACTTAGATTTTTATAGGTGAGGGTTGACTTAACAAGATCTACTCAATAAACCTCGATTTCAAGGGTAAGAATGGGTAGATAGCTGGGGACATAGGGTGGA
Source organism: Benincasa hispida (assembly GCF_009727055.1). NCBI lineage: Eukaryota > Viridiplantae > Streptophyta > Magnoliopsida > Cucurbitales > Cucurbitaceae > Benincasa > Benincasa hispida. The sequence continues at coordinate 68,304,074 of NC_052360.1, read as the reverse complement.
AGATGGAATTCACTCCTACCCACTTTTAGGGATACTAGAGAGGTTGTTCCCTTAAGTCCTGACTCCGGATCTTGAACAAGGACCTCACCCTCTCATTGGCCCGAGAAAGACTCAGTTTGTTGATCGGATCACAAACCAATTGTTCATTAAAGGATCAGTGGATCTTAAGAAACAGGAGGTAATCTTGGGGATAAAACAGATATTTGACTCAGCCGTTATTATGAACAACCTGTGAAAAGTTAACTTACTAATCATGGTTATATCAAGTGGACATAATATATCTACAATGAGGGGAGTGCAACTATGGACTTTAGTGGAGTGACCCATTAGTTAACAAATGGGGGTTAATTCGGTGTAAAGAGTTTAGCCAATTAATCTCGGATCGTTGGAGCCCATGATCTGTAGGTCCACGAGGTTCCCTTACTAACTCGTAAATGGATTAGCCTTAGAGTAAAGTAATAAGTTAATTTGAAACATTCAAATTAGAATGAAGGGAATTAGTAATTATATGTGTTATAATTAAGCGTTTAATTTTGGAATTAAACGGAATTGGAGAATCAATTAATATTTAAATATGATTTAAATATTAAATTCATGAATAGGGATTCATAATGGTGGATTTTGTGTAAAATTAATTTAATATTTTATATTAAATTAGTTAGAATTAATTAAATTATTTAATTAATTATTTATTATTAATTTTACTAAAAAATTAATTAATTAATTAATTTTGTCAAATTAATAAAATTTTCAATTGAAATCAAAATTGATTTTTGAAATTAATTTGTAAATTGGAAAATATTAGAAAATACAAAATGGAAAAATTGGATTTCTTCACTTACATCAACTAAGTAGCTCACTCAATTCCCACTTGATTCTTGATTCAATCTTCAAAGCATGAGGTGCTCTTCATCCAGTCTTCTTCTTTGCATGATAGTCTTGTAATAAATAGGAAAGATTGAACTAAGAATCAAGCATGCAAAACTGATGAACTTGTGAAGTATTCTTGAAAACTTTTGAGGTTGAAGAAGGTGTTCTTCAAGTTTCATCAGTGAGCTTCTTCTCCAAATTCCCTTCATTCAACCTCATTTTGAGTTCCACAACTCAATCTAAGGCTCCAAAAGAATAGTAGAGAAGGCCTTGAGATGGTTCACAAGAAGATTTTGAGGAGATTTACAACTGAATTCGAGTTTCAAGAGGTTCTACAAAGGTATGATTTGAAACCCTCTTATTATTATATGAGTATGCTTTATTTATAGCTAAAATTAATGAATTAGGATGCTTATTAATCCTTGTTGCTTTCACTGCATACTGATATACTCCTACACAATAAACATTCATCAACATGAAAAATTTAAAGAATGCAACCCACCACTGTAACTAAAGTCTGGAAATAAAAAAAATGAGATCAAAACTTGGCTCTAGTACCAATTGAAGGGGAATCAGTGAAGGTTCTATAGCGAAAGCGGGGATCGTTCCCAATTTTAGTTTTTACAGAATTGTAAATACAGAATGGAGACAAAAGATTATGCATTATAAACTAGAAAAAGGGAAGAAAAATGCGCTTACCCTTGATGTTAAAATTCTTCGCGTAGTCTCTCGATTTGGTCGAGAACGAACTCTACCACTTGAGAATCTTCTGTATTCTCTTGAGAATGAGAATATGCAGGAGTAGTGGGTTCTGCACTATCTTGGAAGAGGGAAAGAGGATGAGAGGAAGAAGAAGAAGAAGAAAGTTATTTTCTCTTTCAATTGCATATTGGGAGAAGCCAACGTGAGACTATCTCTCATGTAACCGCTCGACCCCACTTGTGATAGAGAGGAAAAATAGGAGGGAGTTATTCTAATAACTCTCTCATTAAAATCTAATTAAATAATTTATAAATATATATAAATATAATAACCAACTTATTATATATATATAACTATATGTTATATCAAATATAACATATAACCTATAGTTTTTATATTGTATCAAATATAATATAATATAGTTTATATTTTCTCTCAATATTACATGACATTTAAGATAAATCATATTTATACTAAATTCAATTATATGAATCACATTCATATAACTAATATTTAAATCACATTCATATATTTAATTCTTCTCAAAATACTTTACTAATGTATCTAATACATTTATTAATTATATCACATATAATTAATTTAATTAATTATATAATCAATTCTCTTAATTAATTTGAACATTTCAAATTAATCCAAGAATTAATTCTCAATAAATCCCTATTAAGCTACGGAGGGGACCTCATGGACATGTAGATTGAAGCTTCAATGGTACTTGAATAATTAATTAAACTCTTTAATTAAATTACCCAACATCCATTAACTTTCGGTCACTCCAGTAAAGACCAACAGCTGCACTCTTCATACTACAGATATAGTGTCCATTGGATATAATCAGTCAACAGTAAGATAACCTTTCACAAATTTCTCATAAGTACAACTGGCCAAAAATATCGTTTTTCCCTTATAGTTACGTCTAACTCCTAAACTACCATTGTCTCTCTAATGAACCATAAATCATAGTCCAACAATGATCAAGTTCTTCTCTGGCCAAGAGAGGGTATGGCGCCACATTGTTCAAGCCTTGGAGTCAACCCTTAAGGGAGAAATTTATCTATTTACCCCGACATTAGGGAGGGAGTGAATTTCGTCTTGTGTAGCTGTGTTCCTAGCTCCCCAATTAGATGAATCCCCAAAATGGTAGGCTTACTGAGTCAACGATTGATAACAAGCAGAAATGCACGTTATCATAGTGCTAAGTTCTTAAACAATGTTGGCTTGCGTTGATAGAACATGTTAAATTGCGTTCATTAAGCATCAATTTCATAACATTGCGGTCGCATGCGTTCATCGCATTAGAACAATTGATTTTTGTATTTTTGTACAGAATATGCGATGACGCAAGGCAGAAATTGCGATCATAGGAAATCATTGGTCGAGCACAGCATTACCGCAAGGCTTTGCGGTGATCGTGTCCGCAAATATTCGCCCAAGAAGGATTGCTGCAACTTGGTCAACGCAACATGGTGGGTGCATCTGGGTGAAAGGCTAATTAATCGCGATGGGACAAAAAGCTGATGACAGTCGAATCCGAATTAAATTGACAGCCGATAACATTCACAAGTACATTCAACCTTTTGGTGACAAATAATCGGCGCATCAATCAGGAATTAAAGCAGTCCCATTTGTACAATCATGAGAGAGAAGCCAACTTTCACCCTAGATGTTCTATAAAAACCAAGAGCAACCATCAGAAAAGGGGTTCATCAGTTTGAAATTTCATACTTCAGTTCGCATGTCTTTGTTCATAAGTTTCCTTTCGTTTTAAGGCGGACACGAGAAAGGAAGTTGGTGCTGGCAGATCGTTCCGGTAAGCTTAGGAGAGCATTGAAAGCTTCAAGGACAGAGGGAGGGCCAACACCTATGGAAGTAGGAACATCTTTGGAACCGAATAGAGATTGACAGTGTAAAAGCCTTGGGCAGCAAGGAATTGCTACTAGGCTCTCTACCTTTATCTTCCATTGTTATTTTGTACTCAAACTCATTTATAAAAATGGAATTTCCTTCTCTATATCTGTTCATTCTCTGTTATTTACGCATGAGTAGCTAAATCAGTTGAATGGGTTGAGAAGCATTTAGCTAGCACAAGTAGGGGATCTTCGTTCTATGCGATTATCTTGTATTATGTATGCTTCATTCGTCCGTTAGAGATACTCGGGAAGGTAGTCTAAGGACAGGATCTAGGCATGGGAAGGTCAGGTTAGAATCTAGGCTCGGGAGAGTCAGATTAGAATGCATAATCAAGAGATAGTAGCTTAGGAATAAGCACTATTTGTTATCAACGCATCGCATGCATCCTAGAATAGGATATGATTGTATGTGGTCACCTTGCCTTTATGCATTTTGCATCATCGCATAGGAAAAGAATAGAGACTTAGGGATCAACTCTATGGACACTTTTGCATTCAACACATGCGTCCTAGATTTAGGAGCATCGCATTTGCATTGGAAAATGACTTGTTGTGCATGGTTGTAGCATGATCACATAGTTTGACGCATTCCCAAGTAACGCTAGCTAAAGATCTTCTCAACTCGTTCATCCGCATATTCAGTGCATCTATCACACTACTGAGTTTTCTCAAATCCGCCGCATTTTTTTATTTTTCATTAACACAATCAAATACAAATCCACAATTAATTGAGTTACCAGTTACCGCAAAGTTTTCATAAAAATTACCATCGCAATCTATTTTCACAAGTCCCTGAGTTCGAACCTGGACTTACCAAAAAACTCAATATAATTTACACTTGGATTCCGCTGAGGAAACTTGAGTGAACAATGCAATTTCATCATCACGTATCATCCATAATTTCACTTCATAAAATCAAGCATCAATGATATGGCCACTCTCACCCATACAAATCAAAGAACCACTTTCATAAGTTAGAGTTTACACCTCACTCAGGATTCAGATCATGTCACCTATGATCATCTTGGCAAAATGTAAGTCTTTGTTATTAATGGTGTTATGTAATGAGACTATTCATTTTGTGGCTCGATCTTATACAAACTCTTTTGTATAGAACACCCTGCTCACATGTCTCCATAGGAATGATCAAGACTAAATCAGTCGTAGAACTTTACAATAGTTGTAACATCTACAAAGCGAATCATATTCATAGTGTTACTAGGATAAGGTATCCAGCCTTATCCATCTACTACAGACAATTTAGGAAATCACTTAAACATGATCCACCTATATGTCTCTACATACATGTTTAAGCTATAGAAGATAACCTTGGATGTTAGTTTATTGGTTATGAGTTAATGCTACTAAATGTCGAATAAAATGCCTAATAATTTATTAAATATATAAATCATCTTTACATTATAATTACAAACTACAAGACCCACGAGATTTATGGCATCAACCCCAACAGTCTCAATAGGCATCTTGTAAGCCGTCCTATATACCCACAAGGCATCATCCAATCGTAAATTTCAATCCTTTTGCTCTAGTCCCACTTTCATCTCCAAGATGCTCTTGACTTCACGATTCGAGATTTCAACTTGGCCATTTGTTGAAGGATGATAAGGTATTTGAAGGGAAACTAGTGATGGTTTCTGAGCAAAAGCAGGGATCGATCTCAATTTTTATTTCTTACAGAATTCCAGAATTACATAATGATACAGAGAGAGGAGCTTATGCATAAATAAATCCTAAATTTTTCAGCATGCATTTTATAGGGAAAAGGGGAAGAAACTTTACATTCCCTTGAAGCCAATTTCATCACGTTTCCCTCGAACAGACCCTGACCTCTTCACTAATCAGAACACCACCACAACTGGAACATTCTGTATTCTCAACGGTTGAGTGTTTGGTAGGAGTTGTGTGCTCTGCCCAAAATTTGAAAGAGGGAAGAAAAGGATGAGAGGGAAGAAAGAAGATTTTTTTCTCTATAAAATTTTCTTTAAAGAGAATTACCGAGAGAATTTTCAGATCCACAATTGGTGGAAAAAGATGACTGAAATTCTCCCAACCACCCATTGCATGTTTTTGTTCATAGAAAATCAGGGGAGAGAGTTGTAACTCCCTCCCTTTAATTAAAATAAAATTCAAATCAATTTAATCAAATTAAATTAATATATATATATAACTAGCGTATTATATATATATACTATATATTATATCAAATATAACAAATAACCTATAGTTTTTATGTTGTATCAAATACAATATAACCTATAGTTTTATTTTCTCTCAACAGTCCATGGCATTTAATATAAATAACATTTATACTAAAATTAGTTATATGAATCTCATTCATATAATTAATGTTCGAATCATATTCAAATATTTAATTCCTCTCACCTATTTATGGTATTTAATATAAATCATATTTATATTAAATTTAATTATATGAATCTCATTCATATAATTAGTATTTGAATCATATTCAAATTCCTCTCGTAATACTTTATATTATAATGTATTAAATACATTACATTAATTATATCACATATACAATTAATTTAATTAATTATATCATATGTAATTAATTCTCTCAATTAATTTGAGCAATTAAAATTAATTCTCAATTAAATCCCTGTTGAGCTACAGAGGGGACTTTATGGACTTGTAGATTAATTAAACTCTTTAATTAAATTACCTAACTTCCATTAACTGTCGGTCACTCCACTAAAGATCGATAGTTGCACTCTTCGCACAACAGATATATTTTTGTGTCCATTGGATATAACTAATCAACTGTAATGTCCCTTCACAAGTTGCCTGTAAGGCCAAAATTACTGTTTTTCCCCTGTAATTACATCTAACGCCTTAAGTATCACTGATTCCTCTAATGAACAATAAGTCATAGTCCAACTATGACCAAGTCCCTCTTTGGCCAAGCGAGGGTGTGGCCACAATGTTCAAACCCCGAACACAACCCTTAAGGGAGCAATTTATCTACTTACCCAAACATTAAGAAATGAGTGAATTTCGTCTTGTGTCGCTGTATTCCAACTCCCTAATTAGACGAATTCCCAAAATGGTAGGCTTATTGAGTTGGCAATCTGGCCACTCTCACCCATACAAATCAAAGGACCGCCTTCATGAGCAAGAGTTCATAGCTCACTCAAGATTTAGGTCATTTCACCTATGGTCGTCCTAGTGATATCTAAGTCTCTATTATTAACAGTGTTATATAATGAGACTAACCATTTCATGGTCCAGTCTTATACAAAATCTTTGTATAGGATACCCCCGCTCACATATCTCCAAATGAATGATTAGGATTAGATCGTTTGTAGTACTTTACAACATTTGTAACATCTATAAAGCAGACCGTATTCGTAGTGTCACCAGGATAAGGTACCCAACCTTATCAATCTACTACATACCGTTTAATAACAATTTGTTTATACAATGTTTACAAATTACGAGAATACAAGAGATTTAGGACACGAATCCCAACAATGTTACCGCACAGTAGTGGACACCATATTTCTTCAACAACGATAGGATCGTTCTATTGCAAAAATGTGAGACCTGATCATTGATAATGGCCTTAGAAACTCCAAAATTGCTAAAAATATTAGATTCGATAAATCCTAAAACAATAGAAGCAGTATTAGTCCTAGTGTGGATTACCTCAACCCACTTAGAAACATGATCAACAACTAGGAGGATATATAAGTAGCCAGCAGAAGAGGGGAAGAGGCCCATAAGATCCATACACTATACATCAAATATTTCATAGACTAGAATTGAATTAAGGGGCATGTCATGCTTTTTAGACAAGGACCCAGACCTTTGACATTTTTCGCATGATTTGCAAAAAGAATAAGCATGACTAAACATAGTAGTCCAAAAAGACCGCTATCTAGCTCTTTATGAGTTGTCCTCTTGGGGCTAAAGTGACCCCCACATGTATAATCATGGCAAAAGGACAAAATGGACTCAAATTCATGCTCGGGGATACATCCTCTAATAACCCAGTCTGCACAAAATTTCCACAAATATGGTTCTCCTCAAACTTAGTATTTAGAGTCACTCTTGATTTTCACCCTCTTAGAACTACTCATGTGATGAGGAAACTTCCCTGTGACTAGGTAATTAACCATGTCAGCATACCATGGTTCCAAACTAATCATTTGAAAAAGGTGCTTATCTAGGAAGTCCTTCCTGATTGGTTGGCTATCCTTTTGCTGAATGATTCTGCTTAAGTGGTCAGCAATGGAGTTTTCACTCCCCCTCCCATCTCGAATTGTCAAGTCAAACTCTTGGAAAAGAAGAATCCATCACATAAGTCGAGGCTTTGACTCTTTCTTTCCTATCAAGTACCCGAGTGCTGCATGATTAATGAAAACAGTTATTTTGTATCCAAGCACATAAGAGAAAAACTTATCTAACATAAAAACAATAGCAAGAAGCTCCTTTTCTATTGTGGTATAAATGCTTTGAGCAGTTAAGTGTCCTGGAAGCATAATATATGAAGTGGCTCCTTTTATCGACCTTCTGACCAAGAACAAGTCCTATTGCCAAGTTGTTGGCATCACACATGATTTCAAAAGGCAAATCCCACCTAGGGGCTGCAAGATTGGAGCACTTGTCAGCTTGTCATTGATAAAGTCAAAAGCATGTCTGTAAGCATCATCGAACATGAACAGAGCATCTTTCTGCAAAGAGATGATAAGGACAAGGCGGTCCTCGAAAATCCTTGATGAAACATAGTTACAGTGCTACAAAGGAAAGATTAGATTTCCTTGAGGTTAGTAGGATAAAACAGATTAGCAATTACATCTACCTTCACCTTGTCAAGTTCAATACCCTAGGTTGACACCATTTGGCCCAAGACTATGGCCTGCTTGGCCATGAAATGACACTTCTCATAATTCCAAACAAGATTAGTCTCAATACAACGTCTCATGACTAGAGCCCGTTTATTCAAACAATCATCAAAAGAGTTATCGTATACCGTGAATTCATCCACAAATACATAGATACATTTCTCAATGTAGTCAAAGAATATACTCATCCCACATCTTTGAAATGTACCAAAAGCATTGCAAAGGCTGAACTACATCCTCTTGAAGGCATGAATCCCATACGTGCGTGTGAAGTAGTCTTGTTCTGGTTCTCTTGCACCATGGGGACCTAATAAAATTATGAAAATCCATAAAAAAAACAAAAAAAAGGTTTCCCAGCTAGCCGTTCAACCATTTCGTCAAGGAAAGGAACTGGGAAGTGAAAATTTTTATTTACCTCATTTAATTTGCAGAAGTGAATGCACATCCACGACCCATTCTGAACACGCATAGAAACCATCTCACCTTTATCAATAGTTATCTCTATCATACCTATCTTTTTAGGCACCACATGATCGGGCTTACCCAATTACTGTCTGGCATCGGGTAGATAATTCCAACATCAAGAAGCTTGAGGATTTCCTTCAGTATAATTTCCTTTATTGATGAGTTTAACCTTCTCAATGGTTGTCTCAAAGGTTTGGCTCTCTTCTCTAAAGCTATTCTACGCATGCAGAGGTCCGGGCTAATACCCTTGATATCATCCAAAGTTCACTCTACGACATTTTTGTAAAGCTTTAGAGTCTCAACAAGCATGTTCTCTTGCTCAGGTTCTAACTCTCTAGAAATAATCATAGAGAACGTGTTCACATCACCTAATTAGACATACTTGAGGTGGAAGGGAAGAGCTTTAAGCTCATCTCCTATCACCTAAGAAGAAACTATAACATCATCAGCAGTATCATTGTGATCATAATCGATAAGACAATCAGACAACTCATCATATTCATTCTTTTCACAAAGTAAGACTTCTTCGACAACAGAGTCAATAGTATCTATAAAACACAAAGACATGCATACTTTTGGAAACTTCATTGTATCATAGATGTTAAACTCAACAACATCTCTATTAAACTCAACTGAAAGGGTGCCTGATGCGATATGTCTATGTAATGGATTAACTACTATGTGATTCCTTATAAACACACTATTTTACCTAGTTAGACCCAAGTATAAATCCAATTGGAATCCTGGTGAGTCCAGGGTTGAACATAGGGATTGCATTCTATTGATGTGTTAACAATGATTATTTTGATCTTTACGCAAGTTGTTTGTTAATTATGCAATGAGTTTGTTCCTATTCTATTGCTAAAATAAATAATGGTGGATGTGATGGTAATAACAATCATAAGCAAAATATCCTATGCGAAGAGATTTTTATTTCCAATGAATAAAAGTAGGGTTGAGAAAAATATTCACAAACATTTCCTAAGTAATTGAATAAATCATTCGTTCAAGCAAATCACTCAAAAGTCAGACCCAACACTTCTTAGTGTATTTAGCCACCATATCCTATTTCTAAGATGCATGCGATGAGTATTTGATGCAAAAGATGTCTCTTTATTCCTAAAACTAATCTTTTCTTATTTTATGAGGTCTAAATCTTTTGCTCTCTCAAGCATAGATTCATTCTATTTGGAACAATTTTTTGATTCATTCAAATAGTTTATAAAGCATACATAAAACAAGTTGACCGCATAATTAAGTTTTACTTAGTTCATGTTAGTTTCAATGTTTCTTAACCCAATAGGAAATTAATTGTTCATGGTGAAAGATGGAATGTCTCTAGCCAAAGGTGCCACAGCTCATTCTATGCAAGGCATATGAATTATAGCAACGAGATTTTATAATATAAGAGCGTAAACTCATTCATCATTAATCTATGTAAACTAATTCAAAATTCAGTAGAATCTACAAACAATAGTTCAACAATACATTCAAAACCTCAAAGAAAGTAAATAAATCCTACCCCCAAGTCGAAGGGTTACCTTAGCCATTCATCAGTGTGTGGAATTCTCCGATTACAATAAAAAAATAAGTGAAAAATAAAAATAACTAAGGGAGAAGGGGAGATTCTGGAAGAATAAAGGCAGAGAACTCAGGGTGGCTGGAAAATATGGTGAAATCGAACTCTCCTTTAAGCGTAAAAATTCGAGCCATATTTATAAAAGTTGATAGCGTTGCAATGCAATGGCCAAAGCATAGCACTCAATTAGAGTGTCTGGCCAAAGAGCAGCGTGTGCACGCGATGTATGTTGTTCTGTCAAAGTTTAGAGTGTCGTGGCACTTCAGAGTAGCGCAACAGCGTTCCCATATGGACAACGACTGTGATGCATTATTTTATTAAGTGTGGAAAATGGATGATATGCGTTGATGGAATTATGTTGAGCACTCAAGTTTCCCCAGCGGAATTCAAGTGTAAATTCCTCTAAGTTTCCTGGTAAGTCTAGGGTCGACACAGGGACTTGTGAAAATAGTTGCGTTAGAGATTTTTATGAAAACTTATGGTAACTGATTAAATAAATAAATGTTGAGTTGTTGTTGTGTTAATGAAAATAATATAAATGCGGCAGAGTTCAAAAAGAGTTGGCAATGAGAAATATGATGAATATGCGATGAACGGGTTGAGAAGGGTTTCGGCTAACACTCCCTAGGTTGCATTCATGCCTTGCGATCATGCAAAATGCATACAATAGTAAATCACCTCTTGGCGTGAATGCCACGGCTTCTAAGGCTAGAACGCATGTGATAAATATGCGATAAGTCTACAGGGTTTACACATAAACCTCTATTTCTATTTATGTAATGACAACATGACATTCACACAAATATGCGACCGCATAATATCATTCCTATTCCTAAGATGCATGCGATGCAAGTTGACAAACAGAGCTTATCTCTAAGTCCCTATTTCTTGTTTATACAGGCCTAATCTTGCTCTTTCAAGTCAAATTCTAACCTAGCTCTCTTGAGACATTAGGTTCTTTATTTACATTCTCTCTCGAGCAACTCTAAAGGGATGTTTCGCACAGCATAAAACAAGACAATCGCAAGCAATGAACTTCCTAGATCATGTTAGCTTAATTCTTCTCAACCCATTCAACTAGTTTAGCTACTCATGCGTATTAAAAGAGTGAGCAGATGTAGAAACATAACTTTCATTGAATAGATAAAAGATGAAGTATATAATAACAATGCAAGTATAGTAAAGAGCCTGGACCAATTTCTTGCCACCAGGTGTTACACTATTCTACTCGTGCTCTAAAGATGTTCTTGCTTTCGCGAGAATTAACCTGCTCTCTACTCTTACGCCTCAAGGTTCTCTCTCGAGCTGCCTTGGACAATCTCCGGCGTCACCACTCTTCTCTAGCTCTACTATAAAATGGAAAAGAAAACTATGAACAGAGGTGTGAACTTGTAAATGACAGCATTAATGGACTGCGCTGATCTGACATTCGCGGTGCATTTAGTCCTTTCTGAACCTCTGCTGCTAACGGCGTGGTAGGTGAAATGTCAACATCATCTTTTGCTTTTCCCAAGGTAGATGCGTTGATGCGTTCATTCCACCAACCTTGTGTTGATCCCTTTATCATGCGTTATTGTGTAGCCACAATCATTCGATGACCGCATTCTCTTAATACCGCAACTCGACACGATGACCGCCATCACTTGACGTGCACAACTCCCATGCGATGGACGCATACGATTGATTACTACAGCATCCATGGATTGATCGAGTACGTTCGCCTTTGTAATGGATACTTTCTCCACATGCGATCGTCTATGCGGTAGTCCGGATTTCGTGTTTACGTCCACTTCCTACGTCAGCTACAAAAATAGAAAATTGAATGCATAATAACGCATAATAATAGGTTAGCTGAAATTCTTAATGATGAATGCCACAAGCTCAATTTCTCATGAATTCCTAACATTATTGCCGCATATTCTGCTTAACAGTCCTCATAATTCTAAGTAAAAATTCTAAGATGACATGCATTTCTGCATGTCATCAGTTATCAACGCTCAATAATTCGGCCATAATCCCAGGTAGGAGGTGTTTTGTAAACTGTCAACTTAAGTACCCTCAGCCTTAGACAGGATTATATACAGGTTGAGTTTGTAACCTAGGTTTTATAAGTTTTAACAATAAAACAGGTGGTTGATAGACAAAATTTATATCTTTATCTATATCTTATTATATCTTATTGCCAAAAACTTGTAATGATTTAAAATGAATGAATGGATGGTTGATGGCTCTATGCGCTCAAGTTTCCTTGCGATAAATATATTGCAATACTACGTTCTAAATGTATGCAATGATATAATATGCTTTCGTAGTATGCGTTCATGTAGTGTGTGTCACAAGTTTTCTTGCATTGGAACCAAGTATAATTCCAATGCAAGTTTCTTAGACTGATTTGAGGTCGAACATGAGGATTTTTGTGATTAATGCGATACTAATGTGGTATATGCGATCGGTCAAAATAAAGAATAATGAATTGGGTGTGTAGAAATGTAAAATGCGGTAAAGAATTCCTAGGCTACTCCGCCATCTCTTCTTTATCAGATTGTGGTTGCTGTTGGCGGTTCCTTAGTCTCCTTCGAAATGTTCTCTTAATCTTCGGGTCATAGCTCGCCAGAGATTGAGAGTTCTGTAAAGAATTAACAAAAAGCACCGTTAACAACTATTTTGCCGAAGTCCCCGGGAACGGTGCCAAAAACTTGATGCATTATTTTATTAAGTGTGGAAAATGGATGATATACGTTGATAGAATTACGTTGAGCACTCAAGTTTCCCCAACGGATTTCAAATGTAAATTCCTCTGAGTTTCCTAATAAGTCCAGGGTCGAACATAGGGACTTGTGAAAATAGTTGCGTTATAGATTTTTATGAAAATTTGTGGTAACCGATTAAATAAATAAATGTTGAGTTGTTGTTGCGTTAATGAAAATAATAATAAATGCGGCAGAGTTCGAAAAAAGTTGGCAACGGGAAATACGATGAATATGCGGTGAACGGGTTGAGAATGGTTTCGGCCAACACTCCCTAGGTTATGTTCATGCCTTGTGATCATGCAACATGCATACAATAGTAAACCACCTCTCGATGTGAATGCCACGACTTCTAAGGCTAGAACGCGTGTGATAAATATGCGATAAGTCTACAGGGTTTACACTTAAACCTCTATTTCTATTTATGCACTGACAACATGACATTCACACAAATATGCGACCGCATAATATCATTCCTATTCCTAGGATGCATGCGATGCAAGTTGAAAAACAGAGCTTACCTCTAAGTCCCTATTTCTTGTTTATGCAGGCCTAATCTTGCTCTTTCAAGTCAGATTCTAACCTAGCTCTCTCGAGACATTAGGTTCTTTCTTTACATTCTCTCTGGAGCAACTCTAAAGGGACGTTTCGCACAACATAAAACAAGACAATCGCAAGTAATGAACTTCCTAAATCATGTTAGCTTAATTCTTCTCAACCCATTCAACTAGTTTAGCTACTCATGCGTATTAAAAGAGTGAGCAGATGTAGAAAAACCTGTCTCTTATACACATCTAGATGTGTATAAGAGACAGGCTTAATTCTTCTCAACCCATTCAACTAGTTTAGCTACTCATGCGTATTAAAAGAGTGAGCAGATGTAGAAAAATAACTTCCATTGAATAGATAAAAGATGAAGTATATAATAACAATGCAAGTATAGTAAAGAGCCTGGACCAATTTCTTGCCACCAGGTGTTACACTATTCTACTCGTGCTCTAAAGATGTTCTTGCTTTCGCGAGAATTAACCTGCTCTCTACTCTTACGCCTCAAGGTTCTCTCTCGAGCTGCCTTGGACAATCTCCAGCGTCACCACTCTTCTCTAGCTCTACTATAAAATGGAAAAGAAAACTATGAACGGAGGTGTGAACTTGTAAAGTGATGAAGTAGTCGACTGCTTAACCCCTTCTCTAAAGAATGAATTTAGTATTTATAGGGCATCAAAGTTGAAAGGCAGCTTCTCTCTACTGGTTGTATAGTTGGGACAGCTTTAATTCCTGACTGATGCGCCGAATAGTTGTCACCGATAAAGCTGGATGTACTTTGTGACCGTTATCGGCTGTCGACTTAATTTGGATCCAGCTGCTGTTAGCTTTCCGTCCCATCGATCTTAAATGTCCTTTTGTCCAGATGCGCTCACCATGTTGCGGTGATTCTTCTTGGGTGGATGTTTGCGAGCACGATCAACGTAAAGTCTTGCGGTGCAGTTACGCTCGACCGATGTATTCCTATGATCGCATTCTTTGCATTGCATTAACGCATTATTCTGCACAAAAATATAGATATCAACTGCCCTAATGCGTTGGACATATGTGACCACAATATTGTAGAATTTATGCTTAATTGACGCAATTTGACATATTCTATCAACGCAATCCAACATTGTTTAAGAACTTAGTATTATGATAACGTGCATTTCTGCCCGTTATCAACAACTACAGTCTTTGGGCATAGCTATGCCCCGCTTAACCTTGCTTCTTTCTTTGAGCACCGAGGGTAGAGTAGTGGCACTTGGCAAGGCTCCAACTTCAATTCTTTGGCTCCTTGATCAATTGGTGCTTCTAGAGTTTAGTTGAGATTAATTTAAGCCTTTTTTTTACTCTGATGGACTAGTCTACCTTATAACTGCTCACGACCTACAAAACCAAGAATTTAAACGATAAAACCAAGGAACGAGCATGGATTAAGCCAGGAAAAGTAGCTCTTTTAGAGAGCTATCATTCAGTTAAATAAAGAAGTAGTGTTAAGAGCTTCTTGCTTCAAGTTTAGGGTACCACTCGTATACAGTTTGACTCTTCATATTCAACTATAGATGTTCATCAAAATCAAGTTCAGAGGTTTTTCCGATGCTTCTTTGAATTCAGGTTCAGAGGCTTTGTCAATGCTTCTTCAAATTCAAGTTTGAAGGATTTGTCAATGCTTCATCAAATTTCAGCTCAGAGGTTTCGTTGTTGCTTATTCGACTTCAAGTTTAAGGCATCACTCTATCTTTAACATTGGGGCTTCGCTCATCTGAAGTGACATTTCACCATCAAAGTCTGGTGTTGTTTTGTTTGGAGTTAAGTAGGTGTCATTAGTTCTACCTAGCCCGACAATATTTGTAAAGCTCGAACAACATCCTAAACTAACTTGTAGTTAAAGTGGAGTAAGAGGTACATCCACAGGTTTAATCTTTTCCTTAACCAAGCTTAACTATGAAAGGTATAAAATGGGGGGTTTTTTTTATTAAGACAAGAAACATACTTAAGGAGTTAGATGTAACTACAGAGGCATAACAGTTATTGGGTGAGTTGTACTTATGAGCGATTTGTGATGGGTTGTCGCCCACTTGATTGGTTAAGATGGGCATATAATATATCTGTAGTAAGGAGAGTTCAGGTCGGTTTTTAGTGGAGTGTCTAGCAGTTAATTGATTGTGGATCCCATGACTAAAGAGTTTAGTCAGTTATTCATGTACCGTTGGAGCTTCAAGCTACAGGTCCATAAGGTCCCCTTTGATAGCTCAATGGATTCAAGATGAGGATCAGTTCTTGGTTTTTATTTGAATTGTTCAAATTGACAAGAGGTAATTCGATTATATATGATATGATCGTTATAATGTATGAGATACATCTAGTGGAGGGTTAATGTAAATGAAATTTACATTAAGTGCCATGGAATAGAAAAAGAGCTATGGTTTATGAAGGAAATCGAATTTGAGATTTCCATGAGTAGCGAAAATAAAAACATTCCAAATCACAATCATGAATGAACATCACATATTATAGTCGATACGAAACAAACGGTTATGCAATTACTACAGAAATTACAGCATGAATAACTCAAATGAACAAAGAGAAAACTCTACGAACATTTAAAGATGCGTCTCCACGCTCCTTTGCGCACGACCGCTTGAACAACAGCAACCTCGAATGCTTGATCTACATGACTGCAGCATAGCATGAACACTTTGCGCTCATCGTCAATGATCGTCTCGGCCACGAACTCCTCAACAACAGCACGAACGTCCTCCATAACACCTCAACGGTGTCAAGTTGAGTATGACACCACCAATAAGGCTACCTTGGTATTCTCGATGTGAAAATCCAGAAGGTGGGCTCTGTTCGGACTTGGAATGAGGCAGACGAAGGAGGGAACACCGATCATGTACACGATTGGGCAAATGGGAGATGGCGGAGACCTATCGTATAGGTTGATGCCCAATCGTTTAGCTAAAGCTATGCGATCGTCTAGCAAAAGCTATGCGGTCATTTAGTTAGTCGTTTAGCTCAGTCTATCGCTTACAGACACTACACAATCGTTTACTTTGGGCAAGCGATCGTCTAGCAAAAACTATGCAATCATTTGGTAAATATTGTATGATCGTTTAGCTCGCCACTGCACGATCCTTTAGCTAGCCCAAGCTGTCATTTAGTAAATCTATATTTACTTGACAACTTCATGAGATCCTTTTGCTAGAGAGAAATCTCAAAAAACTTTTTAGGAAAAACTTTTCAACACGTTTGTAAATCTTACTAAAATTAGGAAAACCATTTTTCTTTTATCTCACGATTACTATGAAGATCCAATAACCACCCACTCAATTGGTTATTAAAGAAAAAGAATTAATTATCCAATAATTAATATTACTATAAATATAAATGATAACCAACTTATCATACTATATTTATAACCTATAGTTTTAATATTTCATCTCGTGAAACATATAAACCATAATTCTTTTTCTATTTCATGGCACTTAATGTAAATCTCATTTACATCAATCCTCCACTAGACGTATCTCATACATCATACAAATTATATCATATATAATCAAAATACCTCTTGTCAATTTGAACATTTCAAACCAACACCAAGAACTAATCCTCAACTGAATCCATTGAGCTACCAAGGGGACCTTATGGACCTGTAGCTCAAAGCTCCAACAGTACGTGAATAACTGACTAAACACTTTAGTCACGGGATCCACCATCCGTTAACTGCCAAACACTCCACTAAAGACTGATAGCTGAACTCTCCTTACTACAGATATATTATGCGTTCATCTTAACCAATCAACAGTGTTACAACCCTTCACAGATCGCTCGTAAGTACAGCTGGGCCAATAACCGTTATGCCCCTATAAGTACATCTGTCTCCTTAAGTCCACTAATCCCTCTAATGAACATAAGTCATAGTCCTACTATGACTGAGTCTTCTCTTCCAAAGAGAAGCTGTGGCCACTATGTTAAAGTCCCGGAATCAGCCCTTAAGGGAGCAATCTCTCTACTTATCCCTGCTTCGAGAAAGGAGTGAATTCCATCTTGTGGATTGAGTTCCCACTCCCAGATCAGACAAGCCCCCAAAAAGGTAGGCATGTTGAGTTGGCAGCCTGGCCACTCTCACCCATAGTAATCAAAGGACCGCCCTCAAAGGTAGGAGTTTCCAAAACACTCAGGATTGAGGTCGTGTCACCTATGGTTGTTTAGGTGAGATGCAAGTCTCTAGTATTCCACCTTAATCCTTATACTACAGACCTATTTAGGTTATCACTTAAGGCATGATCCACTTGTATTCCTCCGATTTTCTGTCTAAAACCAAGTCCAACAGAGCCCACCCTCTGGATTCTCACATAGAGAATACCAAGGTAACCTTCTTGGTGGTGTCATACTCAACTCGACATAGTCGAGGAACTGTGGAGGACATTCACGGTGTTTGGGGTGTTCGTGACCTTGGCGATCGCTTTGTTCGAGTTCACTGTGATCGTTTAGTGTAGCGATCGTGTTGGACGAATGTTCATGTGTTGTTGTGTTGCTGTGATCGAGCGTTCATGATCAAGGAACTTGAAGATGAATCTTTAAAGGTTTGTTAATTCCTTCAATTGATCATGTAGTAAAGCATACTGTAATTTTTGTTTTATTCATAACCGTTCGTTTCCGTTTATGATTCTAATTGTAATGTTTATATACAATTGAAATTTGGAAAGATCCTTCCGCTGCTCATGGAAATTGTTGTGTCCGATTTCCTTCAATTGGTATCAGAGCCAGGTTGTTCTGATATTCCAAATTTCTATTATGTTTTGAAATTCTTTTACAATCTTGGTGGTTTTTCAACATTTGTGTTTAATTGCTAAATGCTTTTGTGGATGGAGTTGATGAATGTTTACAGATTTAATTGCCTTTGTTTAAAGCTTTCTTTAAATTACAAAGTGTTAATTTGTAAGGGCCCCTGTGTTTTTCGGCGTAATTAACATATTATCGATTCTGTAATTCAAAGAGTTTGGGTTAGTCGAGTCGTTCGTGATGATGTTTCGAAGCATGGAGATGCGGTTCTCAGCGAAGAAGAAGACCAAGAGTTGGTCGTATCGTGTAGCCTAAGGTAAACGATCATTGGGAGATATAAATGATCGTGTAGATTTTTCTATACTATCGTGTAGTATTTACTCTATCGCGTAGCGTTGGTTGCCTGATCACGTAGATGCTGGAGGTAGACGATTGTAGTGGGAGCGTTTGATGCTCATCTTTTAGAAGAAGGCGCGCACTAGATGATCATATAGTTAGCATGCCTCATCGCTTAGTTACTATCTACACGATCACGCGGTATACAATACAAAGGTGCTCGCTAAGTGATTATTTAGACGATGGTGCTTTGCCGCATCATAGTCGTTTAGACGATCGTGTAAGGCTGCCGTTGTGCGGAGCATGCTAGACGATCGCGTACCTTGTGCTTCATTTCTTAGTAAAAGGTATGCGATCGTTTAGCTCTAGGAGCATTCGAAAACGATAGAGCAAAGCGTTTGTTTTTTCGTGTCGACGATCGCGGGGTGTTTGGTGCACGACGGTTGGAGACGTGTTGCTTCGTTCGGACAATTCAAGACCCGGTTCGTCTGTTTGAACTGAAGACTCCTTGGTTTTGTAAAAGTTAGCTTGTACTTTTGAGGATTTAAGGCAATATTACCCTGATCATCAACTTTTGTTTATTATACATGTGATGTATGGTGTTTATATGGAAAAATGTTTGACATATAGTTTGAAACCCACCTGAGGTTGTGCTTTTATTCATACATCATGTCTTATAAATGTTATAATATTGCATGAAGAAATTACTTGAAAGTATGCACATACATCATGAAATATAAGAGTTATATTTTGCATGCAGCGAGCATTATCATGCATCATCCTTTTATTATAAGTGTTATAGTCTAAGGGTGAATGGAGGCATGTTGTGCTTGTTTCATTGCTATTTTGTATAAGCGTTATATAAAAGAAGTAGCAATGAATGATAAATGCATTGAACATGACACTTAGGTTGTTTATAATCGTTATGAATGCCTTACATGTGTTAGCTTTACATTGTGGTTTTATTTGTTTCCATTTATAAGCGTTATAAAGGAAATTAGAACTAAAATCAATAAGAATGAGTTGCATGCGGACTTAGGGTGAACGCAAGTTTTTTAAAAGGGTTTTAAAATTGGATTGAGATAGACCTAAGTTCAAATGGTTCTAATAAGATTAGCAACCTATATTAATCTTTTAAAATCGGTTTAATAGGATCAAATTGATTGGCATAAAAGATTAAATTTATTTTAAATCTATCAATAAGGGACCTTTTGTCTAAGGCGGGTTCTATCTAGGTTGGGGTTTTTAACTTAATGAAAACGGAACACCCCTACCTAGGAACCTACCTGGAAAGGTGAATTAGATAGATTTTCCACAAGCATGCGACAATTGGTCAAAGACTCCGTTAAAGAGTTTAATGGATGATGATCAAAAGTTGTTTAACTATCCAAGGTAAAAGTTACTCTTGAAAAAACCTATAAAGTCACTTAGTTAAAATCTTTAGTCATGTTTTTTCTAAGTAAACTAAACCCTAGGTTATAAAATACTCAGTGGGAGGAAGAGATGTATCTTATATGTCTATGATTCCACTCACATTTCTCCTTGTATGTTCACACCGTGAGATTTATGCTTGGCCTCGTGGTACCTTAGGAGCATCCCCTTTCGGATGGTGTTTGCATGAGTAGATATCAAGGTGGACAGAGAGAGTGTTTATAGTAAGTGGGTGAAGGGTGTGTGTCAACACGTCCTATGGTCTCTGTTATTGGTTCACACTATGAGATCATTCTATACTCCCTCGTGGCGCCTTGAGAGCATCCCCCTTCGAATGGGTTTTGTGCAGTTGGTGAAGATCAAGGTGAACTCTAGAAATGAATAGGGTCGCTTTAGGTTTTGCCCCAATTGAATTTTTTCCCTTCGGATTGGCTGCTTGGGGCAGATCTCTAGGGCATAAAATGGCAAGTTACATGATAACTTGTAGAAATACAAGTTATTTATACCATCTTATTTAGAATATGGAGCAAAAAGAAGGAAAAAGTTGCGTCGAATGTATAGAAATTGGCTTAGAAATGCAAAAGTCGTAGAGTGTCAGAAACACGCCCGTTAACCCCATTGCCATGGCAAAATGGAATGTTCAAGTTTTTTTTTTGCAGGAAACAGGTCACCGCATGCGACGATCGTTCGAGGGCGAAAAGAGCAACGCATTCGCACTGAATGCAACAATCGACCGTGGACGCAAAAAAGCAACGCATTCGCACCGAATGCGATGGTCGATTGTGGACGCAAAAGAGCAATGCATTCGCACCGAATGCGGCAGTCAATCATGGACGCAAACAAGCAACGCATTTGCACCGCAAGCGGCGATCGATCGTAGATGAAAAGAGCAATGCATTCACGGGGATTTCTAAAATTTTATAGCTTTTCTATTGTATGATTTGACAAATTGAATGTGGAGCAGAGCAGACGTTTCCACCAAGCCATGGCAGAAAAAAAAGCTTTTCAGAGTGGGACCACTGACGAAGGAGGTGCCAAGGTCTATAAATAGCTATATCAATTCCAAAGAAAGTAAGGCTGGTCTAAAGAGACATTTAAAGAAAATCCAGGAGAAATATGAGAGAAGTCCGAAAGGAAAGTCTCAAGAGCAAGAAATTCATTCACATTCTCAAAGAGAAGCTATGTGCAGAGATCATTTCTACATGGGAAACCAGCCTGAGAAGGAAGTTCCCCACCCCATTTCTCTTACACGTCGGCAAGCAAATCGTCTCCGATCGGGATCCATGTCAAGACATTGACACGCTTTCCTTATTTGTTGTCACTTTCTATTCATCAACTGTGTTCATTTCTAATCCTTCATTCATCCATCTGTAATAAACGCTTTATCATTATATTTTAACATCATTATCATATTCATCGTCATCTCTCTATTTTTCACCATACATCCATCGTCCATTTCTTTCACTATGTGTAACTAATCCCTCAGGGTAAGAGGGAAGGATTAAGCAAGTAAGTTAATCCTTATTGAAGAAACCAGCTATGTTTAGCTAACGCATGCTCAACGGCACCTTTACCTGTGAAAGTAGAAGTGAAGATGTTAATCCACCTCTCGAAAGAAGGTTGGAAGAATGCGTTAAATAAAGCAAGAATTATTCTAGAGATGGAAACAACCTTGCGTTCGTAACGTTCATCCCTGATTCAACGAAGACATATGGGAACGCAGCCGATCACTGAGAGGTGTAAGCCAAGGGAAAGCGGAACCTTAGTTGCGTCCTCAATAGGAACGAACTTGCGATGTCCTTTCCCTCAACCCATTCTCTTTCTGGCATATTTCACAAGACTTGCCATCGCATTCCATCAGATACTTACACATCTTCACAAACAGCCCATTTATTTGTTTGTTTATTTGTTTGTTTATTTATTTTTCACCGCATTTTATTTTTCATCGCATTTTATTTTGTCATCGCCTTTTATTTTACCATCGCATTTTTTTTATCATCGCATTTTACTTTGTCATCGCATTTTAATTTTCCAATAAAATTCATTATTATTATTTTTTTCGGTCGCATATATCACATTAGTATCACATTGATCATCGCAATCCCCATGTTCGACCTCAGATCACTCTGAAAAACTTGCGTTAGAATTATACTTGGTTCCAGTGCAAGAAAACTTGTGACACGCGCGTACTACATGAACGCATACTACGAGCGCATCTAAGCAGCATCGCATACATTATTTTAAAACGTAGTATCATATTTATTATCAATAAGCGTGATTCAATACATCATCCACACGTCACATCATCATTCCATTTCCCAATCTTTGCGGTGGCATTACATTTACATTGCATTACACATTACATTCTGTCCGCCGCAATTAAAATTTTACTTTTCGATCTAACATTACACTTATAGAAGATTGTTAAGTAAGTTAGTGATCTCTTGACCAAATCAATGATGGCTAGTCATTATAGGAACAAAAGTTGTTCTAGTATTAATGACTGGTTAAGAACTTCTCAATTCAGAGGAGGGATAATTGACCTCCCTTCGGCGACTTTTGTCCTAAACCTTTGAAGTGTCATTGCAAAACTAGATGTCACACGGGGTTCATATTAGTTTTGCTAAAACCTCATTGGATGTTGTTTGTTTTACAATGGTTATTTGCTTAAAACCTAATGTAGGTCAATGTGTTTTTTTTTCCAGCAACTCATTAGTATTTCCTTTTAGTGCCTTTAATATGAACTAATACATACAGTGGAAAGAATCGTGTAAAACGTATTTCGTGGAAAACGACCTCGAATTTGTCATGGTTGAGAAATGTCCTCAAGTCCTAACCCTTAATGTACCACGAAGTGTTTGTAATGCATATGAGGTGTGGATGAAGGCTAATTCATTGGCCCGACTTCAAATTTTGGCTAACATGCCTGATGTTTTGGCCAAAAGGGTTGAGAACATGGTCATTTCACGTGAGATCATGGACTCGTTGCAATATTTGTTTGAACATTGATTCTTACTTGCCAAGCACAAATGGATGGATGAAAAAACCAATAGTGTCAGTTGTTCAGACACTGATCCCACTACTCTCCAAAAGAAGAGGAAAGACAGTAAATCTGATTTATTGGTCTTGAAGACATGTTTGGTAAAGAATGATGGTTCTACCTGGATTCTAGATTCGAGTACTACCAATCATGTCAATTCCTCTTATTAAGGATTTAGTTCCTGGAAAACATTGCCACAGGGAGAGATGACACTTAGAGTCGGTACTGGTGAGGTTGTTTCGGCTGTTGCTTTAGGAAGGCTGAAGTTAGTTGTTGACAAGAAACGTTATCTGTTACTAGATAATGTTTTCATAGTTCCTCATATTAAGCGAAACTTAATCTCGGTTTCTTGTCTCACTGAACAACAGATATACCATCTCCTTTTCTGATAATAAAGTGTTTATTTTCAAGAATGGAATGGAGATTGGTTACGGTTTATGGAAAGTAACTTATATGTACTAAGGCCATTAGTCAAAAAAGACTTGTTTAACACTGAAATGTTCAGTACGGCAAACAGCTAAAACACCAAAGGTTTCTTCAAAGGAAAACGTCCATATTTGGCATCTCAGGTTAGGTCACTGATGACATGTAGAAATGCATGCCATCTTAGGCCTTTTACTTAGAATTATGAAGGTTGTTAAGCAGAATATGCGTCAATCATGATAGGAATTCACGAGAAAATGAGCTTGCGCCGATCAGCATGTTGAATCTCAACTAACCCGTTATTTTGCGTTATTATGCATTACATGTTCTATTTTTATAGTTAAAATAGGAAATGGACGCAAACGCAGAAATCAGACCATCGCATAGAAGACCGCATGCGAAGAAACACTCCATCGCAAGGCCGAACACGTCAATCAATGCATGGATGTTGCGGTAATCAGCTGTATGCGTCCATCGCATGGGAGTTGTGCTCACCTAGCGATTGTGGTCATCGTGTAGAGTTGCGGTATTAAGCAAATGCAGTCATTGAATGATTGCGGCTACGCGACAACGCATATTAATGGGATCAACACAAGGTTGGTGGAATGAGTGCATCAACGCATCTACCTCGAGAAAAACCAAAAGATGATGCTGACATTTCACCTACCATGCCATTAGTGGCAAAGGTTCAGAAAGGACTAACACACCGAATGTTAGACTCAGAGTAGTCCAATTAATGCTGTCGGTGACCCAAGCTCTATAAATAGAAGCCGATGAGCCAAAATTTAAGTTATCCGGGGATTATCCTTGTGATCCGGGGATTTTCCTCGCGATCCAAATAAAATGCGTGAGAAGTTACTGAGAGTTCTTCACCTCCTTCATCCATTCCGAGTGATGACCGGAGCCTTCGACCGGAGCTAGATCTCGAGAGATTCAGCTCCTCCACCCATCCATGGCATCACCGGCAGCCTTGACGCACATTCGATGGAAGCAAGTCTTCGCTTCCAGCCGGTCATTCAATTTCCCTTTCTTTTCTTATATTGTATTGTATGAAATTTTGTGATTAAGGAATTAAAACAATTTGTTTCCAATGCATTTCTCTATTCCTTCGACTCCATCTCCATCTTCTTTGCTTAGCATCTTTACTTTCATTGCAAAACTTAGTGGGACTGCTTGGGTATCGCATACTTAGTCTTGTGGATTAGGGATATGAAACATGTAGCAACCCACCGAGAGGTGTGCGTTGCGCGAGTGTGTGAGTAATCTTATTTGCTTAGTGTGAAGCTGCTTCAATGCCTATCTATAAGCAAACACATTACTTGTCTATGAGTAAAGTCAGCAACAATCAACTATTCAGGAGGGTAAGTGGTTGGTCGCATTAAGCAATGTATGCATTGTTCACTAGAGATAGGAATGATCTTAGGTCGGCCAAGTTCATGTAGGTACCTTGTCCTATGAGTGCATCATTCATCATTTAGGCATACTTGAGAGAGTAGTCTAGAACCCAAATCTAAGGCTCGAGAGAGCGGATTGGTACACATAGGCAAGAACGGGGAACTTAAGGATAAGCTTCATTTGTTAATCTACATCGCATGCACCTTAGGAATAGGTATAATATTATGTGGTCGCCTTATTTGTGTGTGTGTCACTTTGTCATCGCATAAATAAGAATAGAGGCTTATGTGTAGGTCCTATAGAGTTATCGTATATATCGCATGCGTTCCAGCATTAGAAGCCGTAGCATTCACACCAAGAGGTGGTTTACTATTGTATGTGTGTTACATGATCGCATGGCTTGCATTGACTAAGGTTGCCCTTGCCGTTACTCTTAAGTATTGC
Organism: Benincasa hispida; assembly: GCF_009727055.1. Taxonomy (NCBI): domain Eukaryota; kingdom Viridiplantae; phylum Streptophyta; class Magnoliopsida; order Cucurbitales; family Cucurbitaceae; genus Benincasa; species Benincasa hispida. Next base: position 68,278,509 of record NC_052360.1, on the reverse strand, counting down.
AATGAAAACATCTCCGCATTTTATCTATTTTCCCATACATTTATTTCATGTTATGTATTGTCGTATTTCTACCTCTCATGCATATTCTCATTGCGTTATCTGTTAGATAGGAGTAGGAGTAGGATTAACTTAGCAACCCCTCCAACATTCTTTTATTTAACCGCCGCATGCACATTACTGCATACATACAGCTACAAGTCCCTGTGTTTAACCTCGAATTATCGAGAAACTTGTGTTCATGTTAAACTTGGCGTGAGCACAAGAAAACTTGTGACAGGACGCATGGTCATCGCATACATTCGTTAACACATTATCATTCCAACGCATGACCATTGACACATGACTATCAATGCAGATCTTAAGAACATGCATTGCATATCGCGTCCAAGGGATTTTAGTTGTTGAATAATTTGACTTCTAATTTCCCGTCACCAAGTTTTTGGCACCGTTGCCGGGGACTTGGTAGCTAAATGTTTGTTGAGTTTTGTGTCTTTGCGAGCAAAATTTTTATTTTGGGAGTGTTGCAGCTTGTGCGACCAGGTTGCAAACAATATTGAAGTGTAGGCGATGTGCCAAAAACCGGTATTGACCCCAAGGTAGAAGGGCAATCAGTCGGAAGAGCTGAAGGCAGTTCTAAGCTCATGGTGGCCAACATGCGCCCAACAATTGTCGAAAGTTTCAATGGTCAAGGCGACTTGACCCAAGCAGTTGAGAACCATCTCCTGCATGGGAGACTCCTTGCGGTGACAACATTCCAATTTTTCCAGGGACATCTTCTACTTTATCTTTACTTTGCTTTCTTAGTATAGATTATTGTTATTTTCTTTGTTATTTTGGATATATGGCTGCTCTTGTAGGTGCAACAATAAATCTCCTTTGTTCGTAGTTCAACGGAAGAATTTCTTTCACCCTTCAACGCATGGCTTCAATCGCGTGAATTCCAACGCATGATCGCATGCGTTGTTCCGCCTAAGGTCTTTTCCTGTTATCTTGTATGCCTTATTCCTTTTGAAATATTTTTCTTTTCCCGATTGCATTGTTTTGCGGATGTTTCTATGTGGTAAGATATAGTTCACCACATCTTCTAACTAATCAACGCAAGGCATTCTTTACTTTTATTTAGCTTTTTCAAATTTTGAAAGTCTTTAGTTTTATTTTGTGCAAACCTTTGTTCAAACATTTATTATCACATTCCTATAATTTGTTTTTAGCTTTGCGGTGGAAAAACGCTGCCAACCTCTAGATTTGTGGTGGCAGCAGTCTCAGAGAATTGCGTTCATTGCATTGCGATCATTTGAAAAAAAAATTACAAAAAAAAAAAAGTGAAGCGAGCTTTTTAAGAATAATAACCACATGTCAACGCAATGGGGAAACCCTTGTTGATAGCATTAAGTTGTGGAAAGTACTTGCTCCGAAGTTGGATGCCCGCATGACACACGTGGGGGCAAGCCAAAACGAAGGCAAGTTGCCAGGATCAAGGCATTAGCACAACTCCTCTGTCCGGCGCAAGTCAAATCAAACGGGACAAGAGTTGAGTTGAATATGGAATGCAACCGAAGTTGGATGCCCGCATGACACACGTGGGGGTAAGCCAAGATGAAGGGTGTAACCAGGTTCAACGCCGCATTTGAATAAGCCATCTCAACTTTTTTTTTTGAAGCATTTTGAATGAACGCATTCTCAAAAGCTAAACATAAAGTTGCAGTGAATGAAGAAAAGGTTTTTGAGAAAAGGCTTGCCGAATCTAAACTTAGAAAAGATCTTTTTGGAGAAGCAGCGTAAGTGGAAGAGAGCATTACGGTGATGGTCAAAGGTGTGTGCAAATTATATTCTGAGAAGCTGGTCATCACAAACGAAAGCATGAAGGTGAGTTAGAATTTCTTAAGTATAACGCATGCTTGAGGACAAGCATGATTTTAAGTTTGGAGGTGTGATGACATGCATAAATACATTTCATCTTAGGCCTTTTACTTAGAATTATGAAGGTTGTTAACCAGAATATGTGTCAATCATGATAGGAATTCACGAGAAAATGAGCTTCCACCGATCAGCATGTTAAATCTCAGCTAACCCATTATTTTGCGTTATTATGTGTTCAATGTTCTATTTTTGTAGCTGAAACAGGAAATGGACGCAAACACGAAAACCAGACCACTACATAGACGACCGCATGCGGAGAACACTCCATTGCAAGGTCGAACGCGTCGATCAACGCATGGATGTTGCGGTAATCAGCCATATGTGTCCATCGCATGGGAGTTGCGCTCACTTAGCGATTGTGGTCATCGTGTAGAGTTACAATATTAAGCAAATGTTGTCATTGAATGATTGCAGCTACGTGACAACGCATACTAATGGGATCAACGCAAGGTTGGTGGAATGAGTGCATCAACGCATCTGCCTCGAGAAAAACCAAAAGATGATGTTGAAATTTCACCTACCCCGCCATTAGTGGCAGAGGTTCAGAATGGACTAACGCGCTGAATGTCAGACTCAGAGTAGTCCAATTAATGTTGTCAGCGACCCAAGATCTATAAATAGAAGCCGGTGAGCAGAAATTCAAGTTATCTGGGGATTATCCTTGTGATCCGGGGATTTTCCCTACGATCCAGAAAAAATGCGTGAGAAGACACTGAGAGTTCTTCACCTCCTTCATCCATTTCGAGTGACGACCGAAGTCTTCGATCGAAGCTAGATCTCGAGAGAGTCAGCTCCTCCGCCCATCCATGGCACCACTGGTAGCCTTGACACATATCTGCTGGAATCAAGTCCTTGCTTCCAGCTGGTCATTCCATTTCCCTTTCTTTTCTTATATTGTATTATATGACATTTTGTGATTAAGGAATTAATACAATTTGTTTTCAATGCATTTCTTTGTTCCTTCGACTCCATCTCCATCTTCTTTGCTTAGCATCTTTTATTTCATTGCAACACTTAGTGGGATTGCTTGGGTATCACATACTTAGTCATATAGATTAGGGATATGAAGCATGTAGCAACCCACCGAGAGGTGTGCATTGCACGAGCGTGTGAGTAATCTTGTTTGCTGAGTGTGACGCTACTGCAATGCCTATCTATAGGCTAATGCATTGCTTGTCTATGAGTAAAGTCAGCAATAATCAACTGTCTGGGAGGGTAAGTGGTTGGTCGCATTAAGCAATGTATGCATTGTTCACTAGAGATAGGAATGATCTTAGGTCGGCCAAGTTCATGCGGTTACCTTGTCCTATGAGCGCATTATTCATCATTTAGGCATACTTGAGAGTGTAGTCTAGAACCCAAATCTAAGGCTCGAGAGAGCGGATTGGAACACATAGGCAAGAACGGGGAACTTAAGGATAAGCTCCGTTTGTTAATCTGCATCGCATGCACCCTAGGAATAGGTATGATATTATGTGGTCACCTTATTTTTGTGTGTGTCACTTTGTCATCGCATAAATAAGAATAGAGGCTTATGTGTAGGTCCTATAGACTTATTTCATATATCGCATGCATTCTAGCATTAGAAGCCGTAGCATTCGCACCGAGAGGTGGTTTACTATTGTATGTGTGGTTCATGATCACATGGCTTGCATTGACTAAGGTTGCCCTTGAGGTCATTCTTAAGTATTGCAATGGAAACATCTCCGCATTTTATCTATTTTCCCATACATTTATTTCATGTTAAGTATTGTCGTATTTCTACCTCTCATGCATATTCTCATTCCGTTGTCTGTTAGATAGGAGTAGGAGTAGGATTAACTTAGTAACCCCTCCAACATTCTTTTATTTAACTGCCGCATACACATTACCGCATACATATATCTACAAGTCCCTTTGTTCGACCTTGGATTACCCGAGAAACTTGCGTTCGTGTTATACTTGGCGTGAGTGCAAGAAAACTTGTGACAAGACGTATGGTCATCGCATACATTTGTTAACACGCTATCATTCCAACGCATGACCATCGATGCATGTCTATCAATGCAGATCTTAAGAACATGCATCGCATACCACGTCTAAGGGATTTTAGTTGTTGAATAATTTGACTTCTTATTTCCCGTCACTAGTCACATCAACTTCAATAGGATTGAGTAGTTGGTGAAAAGTAGACTTCTAAAGAGTTTAGAACAAAACTCCTTGCCGATATGTGAATCATACCTCAAAGGCAAGATGACCAAACGACCTTTTACTGGAAAATGTTACAAAGCCAAGGAAGCCTTGGAGCTTGTACATTCTGACCTCTATAGTCCGATGAATATTAGAGCTCGAGGTGGATATGAATATTTCATCTCTTTCATAGATGATAATTCAAGGTATGGGTGTCTCTACCTAATGCAACGTAAGTTTGAAGTCCTTGACAAGTTCAAGGAGTATAAGGCTGAAGTTAAAAACTTGTTAGGTAAAAAGGTTAAAACACTACAATTTGATCATGGTGGAGAGTATATGAACCTCCAATTCCAAAACTATATGATAGAACATGGGATTATGTCCCAACTCTCGGCGCCAAGTACACCTCAGTAGAATGGTGTATCAGAAAGGAGAAACACAACCTTGTTGGACATGGTTCGGTCTATGATGAGTTATGCTCATCTTCTAGACTCGTTTTGGGGTTTTACAGTGGAGACTGCATGTTATATCCTGATTAACGTTCCCTCAAAAAGTGTTTCTTAAACACCTTTTGAGGTATGGAGAGGCCGTAAAGGTAGTTTATGCCATTTCAGGATTTGGGGCTGTCCGACACATGTGCTTGTGACTAACCCAAAGAAGTTGGAACCGCGTACGAATGTTTGCCTCTTTGTAGGCTTCCCCAAGGAAATGAAAGGTGGATACTTCTATGATCTGAGTGAGAACAAAGTGTTTGCTTCTAAAAATGCTATCTTCTTGGAAGAAGACCACATGAGGGATCATAAGCCCTGAAGTAAGCTCGTTTTGTATGAGATTTCTAGTGAGACTGAGACTACTGAGGGTTCAACAAGAGTTGTTGAATAGACTGATAGATCAACAAGTGTTGTTGAGGTCAGTACATCTAATCAACCAACTCAAGAATTAAGACTGCTTCAACGTAGTAGAAGGGTTATGAACCCACTAGATCGCTACATGGGTTTAACTAAAGCCCAAAACATCATTTCTGATGATGGGGTCGAGGATCCGTTGTCTTTTAAGAAAGCAATGGAGGATGTTGACAAGGATGAATGGGTTAAGGTCATGAACCAGGAAATGGAGTCTATATACTTCAATAACGTCTAGGAGCTTGTTGATCCGCCTAATGAGGTAAGACCTATTGGATGTAAGTGGCTCTATAAGCAAAAGAGAGGTGTAGATGGAATGGTGAAAACCTTTAAGGCTCGACTCATGACGAAGGGTTATACCCAGGTCGAAGGAGTTGACTATGAGGAAACTTTCTCACCTGTTGTCATGCTCAAGTCTATCGGGATACTCCCATCCATAGCCACATTTTATGATTTCTTCATCGTAATCTTGAGGAGACCATCTATGTGACTCAACCAGAGGGGTTCTTCGTTTCATATCAAGAGCAAAAAGTATGCAAGCTTAATAGGTCCATTTATGGGCTGAAACAAGCATCTAGATCATGGGACATTAGATTTGAAATTGTGGTCAAGTCATTTGGCTTTGATCAAACCGTTGATGAGCCTTGTGTCTACAAGAAGATCATCAACAACTCAATAGCTTTCCTGGTACTGTATGTGGATGATATCCTACTCATTGGGAATGATGTAGGGTATCTAACTGACATTAAGAAATGGCTAGCTACCCAATTCCAAATGAAAGATTTGGGTGAGGCACAATACGTTCTAAGGATCCAGATCATTCAGGATCATAAGAACAAAAGGTTAGCCTTATCTCAGGCATCGTACATCGATCAAATGTTTATCAGGTGCAGGATGCAGGATTCCAAGAGGGGTTTGTTACCCTTCAGGCATGGAATTGTTTTGTCTAAAGATCAATGTCCTAAGACAACTCAAGAAGTTGAGGAGATGAGACGGATTCCCTATGCTTTGGCTGTAGGAAGCTTAATGTATGCTATGTTGTGTACCAGACCCGACATTTACTATGCAGTTGAGATTGTCAGTCGGTATCAGTCCAATCTAGGATTTGATCACTGGACGATAGTCAAGACGATCCTTAAGTATCTTCGGAGAACGAGGGACTACATGCTCATGTATGGTGATAAGGATCTGATTCTTACAGAATACACAGACTCTAAATTTCAGACTGATAGAGATTCTCACAAATTGACATCATGGTCAGTGTTCACTCTGAATGAAGGGGTTAAAGTGTGATGAAGCATCAAGCAAGGATGCATTGCAGACTCCACTATGTAATCTAAATAAGTAGCAGCTTGTGAAGCAGCTAAAGATGCTGTTTGGCTGAGGAAATTTCTTTCAGATTTAGAAGTTATTCCAAATATGGATTTGCCTATCACTCTATATTATGATAACAGCGGGGCTATGGAAAATTCGAAGGAGCCTCGAAGTCATCCTCGGGGCAAGCATATAGAGTAGAAATACCACTTGATTAGGGAGATTGTGCATCACGGTGATGTGATAGTCACGAATATCGCGTCGTAGCACAACGTTGTTGATCCCTTTACAAAAGCTCTCACGACTAAAGTGTTCGAGGGTCACCTGGAGAGTCTGGGCCTGCGAGACATGCGACATCTTGTCTAGGGCAAGTGGGAGATGATACTAGGGTATGGCCTAGTTTATTGTATATTGTACATGTTTTTTCTTGTATTGTACATTAGTCTCCTAAGGCATTAGGAAAAGTGGGAGATTGTTGGGATTGGTGTCCTAATTCTCCCAGAGTCTCGTTGTTTGTAATTATACACATTGTTTATGAATAAAATAATTATTATTTCATTATGGTGTTTACTCATATCTAATAAACAAAGCTTTATGGTTATCTTATGTAAACTTAAGCATGTATATGAGATATACAAGTGGATCATGCATTAAGTGATAACTTAAATAGGTCTGTAGTATAAGGCATAAGGTGGTACCTGATCCTGGTGACACTACGGATATGATCCATTTTGTAGAGGTTTGCAAGTGTTGTAAACTACTACAGATGGTAGATCCCGACTATTCATGTGGAGACATGCAAGCGAGGGTATCCTATATAAAAATCTTGTATAAAACCCAACCACAAGATGACTAGACTCTATATATAACGTCGTTGATATTGGAGACTTACATCTCAACTAAACGACCATAGGTGACACGACCTCAAACCTGAGTGTTTTGGGAACTTCTGCCTTTAAGGGCGGTTCTTTGATTGGCATGGGTGAAAGTGGCAAGATTCCCAACTTAACATGCCTACCTTTTTGGGGACTTGTCTAATTTAGGAGCTGGGAACTCAATTACACAAGATGAAATTCACTTCTTCCTTGAAGCAGGAATAAGTAGATAGATTGCTCCCTTAAAGCCTGATTCTAGGGCTTGAACATAGTGGCCACAACTTCTCTTTGGAAGAGAGGACTCGGTCATAGTAGGACTATGACTTATGTACTTAAAAAGTTAGATGTAACTACAAGGGCATAACAGTTATTGGCTGAGCTGTACCTACGAGCGATCTGTGAAGGGTTGTCGCACTGTTGACTGGCTAAGATGAACACATAATATATTTGTAGTAAGAAGAGTTCAACTGCGGTCTTTAGTGGAGTGCTGGTAGTTAACGGATGGTGGATCCCATGACTAAAGAGTTTAGTTAGTTATTCACGTACCGTTGGAGCTTCGTGCTATAAGTCCATAAGGCCCCCTTGGTAGCTCAATGGATTCAAGCTGAGGATCAGTTCTTCATGTTGGTTTGAATTGTTCAAATTAGCAAGAGGTATTTCAATTATATATGATATGATCGGTATGATGTATGAGATACATCTAGTGGAGGGTTAATGTAAATGAGATTTACATTAAGTGCCATGGAATAGAAAAAGAGCAATGGTTTATATGTTTCATGAGATGAAATATTAAAACTATAGGTTATAAATATATTATGGTAAATTAATTATCATTTATATTTATAATATATTAATTATTGGATAATAATCTCTTTTTCTCTAATAACCAATTGAGTGGGAGGTTATTGATGGTATCATGGTAACCATGAGCTAAAAGGAAAAATGTTTTCTTAATTTTAGTAAGATTTGCTAAGTTGTTGATTTGAGATTTCCAATCTCGGAAATTACTCACTATATAGTTGTCAAGTAAATCAGATTTACTAGATGTTAGCTTGGAGTTAGCTAAACGATCGTGGAATGTTATTACACAATAGACACTCAGCTAGACGATGAGTTAAATGATCGCATAGCTTTTACTAAACGGATGGGCATCAACCTATACGATAGGTTGTTTCATCTCCCACTTGCTCAATCATTTACACGATTGTTCTTCCTTCGGTTTTCTGCCTCTAACCAAGTCCACACAGAGCCCACCCTTTGAAGTCTCACATCCAGAATATCAAGGTATCCTTCTTGGTGGTGTCATACTCAACTCGACATAGTCGAGGTTCTGTGGAGGCTGTTTGCGTTGTTCGGGGTGTTCGTGACCTTGGCGATCACTTTGTTCGTGTTCACTTTGATCGTGCAATGTACCAATCGTGTTGGACGAATGTTCGTGTGTCGCTGTATTGCTGTGATCGAGCATTCGTGATCAAGGAACTTGAAGATGAGTCTTCAAAGTTTTGTTAATTCCTTCCCTTGATCATGTAGTAAAGCATGTTGTAATTTCTATTTTATGCATAACCATTTGTTTCCGTTTGCGATTGTTTTCTAATGTTCATATACGATTGAAATTTGGAAAGATCCTTCCACTGCTCATAGAAATCCTCGTGTCTGATTTCCTTCAGGTATTACTTGAAACCCTCTTATTATTGTATGATCATGTTTTATTTACAACTAAAATTAATGATTAGAATATTTATTGATCCTTATTGCTTTTGCTGCATGTTGATATACTCCTTCATTGATATGTAGAGAAATTTCACCCTCCATTGAAATCGTGATTCCTCCTTGCAAAAATGAAAGAAAAACTATATATACTACCAAGGTAGCATCGCGACGCTAAGGCTAGTGTTGTAATGCTAAATTGTAAGAAAGCCAAGAAGCGTTGCACTTGAGACGTGATGCTGGCCTTAACGCAACGTTGCGCGAGGTAGGCGCACAGGAAGAATCGCGTCAAAATCCAAAGGGTTGCAACGCTAGCCTATTTTGCAGCAAAAGTGAGCCTTCTGTCTTCAAGCATTACTCAACACTTCTCTTACGGTCGTGATGTTGGAGCTCGATGGAATTTTGGTAAATTATCTTATTCTCTTCATCTTTGTTGACTTTCTTGGTCATTTTTTATCCTTTTGGCCCAATTTTCTCATAATGACTCCTAATCACCCTCGGGATCGTTTTATCTACAAAATTACCATTAAAAACAAATAATCAACACGATTTTTGGGGAATTAACATAGAAAATATACGTCTTTTAAAGACCTAACAGTGGCTCATTTGACTTCACTTACTCAAAATTGGAGGCCTCAGAAATGCATCTTCAAAATCAAGTGTGAAAGGTTTGCCGATACTTATTCAAATTCTAGTGTGGAAGATTCGCTGATGCTTCTTCAAGCTTAAGTTTGGAGGATTCATCAATGTTTAGAGGCTTTGCATTGCCATCTTCATGCTTAAGTCGCAAAGTCAAGCTTAATGCAGAAGACGAAAAGTCAAGTCTGATGTGGAGGGTGAAAGATCAAGTACGGTCCTCCTGGCTCTATCTTATATGCCAGATTATGTCTGATCTTCCTGGCTCCACCTTATATCTGAGATCAAGTCTGATCTTCTTGACTCCACCTCATATGCGAAAGCAAGTCTGATTCTCATGGCTCCACTTCATATGAGAGATCAAGTTCGGGCTTTCTAGCTTCGCTTCATATGCAAGGTCAATTTTGGTGCTCCTGGCTTCGCCTTATATGTGAGATCAAGTCCGATCCTCCTAGCTCCACCTCATTTTTGAGATCAAGTTTTGTTTTTTTTGGCTTTGGATCATCTACGAGATCGAGTTTGGTATGTCTGGCTCCGCCTCATATGTGAGGTTAAGTGCAATCTGCAAGATGGTGTCACATCCATGAGATCAAGACTTTTCTGCCTGACTCTGCCTCAACTATACAATAAAGTTTTGTCTAACTTGCTTCAATTCATCTGCACAGTTGATAACGGGCAGAAATACACATTATCATAGTGCTAAGTTCTTAAACAATGTTGGATTGCGTTGATGAAATATGTTAACTTGCATCCATTAAGCATCGTTTTCATGATATTACAGATGCATGTGTTCAGTGCATTAGAACAATTGATTTTTGTATTTTTGTGCAGAATATGCATTAAAGCAATGCAAACATTGCGATCATAGTAATTCATTGGTTGAGCGCAACTTCACCGCAAGGCTTTGCGTTTATCATGCTCGTAAACATTCCCCCAAGAAGGATCGCCACAACTTGGTCAGTGCAACATGGTGGGCGCATCTGGGTGAAAGGACAATTAAGAGCGATGGGACAGAAAGTTGATGACAGTCAATCCAAATTAAGTTGACAACCGATAACGGTCATAAAATACATTAAGCTTTATCTGTGATAATTATTCGGTGCATCAGTCAGGAATTAAAGTTGTCCCATCTATACAACCAGGAGAGAGAAGCCGTCTTTCACCATGGATGCTCTATAAATACCAAGGGCATTCTTAAGAGAAGGGTTAAAAACCACTTGATTAGTTCACCGTTTAGTTCACGCTTCTGTTCATAGTTTCCTTTCCATTTTAAGGCAGAGCAAGAGAATAGTGGTGGTGCCAAAGATCGCTCAGGGCAACTCGAGAGAGAACCTTAGGGCATAAGAGTAGAAAGCGGGCTGACTTTCGCGAGAGCGAGATTATAGTTTGAGCACGAGTAGAAACAGTGTAAACACCTGGCAGCAAGAGATTGCTACCAGGCTCTTTATTCTATACTTGCATTGTTATTCTGTACTTCATCTTCATACTTATACAATGGAAGTTCTATTTCTACATCTGTTCACTCTCTTAATATGCATGAGTAGCTAAACTAGTCGAATGGGTTGAGAAGAACTAAGCTAACATGAACTAGGAAGTTCTATGCTTGCAATTTTCTTGTTTTATGTTGTGCAAAATACCCTTTAGAGTTACTCGAGAGATAGTCTAAAGAAAGAACCTAATGTCTCGAGAGAGCTAGGTTAGAATCTGGACTCAAAAGAGCAAGATTAAAACTGCATAAATAAGAGATAGGGACTTAGAGATAAGCTCTGTTTTGTCAACCTGCATTGCATGCATCCTAGAGATGGGAATGATATTATGTGGTGACATATTTGTGTGGATGTCAGGTTGTCATCGCATAAATAGAAATAGAGGTTTATGTGTAGACCCTGTAGACTTGTCGCATATATCGCATGCGTTCTAGCCTTAGAAGCCGTGGTATTTGCACCGAGAGGTGGTTTACTATTGTATGCATATTGCATGATCGCATAGCATGAACGCATTCTAGGGAGTATTAGCTGAAACCCTTCACAACCCATTCACCGCATATTCATCACATCTCTCGTTTTCCAACTCTTTTCAAACTCTGCCACATTTGTTATTTATTTCTCATCAATGCAAACAACAACCTAACACTTTATTTATTTAATCGGCTACTGCAAAGTCTTCATAAAAATAACCAACGCAATCTATTTTCATAAGTCCCTATGTTTGACCCTGGACTTACCAGGAAACTCAGAGGAATTTACACTTGGATTCCACTAGGAAAACTTGAGTGCACAATGCAATTCCATCAATGCATATCATCCATATTTCCACTTCATAAATAAAAGCATCAAGTTTTTGGTGCCGTTGCCGGGGACTTCAGCAAAATAGAATGCTAACGATAATTTTTTTATTTCTTTGCAGACTCTCATTCTCTGGCGAATTATGACCCGGAGATTGAAAGGACATTTAAAAGAAGATTAAGAGACCACCAATAGTAACAAGAAAGAACACCAAGAATGGCATAGCAACCGGACGCAAAGGCCGCTAACACGAATAATATAATGGCCAACCCTATCCTTCTGGCGATGACCGCAATAGACCCATTCGGGACAATGCATCACCAAACCTCTACGATTTCTCTCCAAGAATCATGAGGTCGACGTTATATGGATCGAGGTTTGGAATGAAGCCGGTAATGTTGCAGATGATCCAGGCTACTGGGCAATTTGGAGGAAGGCCTGGTGAAGACCCACACGCCCACCTCCGGAGCTTCATAGAAATCTACAACACTTTTGTGTTCCCAAATATCTCAACCGAGAAAGTTTGACTAACTCTGTTTCCCTTTTCTTTCTGTGATCAAGTGAGGAAATGGGCATATTCTTTCGAACCGGGAGAGATAACTTCGTGGGAACATGTGGTGGAAAAATTTATGAAGAAGTATTTCCCACCAACTGAGAACGCTAGAAGAAGGAAATTAATAACAAATTTTGAACAAGAAGATGACGAATCGCTCAGCGATGCTTGGGCGAGGTTTAAGCGGTTGGTAAGAGACTGTCCACACAATGGCTTACCAGATTGCCTGCAAATGGAGATTTTTTACCAAGGATTGAACCCCTCTTCGTAGACCCTGTCTCTTATACACATCTAGATGTGTATAAGAGACAGTCCCTATTCCAATACATATAATCCTGGGTGGCGAAACCACCCAAATTTTGCGTGGAAAAATCAACAGCAAAGTTTTCAACCTGTGGCACAAAAAGAAGGGCCACCCGGAGTTTTCCCACAAAACAACGGTCCAGCGCAAAGCCAAGCTAGTAGTTCACAACCACCGCAATCTTCGTCCTTAGAGAGCTTGCTGAAGAAATATATTGAGAAAAACGAATCTGTCCTTCAGAATTAAGCCACATCCATTAGAAATTTCGAAATTCAAATGGGACAAATTGCGGGCAAGCTGAAAAATAGACCACAAGAAGTGTTGTCGAGCTCAACTGAGCTCCCTCGTAATGCTGGGGGTAACGGGAAGGAACAATGCTTAGCAGTCTCCTTGCTAAGTGACAACATGACTCTGGAAGTAGGGGAGAAGTGCATTGTGACCAACTTGAATGCGATGATAACCGAAGGCCCGTTGACCTATAGTTTGGATAAGCCCAGGAAAATAGACCCTGAAGTTATGTCCACCCTTAAGCCTCTAGATCTTGAGACAGAAAAAGTTCAACCACCAGTGACTCTGCAAAGATTGAAAGAGGAACAAAATGAGAAAGAAAATATCGTAATAGTGGCTGTAGCGCAAAATGCTATGATCCCACCCAAAATGGGCAACCTAGGAATCTTCACGATCCAAAGCTCTATCGGAGGGACCTTCGGTGGCCAAGCACTATGCGATCTTGGGGCAAGTATAAACATAATGCTGCTATCAATCTTCATTGAATGCCGGCACACTTACGCCCACAAAGGAAACTCTCCTGCTCACGAACGATCTCGAATACAACCTGAAGGGGAGTTGAAAATTCCGCAATTTCAATCGATAAATTCATCCTGCTAGTAGACTTCCTCATTTTGGATTATAAAGTAGACGAAAATGCACCCATAATATTGGGATGACCATTCCTTTCAACCGGTCGTGCTCAATTGATGTACGCAAGGGGAAAATTGTAATGAGCATTTATGGGGAAAAACTCCGGATTAAGGGAGTAAAGATTCCAAAGGACAAAGAAAAGAAAGAAAAGTCACCATGGACATGAACAAACCAGTCGAAAATAAGTGGTCCCTGAGTATTATATGATCGCAATCTATCAGGGACACAAGTTTTGGGAATCATCAATTCTTCAACTCTTTTCCACTATTCGAAATTTTCACTTTATCCTTTCAATCTTTACTTATCCTTATTTTACTATTTCTAAAAAAATGTGATAACGAGTTTTATTTTGTTTAAAATAATTTGACCCTCTCTTTTTTTTTCTTACAACAACCGAGGCACCGAATTGGGGGGATGTTACGCGACAAAGTACTTATCCTACTCTATCACTGCAACCCAAAGAAGAGAGATCGCCGCAAAGATGGATGCTTCAATACAATGCGGGCGACAGCGCAAAAATTTGGGGGTGTATTCTTCCTTATTCTTATTTCAAATTTTGCACTATCACATTGCATTTTAATTTTCGAAGTTTTATCACTGCATCCTCTTTGGTCACCGCAATCAGTTGACATAGATAAATTTAGTAGTATTCCGCATTCTGTTCTTTGCCAAGTATGATTTCAATGATGACAAATATGCTTCTATTTCCTTCGTATATACTAGAATCAACTTAGTCTTAATATAGTCACCTCATAAAATATTTCTAGAAGTTAGGGGTTCGCTAGCTTTCATTCAAACTCTCTTTACAACGCATTCTAGAACATCGCATGACTTATTTTAATCTTTTGGCAATGAGGACATTGCCACATTTTAAATTTGGGGGTGAGGTATTTATTTTTGACCTTGCTATTTTCAAAAAAAAAAATATTGAGAATAACAACTTCACTATCAACGCAATGGAAAACCCATGTTGATAAGAGTTAAGTTGTGAAGGCACTTACCCATAGTTGGATGTCCACATGACACACGTGGGAGCAAGCCAAAACGAAATTAAGTCACTAGGATCAACGCATAAACAAATGACCGCAACTCCACTGCCAAATTGGTATGAGTTTAGTCTGAGAAAGAGTGCATTGCTCGTAGTTGGATGTCCATATGACACCCGTGGAGGCAAGCCAAAATGAAGGCAAGGTACTCGGATCAGCATAAGGTCAAAAAAAAATAGCAATGAAGAAAATTTTTATGCAAGGATAAAATCATTTAACACCCTGGTAGAAAATTTTCTTTTTAAAATAAATCATGCGATGTTCTAGAATTTAGTAAATTCCTTTTGAAAGTTAAGCTTGCAGTTCCTAGGTCTTAGAAATATTTTAAGAAGAGACTTGAATAAGACTTAAGGAAATTCAGGTATATAGGATTTGAATGAAGTATCCTTGAGAAGTCTAGGAAGAGAATTTTGTGGTTGACTTACTAAAGGAATCTTTAGCTTATTCTTGAGGACAAGCATTATTTAAATTTGGGGGTATGATAATGGGTAGAAATGCACGTTATCATAATGCTAAGTTCTTAAACAATGTTAGATTGCGTTGATGAAATATGTTAACTTGCGTCCATTAAGCATCGTTTTCATGATATTGTGATCGCATGCGTTCAACACATTAGAACAATTGATTTTTGGTGCAGAATATGCATTAATGTAATGCAAAGATTGCGATCATAGGAATTCATTGGTCGAGCGCAACTTCACCTCAAGACTTTGTGTTGATCGTGCTCACAAACATTCGCACAAGAAGGATCGCCGCAACTTGGTCAGGGCAACATAGTGGGCGCATCTGGGTGAAAGGCCAATTAAGAGTGATGGGACAGAAAGCTGATGACAGTCAAATCCAAATTAAGTTGACAGCCGATAACGGTCACAAAGTACATTAAGCTTTATCACTGATAATTATTCGGCGCATCAGTTAGGAATTAAAGTTGTCCCATCTGTACAACCAGGAGTGAGAAGCCAACTTTCACCATGGATGCTCTATAAATACCAAGGGCATTCTTCAGAGAATGGTTAAAAACCAGTTGATTAGTTCACTGTTTAGTTCACGCTTCTGTTCATAGTTTCCTTTCCATTTTAAGGTGAAGCAAGAAAAGAGTGGTGGCGCCGGAGATCGCTCAGGGCAACTCGAGAAAGAACCTTGGGGCATAAGAGCAGAGAGCGGGCCGACTCTCGCGAGAGTGAGATTATATTTTGAGCATGAGTAGAAACAGTGTAAATGCCTGGCAGCAAGAGATTACTACCATGCTCTTTATTCTATACTTGCATTGTTATTCTGTACTTCATCTTCATACTTATACAATGGAAGTTCTATTTCTACATCTATTCACTCTCTTAATATACATGAGTAGCTAAACTAGTCGAATGGGTTGAGAAGAACTAAGCTAATATGACCTAGGATGTTCTTCGCTTGCAATTGTCTTAATTTATGTTGTGCAAAATACCCTTTGGAGTTACTCAAGAGAGGGTCTAGAAAAAGAACCTAATGTCTCGAGGGAGTTAGGTTAGAATCTGGACTCGAGAGAGCAAGATTAGAACTGCATAAACAAGAGATAGGGACTTAGAGATAAGCTCTGTTTGTCAACCTGCATCGCATGCATCTTAGAGATGGGAATGATATTATGTGGTCGCATATTTGTGTGGATGCCATGTCGTCATCGCATAAATAGAAATAAAGGATTATGTGTAGACCCTGTAGACTTGTCGCATATATCGCATGTGTTCTAGCCTTAGAAGCCGTGGTATTCGCACCGAGAGGTGGTTTACTGTTGTATACATGTTGCATGATCGCATAGCATGAACGAATTCTAGGGAGTGTTAGTCGAAACCCTTCTCAACCCGTTCACCGCATATTCTTCGCATCTCCCATTTACCAACTCTTTTCAAACTCCGCCGCATTTGTTATTTATTTCTCATCAACGCAAACAACAACCCAACACTTTATTTATTTAACCTATTACCACAAAGTCTTCATAAAAATCACTAACGCAATCTATTTTCAAAAGTCCTTGTGTTCGACCCTAGACTTACTAGGAAACTCAGAGGAATTTACACTTGGATTCCGCTGGAAAAACTTGAGTGCACAACGCAATTCCATCAATGCATATCATCCATATTTCCACTTCATAAATACAAGCATCAATAGTCAAGTTGAAAATTCGAAAGAATCCTTAGGTCGTGCACTAAAAAGCCAATGGAACATTGAGATCATAGTTGGTAGAGCACTGAGTTTGAAACTAGTGGAATGCTCAAGTCAAGGACTTAAGCCAAATCCCATGGAATTTTCAAGTCGCGCACTAAGACGAAGCCAACGAACGTTGAGATCAAAGTCAGTAGAGCACTAAGCTTGAAACAAACGGAACACTCAAGTCAAGGACTCAAGCAAAAATCTGACAGAATCCTCAAGTTACGTACTAAGATAGAAGCTAATGGAATCCTGAGATCATAACTAGAGATGTCCACAAGGTTGGGTGGGGATGGGGAAGCCTTTCATTTCCTATCCTCACGAAATTCCCTATGGGGATCGGGGCAGAGATTCCCCGTGGAGAATTTGTGGGGATTGGGTTCCCTAGAGGAAGAAACCCTCATTTTTTTCTTTTTCAATCTATTCGTTTTTAAAAATTTTGATTTTATTCTCAACCTTTGTAAAATTTTATATATTAAATGGATCATTTCTGAAACATTTTTTTTTTTATAAAAAACACTATGAACTTTCATAATAAAAACAATAATTTTTTATGTGCAAAGATATAATTTAAATATTTAATCTCATAATTTCTACAAATTAAAATTTAAATATTACAAGTCTAACCCTTCAACTTAAATATTATAACACTTATGATCTTAAAAGTAAAAAAGTCTTAAATACTAAAAAAAAAAAAATGTCTTGAAATATAAAAACATTGATATGAAAATTAGAAAAATAAAATTTCTGAAACTCCTAAAATATTATAAATAAATAGATGAATATATATTGGATTAGAATATGAAAATCGAGATATCAAAATTCATTTACATAAAATATGAATCCAATTTAGATTTTCTATTCAAATCCTATTTCTTTGGAAGATCTTGATTAAATATGAATAAAAATATCCTATGTTTTAAATTTGAATTTAAGATTGTTTCTTTAAATCGAGATATCAAAATTCATTTACATAAAATTTAAATCTAGAATATATCTCAAATTTTATCTCTAATCCACGTTATTTAAATTTAGGTTTTACCCTCATGCCAACTTAAATTGCGGATACAACCTCAAATTCATTGAAATAAAAATCTGGCCATATTCTAAAATTTAATCAAAATTCAAATTAAATTGAGGATAAAATCTCAAAGTTATGTGCCAATTCAAAGTTGGGCATATTCCAAATTTTACCTCAAATTCATCACAAATTAAAATTTGGTCATATTCCAAATGTTATCAAAAAATCAAATCACATCAGTTTTAATCCTCAAGTAAAATTAAATTGAGGATAAAATCTCAAATTTATGTGACAATTAAAATTTGGACATATCCAAAATTTTATTTCAAATTCAAATCAAGTAACTTATATACAAAATTCATGGTTTGACTAACACATCAAAAAGAGTGTAAAAACTTGTATTTTGATTTCAACATTTTTTTTTCGAGATTCACCCAGCCATATATGTGCATAAATCTCCATAAGGATATTTGTTAAATGAGAAATTTTGCAGAAGTCACAAATTGCCACATCATTTCTCAAATTAATGGCCAATTATAAATAATTGAATTTGAGATTAATCAAAAGTTGACATGTGTCCCAAATTAAAATTGAAATATAAACTAAATTAAAATTGAAATATAAACTGACCCCTCATAATGATATCTTGACCGTTGGATCAAATTAATTATTCTTGTCCAATTAAGTATTAAGGTTTGGACTAAATTCAAATTAGACCTAACAATATGCTTAATTTGACCCAAGTGCCAAATTAAACCCACATCCAATTAATTGAGGCCAAGGGCTAGGTCCATGGACAAACCAAGCTTAAGCTCATAAACCTCATCTGATAACTCTATAAATAGGGAAGTTCTCTTAAGGTCAGAAATTCCCTAACTTCTGAAGCTGATCACACTTTGACTCAAGAATATCCACGCGCCCCACTTCCTCAAATCAAACGTGGACATTCAGAGACCGAACCACATCCGCATCCGCATCAAATCAACATCAACATCAACACAAGTTAACTGAATAAAACAAATTTTTGCCGAAACCTTACACGAATAATTTCATTGATAATTGTTCATGCATTTTTTTTTTTTTACTTAATAAGCACATTGTTCTTGCATAAAAAAAGGGGTTTTTTTTTTTCCATAATAGAACTCAAATATTCGGAAATTTGAGATTCTGAAGGTACAAAATCAAATTCTTAGAAAAAATATTTTAATGTTTTTATTGTAAATAAAGTTTTGATCAAATTTCTATTTTTTTTATTATATTATTTTTTTATAATAAAAATTTATTTGTTGAAAAGTATGAATTTTAAAAAAATATTTTCATAAAAAGTATTTTTCTTCAAAAACTCAAATGTGAATTTTTCTAAAATTAATCTTCTTTTTAATAAAACCTCTAAAAAATAATCAAAATTTCTTTTCTGTAAAGAAAAGTAGTAATTAAGATCATTGAAAAGTTTTCCATTCGCACTTTTTTTAAAATAAATGACTTAAATAAAATTTGATTTATAAATAATTTTTTCCATATGAAAAAAGATTTTTTGCAAAAGCACTTTACAAATATCTTTTTATTAAAACTTTCCTTTAACAAAAAATAGAGTTTCAAGAGTTTGATTCGAGATGATAAATTTATTTTAGAGAACCAAAATAAATTAAAATAAGATTTTTTAATAGTCTTTGACCACTCACAACTATTGTTCATTATTTATTTTAATAATGATGAGTAAAATATGAATAGTTAAAAGAGAAATTATTTCAAATGGTAAAATATTAATGATAGACGATAACTTTTGTCAGTGTCTATCAATGTTTGATAGAATTTATCAATATCTATGAACGTCAATCATTGTTAGTTCTTAAATTTTGTCATATTTTGTAAATAGTTTAGTAATTTTTTTTATATTTAAAAATAGCCCAGGGTCTCTTATTTTATTATTGGGTGCTATAGCTTTTTAATTTAGGGATTACGGGCTGAAAAATTCATGGTGTCAATCTTAGGTGTATTTTATCACAAAACTTAAAACCCCTATTCAAAATTAACGAAATTGTGGCCATAGCAAATAAAAAATAAATAAATAAAAATAAACGTGTTTTAAAAGAACACGTGAACTTATCTTAATGAAAAGTGCAATAAAATTTAAAATCCAGGGTCATGACTATTTTTCTCCACATCGACGTTCCTTCACCTAGCTATTTTGTTTTGTTTTGTTTTATTCAGGTGCTTTCTTTAACGATTATGGGTTTGGAAACATGGTGTTTCATATCTAGAACAATCTCTAACCAATTTTCAAAAAAATTAAAATGAAAAACGAACTTCTAAAAAGATGACCAATGGTGTCCCTTTAAAATTGAAGAAAAAGATGAGAGTCAATACTACCCCATTCAAAATTGACCAAACTTTGGCCATAATGAAAAACTTTAAATATGTTTATGAACGAATACATTGGTTCATTTTCATGAATCGTTACCATCTCGCACGATAAAAATGAAAAACGAGGACTAGTACCTTTTTTTGTTTGTTTCAAGAGTTGAGATTGGATGGGTTAGACATCCTAAACCCAACCCATGTTTGGGGCATGGATTTAGGAAACCTTGGCTTCCTACATCCTTTTTCAATGGATTTGAATAATGTTTACCATTCAAACCCATGTTTGGGGCATGGATTTAGGTAACCTTGGCTTCCTACATCCTTTTTCAATGGATTTGAATAATGTTTACCATTCAAACCCATGGGTTACCCTTTTTTTTTTCCTAATTTAATCTAGAAAGTACATCGGCCAACCTCCGAACACCACCTCCAGTGACCATCGTGGCCAACTCTGGTAGCCACTTCCGGCGAACGCCACGGGCCAACTTTTGCACCACCTTCGGTGATTGCTGTTGACCAACTCCGACTGCCACCACTGGTGACCGCCACCAACCAACTCCGGTCGCAACCTCCTACGACGGTCATTGTCCAACTTAGGCCGCCACCTCGACGACCATGAAAAGCATCTAAAAAATGTTTTTATTACCTTCAAATTTAGAACTACTATTGTTAGTTTTGTTTAGTTTGATGTGATTTATTAAGTAATTTCAGGAAACTAAGCATGAGGATCAATTTGTGCGAAAATGATTAAAAAAAAAAACAGGCAAAACTCCAAATTTGAGCAATTATGGGTTGACTATGGAATTAGGAAGAAATGGATGACCCAAGATCAAGAAAAAAGGCAATTTTGGAAGACAATTCAGGGGAGCTAGCGTTGGACGAGCATTGCAATGTTGCTTCCTGACATTGTAGACCCGACAAAAATTGGAAACAGGGGAGCGTTGCAACGCTACTACTTCTACGCGTAGCTGGCATGACGCTAGCGTTGCAATGCTGATTTGCAACTTTGCAACACTGTGACGTTATAAATAATTTGTTGCACCGTCAGGTATGGGAGGAAGCAATTTAGCGAGTTTTACACAAAAATTAAAGTCCATACCGAGGTGAAAGAGAGCGATTCTGAACTGTTCCGACTGAAGACTCAAGATTTCTATTGAGTGTTGATCCGAGAGCAGTTCTGGGCTGATTGTGACGAGAAGAATTGATCAAGAACATGCGTTTTGTTGAAGACCAATTCGAAATTCTTGGCGAGAGTCAAGGAGATTATGATTGAGATTTGGTCCTATTGAGGGGAGATTATTCTTCTACGTTTATATTATTGTTTTGTCATGATGATTGATTATTTTTTGGCTATTGTTGTTAAAATTATGCGTGGATAAACTCTGTTTCTAGGTTGTTTGTTGATTTTAAGGATGTTACTTTGAGTATTTGAATTTACAATTGATTTATTTGACGTAGATTTCTAAATGTTTTGTGCTTAATGCTTTTGATTAACTGGCCATTAATTGAATGAACTTAAGTTAATTAGATGTCTTAAGAGAGAACTTAATTTCTTGGACCCAATAATTTAGATTGTTATTCGAAATTGCATGAGAAAGAATTTAGAATAATAAGGGGTGCAATTGAAGGGTCTTAATGCTGTAACTAATCAAGCGATAGAAGAGATTCGGGTCGATGATTAGTTATTAGGAAGGTTTGAGCTTGATAGAGGATTTCCTGATTTTAGAACTTATAGCCT
This sequence comes from Benincasa hispida, assembly GCF_009727055.1. NCBI lineage: Eukaryota > Viridiplantae > Streptophyta > Magnoliopsida > Cucurbitales > Cucurbitaceae > Benincasa > Benincasa hispida. The sequence continues at coordinate 68,256,576 of NC_052360.1, read as the reverse complement.
CAGTCTATCGATTTCAATCAATTGCATGTCATTACTCATTGTACTCCCTAATTGAAACAACACCCTTGGATAAGTTTGCTCTGAATTGTATTTATGTGTGATTGAATTTTTGTTCTTTTTAGTCATTGATAAAAATCCCCTTTTGATTGCCTGGATAAAACTGACGAAGAACCACGATAGCTAAGTTGAGGAATAATTGATCACGCCGGTCCCTAAGGATGATACACTATTATGGAATTTATTACTTCGATACGTATGCTTGCAGACCCATCAAGTTTTTCATGCTACTATTGGGGGACTAACAAGAAATTTTTTTCCCAAGCTTAATATTGCTAAGGACTAAGTTGGTCTTAATTTGGGCATTTTTGTTTTTCTTGTAGTTGTTGTAGAATCCTATGTATGCGAAAATGTCAACAAACTAAACTTGTTCCTTGTGATCCAGAACTTGAACGAACTTTGAGAAGAGAGAGAAAGAACATGAGAGTTGAGTTCCACGCCATGGGAGACCAAGGGAAAATTGTTAGAACTATCAGAGATTATTTCCAACCAATTGTCCCTGTAACCCAAACGAGCATTATTGAGGTCCCAATTAACGCCAATAATTTTGAGCTAAAACCTGGTTTAATTCAGATGACACGGGACCTCACATGCAGGGAACTTCACATGAAGATCTGCATAAACACATCCACTCTTTCCTGCAAATTAGCAGGACAGTAAAAATAAATTGAGTTTCTTCTGATACTATTTGATTAAGATTGTTTCCTTTTTCTATGCAGGACAAGACGAAATATTGGCCGGAGTCACTTGCAACGAGAAGCATAACCACATCGATGAGTTGGCCCAAGCCTTTTTTAACAAATTCTTCCCTCCTGCGAAAACGAGCATACTAAGAACAGAAATTGGCACATTCAGATAGAGAGAGGACGATCAGTTATTCAAGGCATGAAAGTCGCTATAATGAGTTATGCGGAAGTGTCCCCAGCATGGATATCATGACTAGTTACAAATCCAGTTGTTCTACAATGGGTTGACCAGTACAACGAAATCCATATTGGATGTTGCTGTAGGTGGCTTAATTTTTGCAAAAATTGTAGATGTTGCTCATGCATTATTGGTGGACATGGCTGTTACAAGCTATAATTGGCCCTCAGAACAGTCTCCATCTAGAGTGGCTGGGATTTATGAACGCGACGAGGTAAATTCTTTAAAGGCGTAAATGGCTACTTTGACAGGAGTCTATCAAAATTCTTATCAGATGAACCAACCCACTTATTATCACTCAGGTTTGTGCAATCATAAGAATTTTTCATATGCTAACAATATGAATGTTTTGCAGGCACCTCTAGGTTTTTCTGTAAAGAAACCATATGTGGAAGCTTTGCTTGGGGATTTTATAAAGGAGTCAAAGAGTAAAACAAATTTCTTGGAGAGCACAGTAACGAGACATGAGAAAACTATCCAGAATCTTGAGGTTTAAGTTAGCCAGTTCACTGCTACATTGAATACTATGAACAAAAGAGATTCCCTAGCTGTATGTTGAAAAACCCAAGGGAAGAGTGTAAAGCAATAACCTTAAGAAGTTGGAAAAATATTGTGCATCCTGTGACAGATCAGATAGAGGAAAAAGTGGTATTGAGTTCTACAGTTGGTAATGTGAGTCAAGGGAAAAAGGGTGATATTCCTGTATCATCCGAATTAGGGAGTAGTTCTGAACTTTCACCTGCTATGTTAAATAAAATCCTCTATCCTAGTGCTTTCAGAAAAAGAAATTGAATGATCAATTTGTTAAATTTTTAGATATTTTGAAGAAGCTTCACATAAATATTCCTTTTCCAGATGCTCTGGAATAAATGCCAAATTATGTAAAGTTCATAGGAAATGTTGTCTTCAAAGAAGAAGTTTGAGAAGTATGAGAATGTTAGCTTAAATGAGGAATGCAGTGCTATATTGCAAAAGAAGCTACCGCAAAAATTGAAGGATCCTAGGAGTTTTACGATCCCCTGCACCATAGGGAATCAATGGTAAACAAAGCTTTATGTGATTTAGGAGCCTCATATAATTTGATAGCTTTATCTTTGTACAAGAAACTGGACATAGGAGAGGCACAGTCGACAACGATATCATTGTAGTTAGCAGATCGTTCCCTCACTCACCTTCGTGTTGTAGTAAAGGATATTCTGGTTAAAGTCGATGATTTCTTCTTTCTAGCAGATTTTGTGGTCCTAGATATGGAAGAAGACTCTGAAATTCCCATCATCCTTGGAAGGCTATTCCTAGCCACAAGCAGAGCATTGATTGATGTATATGATGGCAAGCTTACACTTTGAGTGAATGATGAGGAGATGAAGTTCAACATTTTTTGTTCTTCTAAGCCCGAGTAGCCTGTAAGTTCGTGCCAAGAGATCAATGAAGTTGTTTGTGAAAATTCTGGACAGCCTCTTGGTAAAGGAAAAGGCAAGGAAAAGGTAAGTAGTCCCGAACAATCTTCCAAGGAAGGTAAGGTAAATTTTCTAGATTATATTCGGAAGGGAGATATAGAACTCATGGACAAAGGGAAATAGGATAATGCATTTTCTGGTGATTGTTGTTTGACTAAACACTTTCTGAATTGAGTCACTCCTAGAGTGACACGAAGTGTCACATGAATCTCATAGTGTGAACCTCTTAAGATGTGAGAATCAAAATCAAAATATCACTTTTGATTTTACTATGAACAACTTCCCCTCATTCACCTTGATATTGACTCATACAAACACTTTTCGAATGAAGGTCACTCCCAGGGTGAAATGACATGAAACATGAATATCGATTGTGAACTCTTAGGGACGTGAGATCTAAAAATAATATATCACATATGTTATTAATCTCCCACTGAAGCGTTACTAGATTCCTACTGAAGTGTTCTAATAACATATCATATATGCTATTAAACTCCTACTAAAGTGTCCTAACATTTTTTTGGGTATATCTTTACTTAGGAATGTTCTGGCTAATTAAGTAACCTAAGTCTAGGTGTTTATCCAAGTATAACGTTTATATTTGAATTTAACCTACGATATCTAGGAGATAAACTAGTTATAAAACCTCACATTGCACATGTTATGCTCATAAACCTAGTGAACAATGCTCAATTATTTGGCCATAATCCCCATGTAGGAGGTGTTCATGGACCGTCAACTTAAATACGTCCAGCCTTAGACAAGATTATATATCAGTTGAATTTGTAACTAAAGTTTTATAAGATAATGACCTATTTTAACTATTAAAACAAGTAGTTAACCTAGTGAGCATGCAACTTATCTTTGTTATAGATTTTAATGTCTAATCCAATTTTATAACAAATTGTACAACTTGCGACATGGTATACATCCACAACATCCATCAGATATCTCATGATTTAATATAACACTTATATTACAACATCTGAAACCCTAAACATGCATACTATATATTATAACATCTTGTAACATACTTCCTATAGTGGGATTTTAAATCTACATGGCATACTGTATGCACATACAAGATTTATTTAATTATAACATACATCACATGCATAAATAATTAAACACAATCTGATATGGTTTAGTTTTGGTATTCTTAAGCAAACAAAGGTTTAATTAATACAATAATAACCAAAAACTGGCTTCAAAACACTTCTGGACCGCTCGAACCACCCTAAACCGGACTTGAACCTCTCAAATCGGACCTCCAATGCTCAAAATTTGGCTGAACCGGGCAAAAAACCATCGAGTACCATCAAGCATCGAGTACCACCAGCATGCCATCAAGCATCGAGTATGCCATTAAGCATAGAGCATGCCATTGAGTATGAGAATCAAGTCTGACATCAAGCATCGAGTATGCCGTCGAGTATAAGCATCAAGTATGCCATCGTGCATCGAGTATGAGCATCAAGTATGCCATCGTGCATCGAGTATGCCATCAAGCATTGAGCATGCCATCAAGCATCGAGTATGCCATTGAGTATGAGCATCAAGTCTGACATCAAGCATCGAGTATTCCATCGAGTATAAGCATCAATTATGCCATCGTGCATCAAGTATGGCATCGAGTATGAGCATCAAGTATGCCATCGTGCATCGAGTATGTCATTCAGTACCATCGAGTATGATATCATGCATTGAGTATTTATCAAAATACCATCGAATAAATGCCATCGAGTATAATTGAGTATGGCATCATGCATCGAGTATGGGGCAGTGGCTGAAAAAGCCAGTTTCTGCTGCTCAACCTTCTGCATTTCTTTCTTCAGTTACAACCTAATTGCAACTAATGACTCCAATTGAATTAAAGACACTTAATCAAACATTAAGGCCCATCAATCAAGAGCTAATTACAAGAGTTACAACATAATTGAAGAGAATTCAATGCCAAAACTCAGAAAAATCATATCAATTCACCATTTTCATTCAACTTATGAAAAACACCCATCAAGCCAAATTAACTCGAATTGAATGCTTAAATGATGTTCTGTTACCAAATGTCGGAATACAGAGACATACAGCAGAAGAAAATATGATTATTAAGCATTCTAATTCCTTAATTTTGACATCACAATAAGCATGTTCATATGGAATTAAGAGGGTTTCATTATATATCTTTGAAGATCCTCTTCAAACTCAAATTTTAGTTGCAATCTTCTCCAATGCTTGTTGTGAACCACCATTAGAGCTTCCTTACTATTTTCTAGGAGTCTTAGATTTAGTTGTGGGACTCAAAACAAGCTTGAACTTAGGGAATTGGAGGAGAGGTTTTCTGGTTTTTCAGCTTGTTGAAGAACAACTTCTTCAACCTTCAAAAACTAAGCAATTCAGCAATTGCCTCAACTTTTCCACTAAATCAAGAATGGGTTTATTACATGATTCTCATGCAAAGCTAATCACTTCAAGTGATTCCAGCTACCCCTTGAACTTGGTGGTGGAATTGTGTATAAGAAGGTGACTAACCTGATGGAACACGAGACATACGCAGCGGAATAAGGATCTAATTACACTCTAATTGCTTTTAATTAAAAGGAAATTAGCATGCAAATGAAGAGAAAATAGTAAATTAATTTGGATAGGATACAACCTTTGTAGCTCCCGAAAAATGCTTTTCCTCGCTGAATCTCGACCCGAACTCTTTCAGACCACCACTAGAGCTGACCTACTATCCTCTGGACTCAGAACCAAGTTGTGGGACCCGATAGATTAAGAACCCGAAAGAGAGAAAGAGATAGAAAAAGAAATGGAATTTTGGGTTGGGTTTGGGTCTTGAATTTCACTAAAAAAAAAAGTGATTTTTCCAGCCCAATTTTACAAAACAATTTTGGCAAAAATGGCAAAAAGTTTTTAATCCAAATTGAAAAGCTCATATTTATAGTTAAGGGCCATGCAAAATTGCATGTAACAAATTCATAAAAACCCAACACCTAGAATCCACTATCTAAGTGGGCTTAATGTCTCCACAATAAGCCAACACCTAGCCCACTATTTTGTTAGTAGAATTATCCAACAAAAGTTTCGATTTTCTAACTAACTTTGGTCATAGGACAAAATAGTCATTTTGTCAAAGTCAAACTTTGACAAAAAAATCAACATTTTGACTTTTTATGATTTTTTTCGTGTTGACTAATTTTGACATCCTGAGCAGGAATCCACATTCATTTTCTCGAAATTCAAATCACATTTGAATATAAGGTTGGTCAAAGTTTGACTTTTCAAAGTCAAAAAGTCAACTCTTTGACTTTTTACATCTTTGACCATTTCCATTATTTTCGAGCATCCGAATATGACGTAGTCATATTCTTGATATTTAAATCATATTTAAATATTAAAGTTGTATCTTTAATCTAAAAAAATCGACCACTATATCACATATACTTGTCAGTTTCTTTCTCTTCACCTAATTCGAACAATTCGAATTATTCTATCATACTGTTTTAATTTTATTCCATATGAGCTAGTAGGGGAACCTAATGGATCTATAGATCATGGGCTCCAACGATCCGAGATTAGCTGGCTAAACTCTTTAGACGGAGCTAATCAACATTTGTTAACTCATGGGTTATTCCACTATAGTCTCGTAGTTGTACTCACAGGTTGTCCGTAACCTCACTATAGATATATTTGTGTCCATTTGATATAACCATGATTAGTAAGCTAATCCTTCACAGGTTGTTCGTAATCTCGGCTAGGTCATAAAAATCGTTTTACCCCCGGGACTAAATTTTATTCCTTAGGTTCCACTAATCCTCTAATGAACAATTGGTTTAAGGTCCAACATATAATCCGAACCCCTCTCGGGCCAAGGAGAGGGTGGGGCCCCTTGTTCAAGACCTTGATTCAGTACTAAAGGGAACAACCTATCTCCTATCCCTATAATGGGTAGGAATGAATTCCGTCTTGCATCCTATGTTCCTAGCTATCCATCTGATCTTACCCCTGAAATAGGAGGCTTATTGGACTAGCGATAATGAGTTGCCCTTACCTATGCAGATCTAAGGATAATTCTGAGTGAATAGGAGCTCATAGTTAGCTCGGGATTAAGATTAAGTTACCTAGGTCATCAATTAACGAAATAGTCTATTTTATACATAAAATGGAGTTTAGAACGTACAAGGTGACTATTTCATGGTTCAGTCTTATGTAAAATCTTTACATAGGATGCCCCCACTTTCATGTCTTCACATGAACGATTTAGAATCACATCGTTTGTACTAACTACAAAATGGGCCGCATCCATAGTATCCCCAGAATAAGGCACCCAACCTTATTCATATACTATAGATCATTTTGGCTATTTATTTGAACTTGATCCACAATTATGTCACTACATAAAGTTCAAACTACATTAAATAGCCTCAGAACCTTAGTTTATTGGATTCAAGATTACAATTTCAATAACAATTTTATCGAAAAACAAAACAGAATATGTTTATTAATTTAAGAACTACGAGTTTTAGGACATAAAATCCAACAAACTCCCACTTGGACTAAACTCCTAGTGGAGTATCACAATGTTGAATTTAAGTGAGAAACATATGAGTACAATAAACATATGAATACAATAAAATAAGGCATATACCCAAAAGTTCTCCCACTTGTCCTAGTTTACAAACTTAGACCTAGACTCTTTAGGTGACCTTCAAACACTTTAGCCGTGAGGGCTTTTGTAAAAGGATCAGCAATGTTTTGCTCAGAAGATATCTAGGTCACTACGTCTCCACGATGTACAATCTCTAGGATCAAATGGTATTTGCGCTCAGTATGCTTTCCGCGCTTGTGGCTTCTTGGTTCCCTTGAATTTGCAACTGCACCATTATTATCACAATATAGGGTGATAGGCAGATGCATATTTGAAACGACTTCCAAATTTGTCAAAAATTTCCTCAACCATACTGCTTCATTTGTTGCTTCACATGCAGCTACGTATTCAGCTTCCATTGTGGAGTCTGCAATACAATTTTACTTCACACTTCTCCACACTACTGCTCCTCCATTCAGAATGAACGTTGATCCCATGTAGATTTTCTTGCATCCTTATCGGTTTGAAAATCAGAGTCAGTGTATCCAGTAAGGATCAAATCCTTAGTACCATACACGAGCATGTAGTTCCTCATTCTCCTAAGATACTTGAGGATATTCTTAACGGCAATCCAATGATCATATCTAGGATTGGACTGATACATACTAACTATCCCTACTGCGTAGCATATGTCAAATCTAGTACATAACATTGCATACATCAGGCTCTCTACTACGGAAGCATAGAGAATGCATCTCATATCCTTAACCTCTTGAGGTGTCTTAGGACATTGATCCTTTGACAAATGAATTCCATATCTGTAAGGTAACAGATCTCTTTGGGAATTTTGCATCTTATACCTAGACAAAATTTTGTCTATATAAGTTGCTTGAGACATGGCTAGTGTTCTGTTCTTGTGGTTCCGAATAATCTGAATCCCGAGAACATACTGTAAATTTCCCAAATCTTTCATTTGGAACTATGTTGCTAGCCATTTCTTGATGTTAGTTAGGTAACCTACTTCATTCCCAATGAGTAGAATATCGTCAACATATAAAACCAAGAACGCTATAGTAGAATTGACGATCTTCTTGTAAACACAAGGCTCGTCAACATTCTGTACAAAGCCATAAGATTTGATCGCAGTGTTAAATCTTATATTCCAAGATCTAGAAGCTTGTTTCAACCCATAAATGGATTTTTGAAGCATACAAACCTTTTGTTCTTAACCCTGTGCTATAAACCCCTCTGATTAAGCCATATAGATACTCTCTTCAAGATCGCCATTTAGAAAGGTTATCTTGACATCCATCTGCCAAATTTCATAGTCATAAAAGGTGACAATGGAGTGTATGCTAATTGACTAAAGCATGCAACAGGAGAGAAAGTTTCTTCATAGTCCACTCCCCCTCTCTAGGTATAACCCTTTGCCATAAGTTGAGCCTTAAAATTTTGTACTTTACCGGCTTGGTCTCGTTTTCTCTTGTAGATCCACTTACAACCAATTGGTTTTACATCATTTGGTTGATCTACAAGTTCTCAGATAAAATTGAAGTACATAGACTCCATTTCGAGGTCCATGGCTTTGACCCACTGATCACGATCCACATCTTTCATTGCCTGTTTATATGTCGTTGGATCCTCTATGTTGTCATTAGGTATGAAGACTTGTGTTTCTGTTAAACCCAAGTAACAGTCAGGCTGATGAACAACCCTCCCACTACGTCGAGGCATTCTCAACTCTTGAGAAGGATGTGACTGACCAGATGAACTAGTTTTATCTACTACTTTAGTAGATGAACTAGCTCTATCGGTAGCGTTTTTGGAAATTTCATTCAATACTAGTCTACTGTGATGTTGATGAATTCTTATGTGGTCTTCCTCTAAGAATGTGGCATTTGTCGATACAAATACCTTATTCTCTTGAGGATCACAAAATAGACCACCTCTTGTTTCTTTTGGATAACCTACAAATAGGCATAGTTTTGAACAACGTTCCAATTTTTTAGGATTTTGCACCAACACGTGTGTCGGGCATCCCCCAAATCATAAAGTTACATAAACTAACTTTACGCCCTTTCCATAGCTCATAAGGTTTTCTGAAACACTTTTAGAGGAAGTGTTATTCAAAATATAGACAGCAATTTCTAATGCATGTCCCCAAAAGGAATCAAGCAACTTAGCAAAGCTCATCATTGAGCAAACCATGTCCAACAAGGTTCTGTTTCTTCTTTCAGATACACCATTCTGCTGAGGCATATTAGGTGCAGAGAGTTGTGACTTGATTCCGTGTTCTATCATATAGTCCTGGAATCTTAAGTCCATGTACTCCCTACCTCGATCTGATCGTAGTGTCTTAATTGTTTTACACAACTGGTTCTTAACCTCAGCATTATATTCTTTGAACTTTTCAAAATAATCAAACTTGTGATGCATTAGGTAAATATGACTATACCTCGAATAATCATCAATAAAACTGATAAAATATTCATACCCACCTCGAGCTTTGACATTCATCGGTCCACAGAGGTTCGAATGTACGAGCTCTAAGGATATTGTGACTCTAAGACTTTTCCAGTAAAAGATCTCTTAGTCATTTTTTCCTCAAGATAAGACTCATATGGAGGTAAAAAATTGTCTTCTAATTTATTTAGGAGTCCATTCTTAACCAATCTCCCAATCCTTTTGAGATTTATGTGGCCAAGTCTTAGCTACTATAGATAGGCATTAGAAGAAACTTTTTGTCTTTTATTCTAAGTTTTGGCTGTTCTAAACATCTTAGTATTTAAGACAAATTTTGCTTTAGTTGAAGACAAATCTTGTTTTAGTTGGTCTTAACTTATATAAGTTATTTTCAAGTATAGTAGAACAAATTTGAATACCTTTTCTGAAAATGAACGCTTCATTAACTTCAAAAGATATTTTATACATTTGTTCCAATATACATGTGATAGATATTAAATTTTGTCTCATTTTAGGAGCATACAAAACATCTTTAAGTATGATATATCTATCATTAAAAAATACCTTCAAGTCTCCCACTGCTTTGGCCGAGTCAACCTCTCCTGTTCCAACCTTGAGGGTGATCTCGCCTTCTTCAAGCTTTTTTCAGGAACTAGTTTCCTGAAAAGAGAAGAAAATATGATTAGTGGCTCCTTAATCCAATATCCAGGTTGAGGTATCATACTCCACTAAACATGTTTCAGCAACTAGTAAATCATATTTACCTTGGGCTTCTTTCGAGGCAGGGGCCTGAGGACATTCCTCAATTAAGACAAATCTCAGGTCATCTATTACTAGTGTTGAATTCATATTTGTTTTCCATGTTGAGTAGTTGTCGCTGTTAAGTTTTTCAGAAGCTAATAGTTGAACTAAAGAGCTAGTCATGCTGAAAAGAAAAACATATCCTTTTTAGTAAAAAGCATTAATCTTTTAAATCCAATCAAGTTTAGCAAAAAAAACTAATAATGTACCCTTAATTATTATATTTTGCAACGATATTTCAAAAGTTTAGCGTAACCTCCACAGAAGGGCAGTAGATTATTCCTCTTTTGAACCAAGACAATCTTGACTAGATGCTAACCCCAGAATAACTCTTTATTCTTATAACACTTTAGTTATCGCTACTTTGGTCAAGAATTTACTAACAGTTAGTAATTCTCGTAAGTGTGACCTCCATATTCAGACCTCAGAGATCGGAATCATTATGCTCTCGAAGTTGGAAACACAAAAATGAAAATGGACTTGAGAGACCCTATCAATTTCTAGAGTTCGTGGAGTTTCGAATCCTATAATACAGCCCTCCGATTGGTAAGGTTGCTCCAGGGTAGACATACAGGTGCATTATAGGAATCTCACGGTGCGACCTAATGGAAGAGACTATAGGATGTGTTGACACACTTCCTTCTCCCACTTACTATGAACAACTTCCTCTATTCACCTTAGTATTGACTCATACAAACACTCTTCGAATGGAGTCCGCTCCCAGGGCGGCCCAAACCCAAGCATGAATCTCATGGTGTAAACTCTTAGGGATGCTAGAGCTAAAAGTATATTACTTCTCTCCAGCTAAAGTGTTCTAGACGGTTCGGGTATAAAATACTTAGCGATACATTTCGGCTAACTAAACATATCCTAAGTCTAGGTGATTCATCAGAGTATAACTTTTATACTGGATTTTTAACCTACAATGTCTAGGTGATAAACAAATTTTATTACCTCATACCGCTCACACATGCTCATAAAAATGGTTTAACCTAACTCAGATGCCGGCTCGATCTCCAGGTAGTAGGTGTTCCTGAACCGTCAACTTAAAAACCTTCAACCTTAGTCATCTTATCTGACTTTTTGCCAAGATCTTGCCGGGTGAGTTTTCTTGTAACTTTGGTTTTACAAGATATCGACATATTTTCTATGAAAATTGGCATTGCTCGATGGTTAACCCTAATTGAGCATGCATCTTATCTTTTTTATAGATTTTAGAAGTCTAGGTTATTTTTATTAAACAAATTATAACAATTATAACAATTATAACCCTAGTGCATTCATCTATAACATGCTTTCTTCAAACAAAGATGTTTTAATATAACACTTATATTAAAACTAAGCATGCATAGTATATATTTTATAACACTTATAACATATAACAAATGCATATCACATGCCTTTTCATATGGTGGGGTTTTAAAACTATATGGCATACTATATGCACACATAATCAAACAACATTACACATCACATGTATAATAGGTAAACAACACTAAAGTGGACCGATTTTTGCATTAAAAACAAACAAATAACTAATTTATAACAGAAATCAGCAACCAGCTTCTTGAAACCGGCTTCAAACACTTTAAACCATCTGGAACCACTTAAAAACCACTCGAACCAGCCCAAAAACACCAAAAACCAAGTTGAACCGGTCAAACGGACTGGTCCAAACCGTCTAGACCGACTGGTCGACGCATGCTCTGATACCACATGATTGAATACGAGACATACACAGTGGAATAAGGATCTAATTACACTCTAATTGTTTTTAATTAAAAAGAAATTAACATGCAAATGAAGAAAAAACAATAAATTAATTTGGATAGGATACAACCTTTGTAGCTCCCAAAAAACGCTTTTCTTCGTTGAATCTCGACCCGAACTCTTCCGAACCACCACTAGAGCTGACTATTATCCTCTGGACTCAGAACCGGGTTATGGGACCCGATGGATGAAAAACCTGAGAGAGAGAAAGAGATTGAAAAAGAAATGGAATTTTGGGTTAGGTTTGGGTCTTGAATTTCACTAAAAAAAAAAAAAAAAAGTGATTTTTTCCAGCCCAATTTTACAAAAAAATTTTGGCAAAAATGGCAAAAGTTTTTAATCCAAATTGAAAAGCCATATTTATAGAAAAGGACCATGCAAATTCTATATAACAAAATTCATAAAAACCCAACACCTAGAATCCACTAAGTGGGTTTAATGTCTCCACTATAAGCCAACACCTAGCCCACTATAATTGTTAGTGGAATTTATCCAATAAAAGTTTGGATTTTCCCACTAACTTTAGTCAAAGGGCAAAATAGTATATTTTGTCAAAGTTTTTTGACTTTTTATGATTTTTTCCATGTTGACTAATTTTGACCTTACAAGCATGAATCCGCATTCATTTTCTCGAAATTCAAATCAATTTGAATGTAAGGTCGGTCAAAAGTTTGACTTTTTCTAAGTCAAAAGTCAACTCTTTGACTTTTTACATCTTTGACAATTTTCATTATTTTCGAGCTTCCAAATATGAACGTATTCATATTCTTGTATATTTAAATCACATTTAAATATTAAAGCTGTATTTCTAAACTGAAAAAATCGACCACTATATCACATATACTTGTCGGTTTTCTCTCTCTTCACCTAATTCGAATATTTCGAATTATTCTATCATACTGTTCTAAGTTTATTCGGAATATGAGCTAGTAGGGGAACCTAATGGACCTATAGATCATGGGCTCCAACGATTCGAGATTAGTTGGCTAAACTCTTTAGACGAAGCTAATCAACATTCGTTAACTCACGAGTCATTCCACTATAGTCTCGTAGTTGCACTCCTCTCACTATAGATATATTTGTGTCCATTTGATATAACCATGATTAGTAAGCTAATCCTTCACAGGTTGTTCGTAATCTTGGCTGGGTCATAAAAACCATTTTACCCCCGAGACTATATCTTATTCCTTAAGTTCCATTGATTCTCTAATGAACAATTGGTTTAAGGTCCAACTTATAAACCGAACCCCTCTCGAGCCAAGGAGAGGGTGGGGCCCCTTGTTCAAGACCTTGATTCAGTACTAAAGGGAACAACCTATCTACTATCCCTATAATAGGTAGGAGTGAATTCCGTCTTGCATCCTATGTTCCCAGCTATCCACCTAATCTTACCCGTGAAATAGGAGGCTTATTGGACTAGCGATAATGAGCTGCCCTCACCTATGCAAATCTAAGGATAATTCTGAGTGAACAAAAGCTCATAGTTAGCTCGGGATTAAGATTAAGTTACCTAGGTCATCAATTAACGAAATAATCAATTTTATACATAAAACGACGAAATAATCAATTTTATACATAAAACGACGTTTAGAGCGTAAAAAGTGACTATTTCATGGTTTAGTCTTATGTAAACTCTTTACATAGGATGCCCCCACTTTCATGTCTCCAAATGAACGATTTAGGATCACATCGTTTGTACTAACTACAAAATGGGTCGCATCCATAGTATCCCCAGAATAAGGCACCCAACCTTATTCATATACTATAGACCATTTTAGCTATATATTTGAACTTGATCCACATTTATGTCACTACATAAAGTTCAAACTACATTAAATAGCCTCAGGACCTTAGTTTATTGGATTCAAGATTACAATTTCAATAACAATTTTATCGAAAAACAAAACAGAATATGTTTATTAATTTACAAACTACGAGTTTTAGAACATAAAACCCAACATAACCTTCTTGCTTTAAAGTGGGAAAATCCCACATTGGGTTTTTCCCCATTTTCAATTTCCTTTTTTTTAATTTTTAAATTTATTTTCAAAATCAATTTTTTTTTATTTTAATTCTTTAATTAAAATTGCAATTTTATTAATTTGACAAAAATTAATTCAATAATCAAATTTTCTAATAAATTAATAATTAATAATTAATTAAATAATTTAATTAATTCTATTAATTTAATATCAAATATTATATTAATTTGTCACCAAATTCGACATCATGAATCCCTATTCATGAAATTAATATTTAAATAATATTTATATATTAATCGATTCTTCAATTACGTTTAATTCCAAAATTAAACATTTAATTATATCACATATAATTACTAATTCTCTTAATTCAAATTTGAACGTTTCAAATCAACTTATCATGCTATTCTAAGGCTAATCCGTTTGTGAGCTAGTAGGGGGACCTAATAGAACTACAGATCATGGGCTCTAACTATCCGATATTAATTAGCTAAACTGTTTACACCGAATTAACCCCCATTCATTAACTACTAGGTCACTTCACTAAAGCCCATAGTTGCATGCATCTAGATATATTGTGTCCACTCGATATAACCATAATTAGTAAGCTAACTCTTCACAGGTTGTTAATAATAATGGTTGAGTCAAATTACTGTTTTACCCTCGAGATTACCTCTTGTTCCTTAAGTTCCACTGATCCTCTAATGAACAATTGGTTTGTGATCTGATCATCAAATCAAGTCCTTCTAGGGCCAATAAGAGGGTGTGGCGCTTTGTTCAAGACCTAGAATCAACACTTAAAAGAACAACCTCTCTATTATCCCTAAAAGTTAGTAAATATGTGTCGATTGTATAAAAACTAACCTAGTATTACAATAATTATAAATGTTTGCAATTAGACCCACTAACACCATAAAGATGGAAGGCAAGCCGAATTTTACTCTGTTTTGCAAGAGACCAAGTCACCGCTTGTGCTCAAGGCTCACGAGAAATTGATCAACACATCTCTGTCACATTGCGCCCGTCAGTCAACAATGAAGAGACGATTATCGCAATGGCGGCGCAATGCGACAGTCGATCCAGAGCTGTATGCAACCGCATGCGATAATAAAAACAACACCGCATGCGGATCCATGATCGAAAGATGCAGCTGAGCAACGCAAAAGCGGAGGATTGAGACACATGTACAACTAACGGTTGTGCAGAATTGACGGTATGATTGCATAGCAGAAGGAATAATATCCCTCCATCTTTGGAATTACCATAACCATCAGTGGGGACCACAAGGCCGGATTCAAAGAGCTGCACCTATAAATACTCCATAGATTTCAGAGAAAAAGGTATTCTACGGGATAGGGGTAAATGCTGCAAAATTGTTGAGAGAAAAGGTTGAGTTGGGTGCTTAAGTGAAGAAATCTAGGAAGAAGATGAGATACGACCGAGAGGTGAATCTCAGATCTAATCTGCCAAACACCCGATTGAAAGCTCTGTGCAAAGATCCTTGCTACCGGTGGAGCAAGCCTGAGAGGGAAGCTCTTCCTACCATCAAATACATCCTATCCGGTAAGCAAATCTCCATCGAATCAATGCCAAAACATTGGCACTTATTTGTATCTTTTCTATCTCTTTATCATTGTATTTCACTTTCTCATTCTCTTTTCATTCACACCATGTATCAAACGCTTAATAGAGATATTAATTGTTTCGATAGCTTTCCTTTATCAGTTTTTGTATATTTCCGTTCACCCGTCAATCACTTTCTTCATGATGTCTTCTTAATTCCCTGATAAGCAATATGAATTAACTAAGTACCTAATCTGTGTTATAGATATAAAATGCGTTTAGCTAAGGCATGCTAGACGGCATCTTCACATGTGAGAGCAAAAGTGAAGATGCCATTCTGATCTATCGAGAGAAGGTCAAAAGAATACGTTAACTAAAGAGAGTAGTACTTCCAGACATGGAAGCAACCTTGCGTTCATTACGTTAGTCTTCATGGTCAAATGGTGCCCCTACATCTCTGGCAACACTTAAATTTTGAAGAAGTGCCTCCTGCACCACCTCAAAATCCTCCAGATCTCCCTGCTCCTCAACCTTAATATTTACACTTTCTTCCAATACGATTTTTTTTATGCGACCATTCTTTATTTGTATTTAATTCATTTATTATTTGCGACTTAATCAAATTCTTTGACTCTTGTGCAGACAATAGGAAATTTTGTAATGCGTTCATATTTAATTTATTTGTATACTTTGTTAATAGTCAATAGAATCAGAGTATATATTCACTCCACTTTTTGCCTGTGCCTTTTTTCTTTATCTTCCTTTGTCAATTTTTGTGACATTCAAATCTCTTATTTTTACAATCTTCATTGCGTTGCTATGATGTATTACATGTTTATACTTAGAAACATTTCCCATACTTAGTAAATTCTGACTAACACTTAGTTAATTCTTAGTTTAGCAGTACTTTACCTTTTATATTTCAAAGTTCTGCTCACACCTTCTTTTTGAAATTTTCATCTAAGTGTTTGTCTAGTCTCTCTAAACAACGCAATGAGGACCTTGCTCATCTTTAAATTTGGGGGTGTGGAAGGTCTGAGCAAATGAGATCAAGATTATGCTGTAGTTAAGAAAATGTGTCCATTTTCATTTAAAAAAATAAAATAAAAATAATAATAATATTTTTATGTAAAACTCCAATGTCAGTGCAAGGGAAAACCTCAAAACTATCCCAACCTGATAAGAGTTTAGTTGTGAAAGGAGCCTGCTCGTAGTTGGATGTTCGTATGACACCCGTAGGAGCAAGCTAAAACGAAGGTGGGTTTCAAAGAACAACGCAGTATGAAAAAAAAATGCAAGAGACAACTTCTCTGATCCTCATGAGTTGAAGTTGAAATTGGCACACAACCGTAGTTGGATGTCTGCATGACACCCATGGGGATAAGCCAAAATGAATAGTGTAACCATGATCAACAGTCTCTAAGTGAATAAATGACGCAAAGTTTTGCTCACCGCATATAAACACATCAAGTTGTTTTGACAAAAAAGAGATAAACATTCTATTTTGAAAACTAAAAAAGCATCTTTGAGTAGAATTTTTTCATATAGAAGAATAAAATAGGGCTTGCTAAGAATTAGCAAAGATAGAAGGAAATTGCGACGTCAAGTAATGTGCCTAAGTGTAACATTCGGAGCAATCAATCGTCACAAAAATAGAGGATAGGAATTGAGCATGATTGCCTTAGTAGAAGATATGCTTGAGGACAAGCATATATCTAAATTTAGGGGTGTGATAACTTGTAGAAAGTTATTTATGCCACCTTATCTAGATATTGCGGCCAAAAGCTAGTAAATATGCACCGATTGTATGAAAATTAGCCTAGTATTACAATAATTATAAATGTTTGCAATTATACCCACTAACATCATAAAAATGGAAGACAAGCCAAATTTTACTCTGTTTTGCAGGAGACCAAGTCATTTCTTGCGCTCAAGGCTCACGAGAAATTGATCAATGCATCTCTGTCACATTGCGCCCATCAGTCAACAATGAAGAGACGATTATCGTAATGACGGCGCAATGCGACAGTCGATCCAGAGCTATATGCAACCGCATGCGGTAATAAAAACAACATCGCATGCGAATCCATGATCGAAAGATGCAACTGAGCAACGCAAAAGCGGAGGATTGAGACACGTGTACAATTAACGGTTGTGCAGAATTGACAGTCTGATTGCATAGCAAAAGGAATAATATCCCTTCATCTTCGGAATTACCATAACCATCAGTGGAGACCACAAGGTCGGAGTCAAATACCTACACCTATAAATACCCCATAGATTTCAGAGAAAAATGTATGCTATGGGATACGGGTAAATGCTGCAAAATTGTTGAGAGAAAAGGTTGAGCTGAGTGCTTAAGTGAAGAAATCCGGGAAAAAGACGAGATACGGCCGAGAGGTGAATCTCAGATCTAATCTGCCAAGCACCCGATTGAAAGCTCTGTGTAAAGATCCCTGCTACCGGTGGAGCAAGCCTGGGAGGGAAGCTCTTTCTACCATCAAATCCATCCTATCCAACAAGCAAATCTCCATCGAATCAGTGCCAAGATATTGGCAATTGTTTGTATCTGTTCTATCTCTTTCATCGTTGTATTTCACTTTCTCATTCTCTTTTCATTCAAACCACGTATCAAACACTTAATAGATATATTAATTGTTTCGATAGCTTTCCTTTATCATTTTCTGTCTATTTTCGTTCACCTGTCAATCACTTTCTTCATGATGTCTTCTTAATTCCTTGATAAGCAATATGAATTAACTAAGTACTTAATCTGTGTTAAAGATATAAAATGCGTTTAGCTAAGGCATGCTAGACGGCATCTTCACATGTGAGAGCAGAAGTGAAGATGCCATTATGATCTATCGAGAGAAGGTCAGAAGAATGCGTTAACTAAAGCGAGTAGTACTTCCAAACATGGAAGCAATCCTGCATTCATTACGTTAGTCTCTGTTTCACCACAGACATGTGGGAGCACGCCGATCACCGAAAGGTGTACGCTAAGAGAAGAGCGGAACAACATTTGTAGCTTCAACGCAATTGAGAACTTGCGTTGTTTATATTATTTGTCTTTCTCTTTCTATTATGTTCATAAGACTTGCTGCCGCATTCCACGTCTTTGCACAACTTTCACAACCAGCCTTAACCCTAGCATCTTGTACATGAAGCCTGTATCTTGTATCATCTAGCTTAGGTTTATTGTATTTCATTTTATTATCGCATCTTTACTGTTTTACTTTATTTTATCGCAATTTATATACCTTTACAAACACATTTTTAAAGATTGAAAACCTAGTCACATATATCATGAACATACCACAATAACCTAAATCAGTCCCCGTGTTCGACCTAGGATCACACCGAGAAACTTGCGGTGGAATTACACTTGGTTCCATCGTAAGGAAACTTGTGACAATGCATGGCATACTACATGAACATCCATAATTAACGCATATTTAGAAGTAGTATCGCATCATTTCGAGCATAGAACATCATCAATCATACCTATCAAAATCTGCGTAACAATAAGACCGGCCACAAAATCTTTAGTCTCATTATATAACATCGTTCATAATAGAGACTTACATTTCACCAGAATGACCATATGTAACATAACCTCAATCCTGAGTGAGTTATGAACTCTTGCCTATAAGGGCGGTCCTTTGATTTGTATAAGTGAAAGTGGCCAGATCGCCGATTCAACAAGCCTACCATTTTGGGGATTTGTCTGATTGTGGAGCTAGGAACACAGTTACACAAGAAAGAATTCACTCTTTCTCCAAGGTCGGGGTAAGTAGATAAGGTGCTCCCTTAAGGGTTGATTCTGGGGCTTGAACAATGTGGCGTCATACCCTCTCTTGGCCCGAGAAAGGTTTAGTCATAGTTAGACTATGATCTATTGTTCATTAAAGGGATTAGTAGTACTACTTTATTCCGATATTATGTTTATTTTATTAATTAATTCTTGAACATTTTTGTCAATTTTTTTATTTTTTCACAATCTAATTTGTAAATCAACCTAAGGATGCATATTAGATATGTGTTCATTACTAGTTTCATGACTTTTAAGTCGAGAATAAGGTTTTTCCAATCTTTAACTCCTTCATTAGCCAATTGAATTGTATTAGATTTAGTACCAAATAACTTACAACAAAAACAATAAAGTTCATTGAAATCTTTCGAGTAAATTAACCAATTTCGATCATATTTTTCACCACTAAATAATTTTTTAGTATATTGAATATTAGAAAAATGTCTAGAATTTTGATCTTTTGGAAAAATTAAACAACTTTCTTTAACGAGACCTTTTTCTACTAATAAGTCAATTAATTTAGAATAAATAATTTTTCATCTTTCTGAATCATATATATTATATTAAGAATGCACCATACATGTTTCATTATTATCACTAATGTCATCATTGTTTTCTCTTTTTCAATTAATTTAGAATTGACATTTTTCCATCTTTCTGAATCATATATATTTATATTAAGAATACACCATACATGTCTCATTATCATTACTCATATCATCATTGTTTTCTCTTTTTCAATTAATTTAGAATCGATATTTTTCTATCTTTCTGAGAATGCACCATACATGTCTCATTATCACTACTAATATCATCATTGTTTTCTCTTTTTTCACTTTCCTCCTTACTCTATAGTTTTTTTTTTTTTTTTTCAAGTTTATTTGATTATACTTCATTTTCAACTACATAATAACCTACTACTTTTGTTTCATCTTTTGATTTGTCCATAACCTATCATTTCTTCTATCATATCATCAGTTTTATTACTTTTACTTCCAATAACAAATTTATCGAGAAAACCTTTTTGAGATTCAATAAATTTTTTTACTCTTCTTTTCTTGAGCTTTTCATATCCATATGCATATTTTCTAGTAGACACATTGATATTTTACGTATGCAAATATAAACAAATCTTAGATGTTAAAGTATTGAATAATCAATATGGATGTGATGCGTGCGTGCACACGTATGTTTGTGTGTGTGCACGCGTGTGTGTTTTGTGTGTGTGCATGTAAAATGAGGTATTTCTAAAATGGGCATTTTAGACAATCGTCTCTCGCCTATAGTTCAAGCTGACTCTGCCACTTGAATAAAATGAAAGAGGAAGAGAGAGAAGATAGCATTTAAATTTCTCATATTTGTGAAAAATGAGTGGAATACTGCCCTTCTTTTGGGCTTTATCTTTTATAGCATTTATTTAAAAGTTATAATTAAATGCAATACAAAGTCATATTTATTGTAGTGCTACAAATTGATGATCTTTTCAAGTCCAATCGTGCCAAATTGACGAGGTAATAATTTTATTAAGAAGGGAAATTAAACTTCACACTATACAAAATAAGGGAACACACCTATGTTTTCACTTAGAAGTGAGTTTGGCATACCTACCTAGTTTAAACACTTTTGAGAAAAAGTTGACTTTTTTTTTTCTTTCTTTTTGGAAAACTTTCATTTATTTGATTTTAATTTAGAGATCGGCGAGCTCTATTGTTGCATATACTTTGTTAATGTGATTATAATTACAGTTTTGTTTCGTATATAATCTGTTAATGTGATTATAATTACAATTCTGTTTCATATATAATCTGTTAATGTGATTATAATTACAATTTTATTTCATTGCACAAAGTGATGCTGCAAATGTCAAATCACCAAAAAGAGAATAGAAGAAATTTTGAATTAATCTTGAGGGACAATTTTGTGATGTCAGTGTTCTTTTGCCGTCTTTCGATTTTAAAATTATTAAAATCACTTTTTTCACATTTAAATTTACTTTAAAATATGTGTTTTGTAACATTCCAATTTCAAAAAAATTTAAGTTAATTATCTAAAGTTATTAAGTTTAAATTTCTCTTACATTTAGAAAATTAGGATTAAATTGAAATAATTGAAAATTTTTATTGGTTAAATTGAATTTAATTGATTAGATATTCGAACTTATTATCTTGAAAATATTGAATTTTGCTTCCCTTTGATTTTGGATTTTAGGGCCAACTTAAAAAAAAAAAATTAAGAGATAATTATTTTCATGTGATTTTGAATTAATTTAAATATTTAGATGAATTTGTATCAAATTGATAGATCTTATGCCTTTTAGTTTTGGTTTTTGAAGCCTAAAAAGATAATTTGAAAAGTTAATCGATTTATAAATTTAATACATTCTTTGAAGATTTTGGAGATATTGCAATAAAATATTTTATTTATCTTTTCAAAATTTGAAAAAAAAAATAAAAGAATTGAAATCTTTTTTCGAAATTAAATGAGAGTGAAAAGAGACAAAAAATTGGGAGAAAGCAATTTGGTTTTTCAGCGACAGCTTCCACAAGATTGTTGATTTTCAGAGTTTGAACCGTTGGATCGTGCTCAAATTTGGTCAGTCTGTTCGAGACATAAAGAATTCCAGTTTAAACGGTTGGATTGTTGTTTGATGATCTGGTTTGTTCGTAATTGCCACTGAATAAAATCTATAAAACTAGAAATTCCCCTTCTCTCTCATCCTCGCAAACCCTTCTCATGCAAGACCCTCACTACCAGCCACTAACCTAAACAATTTATGTCATCCAACAGCAACACCCGCTGCCTATCTATGGTAGCCATGAGCCGACGTGCCATAAGCCGCCACTACCTAATCTTTGCCGAAATCTTGAGAAATACCTTGGGTAAGACTTATTTTTCCTTATAATTTGGGAGGTGAATTCAACCATTTGATTTTGGGTTAAATTAGTAACCTCTCTTTGGTGTGAAACTTAGATTCAAGATTTAGAAGTTTTGAGGCATTAACCATCAAGCTAGAGACCATTTTTTCGTTTTGCGAAAAATTGGTAAAGATCGGTAAGTTCTAGGTAAGAGCAGTTGAGTTTAGAAGGTTATCAATTGCCCATTAAATTTTGATTTTCTTTTTGGTTGATGTCGATTATATTTGGAATTTAGATCCAAGATTGGAGTACTTCATAGTGTGCAACGTGCTGTCCAGCGGATTCGAGTTTGTTCGATAAGTAGTTTGGTAAGCATTGTGATCCTTGTTGTTGGTTGTCGGCCACCTATTGATTATTAGACTAAAAGAATGATTTAATTTTAAGTATTTTGAAGGTTCTAAGTCGTCATCTATTGAGTTTTAAAATCTGCTAAGAGGAGATTTTGGAGTCGAAATCCTGCGAGTGTCTGTTGATCAAGTTTCGTTTGGGTAAGTTATTTGGTGACCATTTGATTAAATTTGTATATTTGGGTCCTGGTTCCAAAGAGTATTATGTCTGTGCTAGGGGACTCAATTCAGGACTTATTTGGTTGGAGATCATTAGCTTGGATTAATATCTGAATTTGACTTCGAGGTAAGTAATCTTACTACTGAAACTGCCCACGAGCCAGGCACTGAATGTATGCTAGTATGATAGATGAATGTTATGGTAGAATGACAGCATGATGAACTGATAGTTTAATATAAGCGATGTATGTTCTTGCTTGAGGATCTGAAAGATGTGTTTGTGCACATAGATACTTGAATGCTAGCATGAGATGGTATTTGATTTCATGAGGTTGTATGTGATATGTGGATATTGAGGCATGTGTGTATGTTGTAGAGCCATGATGTTGAGGCATATATGTATGTCATAGAACCATATTGTGATAATTATGGTGTCGAGCCTATGATAGTGATTTTACTGATTAGTTAGAATGCCCACTAGGTTTGTGTTTCCTTCGGGATTCACCAGTTTGTGTTTCCTTCGGGATTCACTAGTTATTGTGTCTCCTTCGGGATTCACTAGTTATTGTGTCTCCTTCGGGATTCACCACCAGTTTGTGTTTCCTTTGGGATTCACCAGTTTGTGTTCCTTCGGGATTCACCAGATATTGTGTTTTCATCGGGATTCACAAGATATTGTGTTTCCTTTGGGATTCACTAGTTTGTGTTTCCTTTGGGATTCACCAGTTTGTGTTTCCTTCGGGATTCACCAGTTTTTGTTTTTCCTTCGAGATTCACCAAAGGTAGTGGGCATATTTAGCTACAGTAGGATAGAACTCAATTTTTCATGTATGTATGTGTCCCATGAGGACTAGGACAATTTATATGTTCCACCAGAGGTAGGCATCTAGAGGATATAGATGCCTAACCTAACCCCAGTAGTGGGGTTACTTACTGAGTATTTATATGCATTCTTTCTCATGTTGTTGTTTCAGATAAAGGTAAAGATACACCGATGATGGACAAGCGGAATCCGTGATCGAGCCACTGGGACTAGTTTCATGCTTCTGCTCATGAGATTTAAACTTATTTTCATGTTTTTCTTAACTTTCAGTGTTGATGTTTAAAACTTACTATTAAGAATCGTTTTTAGACTTATTTATTATAATTTATGATTTATGGATACCCTACTGTTGTTTTTAATGTTTGAATTTAATGAAAATCTTTTGAACTTACCTTATTTAATTAGCATTTATTTCACCATAACAAAATGTCGTTTTAAGTTCCATGCATGCATGTATTTAGTAATGGCCTAACTTAAGTCCTAGAGGATCGGGTCGTTACATCTTTAATCTTTCAAACCTAATTTAATATTTAATTTTCACTTTTAAATCTAATCTTCATTTTATTAAAATTGGTTTTGAATAATTAAAATCATATTTTATAATATTTTAAAAATAACAAAAATGATTTTAGCATCCCTTCCAAAAATTCTCACATGATCTAATCACTTTAATTAGAACAATTCACTTTTTTTAATCACCATTAAAAAATGATTATTAAATAATCTAATAATCTCAAAGTTGATTTTTTTTTCAAGCATTCTAGATTTTAAGAAAAAATATTTGGGGTCTTGTTTAATCATGTGTCGAATCAAATACACCCTTAAATAATTAAATTCTTTTATAAAAACCTACATTTTCTTTACACTTTTTTGGTCCTTCATAATCATGACTTACAAAATTAAATTAATAACTTAATTATATTAAAACTCATTTCATAACTATTTAGTTTTTAATTTTTATTTTTTATTGACTTGTTTTCTTATAATTTCTCTACCATAATTTTTATCTTTCTTAACTAAAGATTTAAATTCTTAACCAAAATTTTAAAAATTTAACCAATTTTCAAAAACTACCTCTTTTATTTTATAAAATTGAGTTTGAGATACTTATAAAATGTTGATAACAAAACAAAGGAGGTAGTGTTTATAAGTTTATTTTTTCAAAAATTACAAATCAAATAGGAATTAGATGGACTTAATTACCAATTTGTAGTGAATCAACTTTCAATGGATAAAGAGAGAACTATTATGCAAGGGTGAGTTACCTCTTTAGCTTCAAGAGCCTCTTCAAGGGCAAGTCCCTATGTAAATTCTCTCTCTATTTTTTTTTTAAACAACTATAGCATAAATTTGAATTTATTTTGCCTATGAATTTGAGAGACTTATAAAATATTGATAACAAAACAAATGATCTGATCTGATCATTCATGTACAGACATGTGAACGGAGATATTCTATATCAAGAATTTTGTATAAGACCGGACCATGAAATATTTAGTCTCATTATATAACATCGTTCATAATAGAGACTTATATTTCACCAGGATGACCATAGGTAACATGACCTGAATCCTGAGTGAGTTTTGAACTTCCGTCTATGAGAGCGGTCCTTTGATTTGTATGGGTAAGAGTGGCCAGATTGCCCACTAAACAAGCCTACCATTTTGGGGATTCGTCTGATTGGGAAGCTGGGAATACAGTTACACAAGAAGAAATGCACTCCTTCCCTGAGGTCGGAATAAGTAGATAAGTTGCTCCCTTAAGGGTTGATTCCGAGGCTTGAACAATGTGGCGCCACACCGTCTCTTGGCATGAGAGGGGTTTAGTCATAGTTAGACTATGATCTATTGTTCATTAGAAGAATCAGTGGTACGACTTTATTCCAATATTATGTTTATTTATTAATTAATTCTTGAACCATTTTGTCAATTGTTTTATTTTTTCACAATCTAATTTGTAAATCAGCCCAAGCATGCATATTAGATATGTGTTCATTACTAGTTTCATGATTTTTAAGTCGAGAATAAGGTTTTTCCAATGATTAACTCCTTCATTAGCCAATTGAATTGTATTAGATTTAGTACCAAATAACTTACAACAAAAACCATGAAGTTTATCGAAATCTTTCAAGTAAACTAACCAATTTCTATCATATTTTTCACCACTAAATAATGTTTTAGTATACTAAATGTTAGAAAAATGTCTAGAATTTTGATCTTTTGGAAAAATTAAACGGCTTTCTTTAACGAGACATTTTTCTACTAATAAGTCAATTAGTTTAGAATAAATAATTTTTTATCTTTCTGAATCATATATATTATATTAAGAATGCACCATACATGTCTCATTATCATCACTAATATCATCGTTGTTTTCTCTTTTTCAATTAATTTAGAATCAATATTTTTCCATCTTTCTGAATCATATATATTATATTAAGAATGCACCACACATGTCTCATTATCATTACTAATATCATCATTGTTTTCTCTTTTTCAATTAATTTAGAATCGATATTTTTCTATTTTTCCGAGAATGCGCCATACATGTTTCATTATCATTACTAATATCATCATTGTTTTCTCATTTTCACTTTCCTCCTTGCTCTATAGTTTTTTTTTTTTTTTTACATTCAAGTTTATTTGATTACAAGTTTCATTTTCAACTACATAATAACTTACTACTTTTGTTTCATCTTTTGATTTGTCCATACCTATCATTTCTTCTATTATATCATCATTTTTATTAACTTTACTTCTAATAACAAATTTATCGAGAACACCTTTTTGAGATTGAATAAATTTTTCTGCTCTTCTTTTCTTCTTGAGCTTTTCATATCCATATTCATATTTTCTAGTAGACACATTGATATTCTACGTATGCAAATATAAGCAAATCTTAGATGTCAAAGTATTGAACAATCAATATGGATGCATTGCGTGCGTGCGTGTGCACGTGGGTTCGTGTGTATGCGTGTGCGCGTGCATGCTTAGTGTGTGTGCATGTAAAATAATAGGTATTTCTATAATGGAGATTTTAGACGATCGTCTCACTCACCTATAGTTCAAGCGGGTCCGACCACTTGAATGAAATGAAAGAGGAAGAGAGAGAAGATAGCATTTAAATTTCTCATATTTGTGAAAAATGAAAGGAATACTTCCACCTTCTTTTGGGCTTCTCTTATAGCATTTTTTTTTTTCGAAAAGTTATAATTAAATGCAATAGAATGTCATATTTGTTGTAGTACTAGAAATTGACGGATCTTTTCAAGTCCAATATTGCCAAATTGACGAGGTAATAATTTTATTAAGAAGGGAAATTAAACTTCACACTATACCAAAATAAGGGAACACACCTATGTTTTCACTTAGAAGTGAGTTTGGCATACCTACCTAGTTTAAACACTTTTGAAAAAAAGTTCAACATTTTTTTTTTGGAAAACATTCATTTATATGATTTTAATGTAGAGATCGGTGAGCTCTGTTGTTGCATATAATTTGTTAATGTGATTATAATTACAATTTTGTTTCGTATAATTTGTTAATGTGATTATAATTACAATTTTGTTTACTTGCCCAAAGTAATGCTGCAAATGTCAAAACACCATAAAGAAAATGGGAGAAATTTTAAATTAAACTTGAGGGACAATTTATATATTTAGAAGTGATTTTAAAATGGTTTGAAATCACTTTTTTCACATTTAAAATATATTTTTAATCTTTTAAATCTAATTTAATATTTAATTTTCACTTTTAAATCTAATCATCATTTTATTAAAATTGGTTTTGAATAATTTAAATCATATTTTATAATATTTTAAAAATAACAAAGTGATTTTAGCATCACTTCCAAAAATTCTCACGTGATTTAATCACTTTAATTAGAACAATTCACTTTTTTTAATCATCATTAAAAAATGATTATTAAATAATCTAATAATCTCAAAATTGATTTTTTTCAAGCATTCTAGATTTTGAAAAAAAAATATTTGGGTCTTGTTTAATCATGAGTGACCCTTAAATAATTAATTTTTTTTTAATAAAATCCTACATTTTTTTACACACTTTTTTGGTCCTTCATAATCATGACTTACAAAATTAAATTAATCTAATAAAACTTAAGTATATTAAAACTCATTTTATTTTGAAAACCATCAGTTTTTTTTAATTGTACTTGTTTTCTTATAATTTCTCTAACATAATTTTATGGTTCCTAGTTAAATATTTAAATTCTTAACTGAATTTTTAAAAACGGCCTCTTTTATTTTTACAAAATTGAATTTGAGAGACTTATAAAATGTTGATAAAAAAAAAAAAAGTCATGAAAGGAGGTAGGTGTTTATAAGTTTATTTTTCAAAAAGTAAAAATCAAATAGTAATTAGCTGGGCTTAATTACCAATTTGTAGTGAATCAACTTTCAACGTGACAGAGAGAGAACTATTATGCAAGGGCAAGTTACCTCTTTAGCTTCAAGGGCAAGTCCCTATGTAAATTTCTCTCTCTAATTTTTTTTTTTTTTTTTTGAAAACAAATATAGCATAAATTTGAACTTATTTTGCCTATGAATTGGATTAAGTAGGCTAGTTTTCATCAAAATTTGGACACTTCCTCTTATAGTAAATACAAATTATTCAAGGTAGAAAAAATATTTAAGGACCGAAATTATTGTTGGAATGTTTTGAATATGTTATTTGGCACTTCAAATAACTAAATATGGAGGTCTAGATGAATTCTTATGTAGAATATTTAATTACTTATTGTTTATTTACGATTATGATCTTAGGATTTAGATAGTTTAGATAGGTGCATTGTATACACCCTCTAATTCTAGAGGTGCAATTTATTCTGTATTCTGTAACATCTTCTCTATAAAATTATTCTCCCTTTATCCTGTAAACATAGTTAATACATTGTTAGTGAACCACGTAAATTTATGTGTCGATTATCTATATTTTACGTTTTTGTGTACTCTTTATTTATTGACTTTGCCAAAAAAATAAAAAAAAAAGAAAAGAAAATTATAAGCAAGATAAGAGAATTCACATGCATCTTTACATAGTTGAGCAACTTATATATATTCTTTAAAAAGTGTTCCTTTCATATTGATTAGCCAATAAGTTGGAATTGGAACCATTCTCTTAAGGAAAAGAAGAAAGCCACTAAATTAAGATTAAATTATGAAGAGCTTAATTAAAACACAATTCATGAGTAAAGTAAAGCCTCTTGCTCTTCTTTGATGATTACTTTTGAGGATACCCTTTGTTTTGTTGGAAGCCTCCTTTCCCCTTTATTAGCTGTATGGTGCCTTCTGAATCTGATGCTTTTCTTCTCCTTCCCTCTCCCTCTCTCGCCCGTTCGCTCCTTCATGCCTTCATTCCTTTTTTTTTTTTTTTCGCCCTTTTTCTAAGCCTAAATAGTCTACTCTTTACAATTTTTTTCTCCTACCTTGAATAATTTAGAGAAAATATAAATTAATTTATACCAAAAATCGGTATGACGTTCTTTTAGAAAGATACTAAAGGATCAAGAGATGAGTAGGTGAGTAGGAATATCTCAACTAGGTTGACATGTTGTTACCATCCTATAGATTGATCGATCGATAAATTTTCAACTTTCGACTTAATTAAATTTTATTCTTGAAATGTTTTACTAATCTATTTTTGCTAAATTCGTTTACTAGATTTAGGAAAATAAAATCAAAATTAAGTAATTTGACTTGATTTAAAGGCACATGAACCACGAGTAATGAAGTTAGGATAACTCATAAATTTTAACAGAAATCCAAGTCTTACCGTCACATTTGTACTTGATATATGTTTTATGAATTTATTAAACACAATTACGAATAATTTCTTATGTCTTTAAAACATTCTTCATAAGAAAGTTTATTTTAAGATGCAATTTGTTGGAAATGAAAGTTTGCGGTCATAAATGATACAAGTAAAATCTAAGGATAAAACTTCACCTTTTTACCTTTTTTTTCCACTTCTTTTTTGACAATATCAGATATTCGAACCTCTAATTTCATGGTTGATACATGTTTTATGCTAGCACACTATCCATAACTGATTCTGACAATTAATTATAGTTATTTACTTGAAACTTAATAGTTTTATAGCTTATGAATGGTGCCACCATATATGTTCGATCTCGGACATCAATTATCTTTGTGTATTCTGTAAAATTGTTCCGTCATAATTTGAAATATTTTAAATCTTTTTTATGTGTGATGAAGATGAGATGCATAAAGATAAATGTATTTTAGGTCGATATGCAACTAAATTCGATATGCAACTAAATACTACTCAAAGAAAAGTATATTTGTCACGGCTATAAAGTCCATCCATTTAAGGCACCGTTGAGGATTATTTGGTAAGATGCTTTGAGGAAGTGTAGCCATTTTGTAGTGTAATTAGATGTTAAAGTAAAAGAGTTAACTAAAGTACTTATATATTATAGTTGAAAGAATTTAACTTTTGTTTTGTTTTGTTTTGTTTTTAATTATTTCTTCATTGTCAACTTTGTGCAGTTCATTTCTTTCGACTATAAATAACTCCACACGCCTTGTTTCTCCATATCCCTCGTCCCTTTCAATTCCAATTCCTTAATTTTTTTCATTGTTAATTTTTAGCATCATGGCTGGTCAACTACCACGTCCATGGTTTCGTTTGGGCTCTATGACCCGACCAACAACTGCCACAACCAACGCTCCGATCCCGGACCAACCTCGTCCAGCTGCAGCCCGAGTTCGACCGCCCATAATCCGCCCCGCCGCCTTGACAGAGCCGGCAGAACCCACCACTCCACAGCGACCAAAATCCCCCCATCAATTGCCTCGCGCTGCCTCACTAACCCCTCCGGTGAAAAACGCAGCGTCACCACCGCGTGTTCTTCCATTGCCATCGAAGGGACAGAGTGGTGGGACTGCAACGGCATCTCCGGCGGCGAATCCTACTAGCCCAAAGGAAAGAAGCTCTTCAGTTGTAGGGTCTCCAATGACGAATAATAATAGTAAACAGCCGAGTCCGTTCCCATCTCCGTCAATTCCCAAGTCCATACCGGCAGTTCCGACACCGTACCAGTCTCCGAAGCCGAAAGCCACCGCTTCTCCACCGTCACCACTGATTTTACCGCCGCCGCAGTTGCTGTCTGTTGCTGAGCCTAAACATGAGACTATTCCTCAAGAGGTAGTGTTAATTTTACTAATACTATGTTGTTGTTTTTCCTTTCTTCAAAGGTTTTTTAAATTGATTGATTGCGATAGACATTGTTAATATTCGTTTAAGATTTTATTGATTGAACTTTTCGAAGGTTTATTTAAGGTTTATATTTGTCCACGTACTTGTTTATTCATGTTCTTTTTCCTTGAATTTCTTACCATGTTTGTTTTAGTGGTTGAGGTTATTTAATAAATAACTAAATAAAATTTATTGTAACATGTGGACTTGAATTTGTTGGATTGATTTAGGAGAGTACGAGAAAAGCTAATATTGCCATGTAAAATAATATATAGGAATTTCCGAACTAAAACTAACAAAGAAACAAAAGTTTTTGACATTTTTTGTTCTTAAATTCAACTAATAATTCAGATGTTCATTATTCCTTAAAGAAGTTGAAAACCATAGTAAGACATTTCCTTAGGAGGAAAGTGGAATTAATAAATTTCAAAACCATAAAAAGATTTGATATAAAAAAAAAAAAAAAAAAAAAAAAAAAAAAAAAAAAAAAACGAGAGGTGGCATATCTACGCTACCTCCCAGAATCTTGTGACTTGATTGCTTGAATTTATACCGTTGAGATGCTATAGACAACATCGAGTTCTCTTAAAACTTGTATATGCCTTAAATTGCTTTCTTTTAGCACCAAATATTCCTGATTTTCATCCGAATCATCGTTTTAGCTAGATTTGCTCGAACCCTATAAATTAATAAAATGAACACGTGAAAAAAAATCACAAAAACTAAAAATAACTTGAGATATTTACATGTTTTAATTACTTTTACAGGTAGAAAGGAAGACAGTTGTTTTCCAGAAAGTGATGGACAAGGCTTCACAAGCAGAGCATCATATCACAGATTACCATACTCATACTGCTGGATTTGACCAAAACGGGAAGCAAGAATCGAACAAAAGTGATGAGAATCAAATTAGCAAAGACAAAGGAACAATTATTGGAGGTAATAAAAAAGCTGCATTTGATGATAACACAAGAGTTATAACAATGGCAGGAGAAAACAAAGGAGCTTTCATGGAAATACTCTTCTCATCAGACAAAAATAGCAACAGCCGCCATCAACAGCAACAACAACAACAAAACCAAGACAACAACGTTATTAATAGTCCTAAAGACAGCAAAAGTAAAA
This sequence comes from Benincasa hispida, assembly GCF_009727055.1. NCBI lineage: Eukaryota > Viridiplantae > Streptophyta > Magnoliopsida > Cucurbitales > Cucurbitaceae > Benincasa > Benincasa hispida. The sequence continues at coordinate 68,224,553 of NC_052360.1, read as the reverse complement.
AGAAAACAATGAGGACTAAGACACGTAATGTACTGCCTATGAAAGCCTTCTTTAACAGCAATGTTCAAGGGATAAACAATTCTATTCTTATGGACTCCAAATTCACTCACCATGATCCTGGGATTCACCTGGTTTTTTCCTCCATTCCACCATCTGCTGAAGATGAAGATGATCAACGAAACCAATGAACAAATTCTTTGCTTTCCTCTTCATCAATTTGTGTCTCTTATAAGTTAATCATCTGTGTTTTTTCCCCTTCTAATTTTATATATTTGTTGTTGCTTTGAGAGAATAACATATGGGAGTTAAATTGAGAGTTATGATTCAGCCTAGAGACTGAGAGTTGTTAATTGATGTTTAGTTTAATACATATAATAAAATGGGCTGACATTTCTGTTTAACTTTCTTGTATATATATACTTAATTGTTAGGAATAGGAAAGATTTCATACGTTTCTGTTTGGAGTGCAAAGTTATTTTTATCTAAGTTACACAGTTTTTGCGCAGTTTTTTCTAACCTAAATAATTTGCTTTTCTAGTGACTATTTATTTTTTAAAAAAATATTATAAGGTAATTATTCTAAATGAAAAAAATGCTAGAAATATTTTTAAATATAGTAAAATGACATTGTATATCAATATCCATCACTAATAAATATTGACATTTTGCTATATTTGTAAATAAATTTGTTTATTTTTCTATATTTGAAAACAACCTAATAGTTTATTGAATAATTCTACACATCTTTTTTTAAAAAAAGTATGGATTGTTTTTAGTTTTTTTTAGAAATACACATGTATTGTTGGGAGTTTTGGAAAATAGGGTTAGGATTTACTTTTGGATCATGCATTTCAAAAAGAATAATTATTTTCTTAATTTTTGTTTAACCCTTCAATTGCATACATATTTTTCCAAAATTTGAACACTTTCATTGAGATGTCAACTTACATTCTTCACATATATTTTATATTTTGTTACATGTAACAATTGTATTTGAGGTAGATAAAATACTCTTGTTTCATACAAACAACAACATTACAATATACTTTGACATTAGTGGGATGTATGGGTGTATGTGACAACAAAAAAGTAGGTCATCAAGGGCTTAAGAGTTTTTATGGGATCTTATGTCAATTTGTAAGTTACGGTTTATTATGCATGCATGTTGGTGTTGGGAATGCGATTGAAGTTCCATATTTTCTATATATAAAGAGTTGATCATGGAAGAACAACTATATCGCCAATGGTATGGAGCCTTTTGGGCAAAACCGAATGTAAAGCTACGAAATTTTGTGCTAGAAGTTGAAAATATCATACCATTGTAGAGATATCTGGAGGTTCGTTTGTCCCTAACAAGTGATATCAAAGTAGCACCAAGCCATGACTTAGCCATACTGATAGAATCCTTAGGTATCAAACAATAAAGTGGAAAGCCTTTAGAAGACATAGTGATGGTGGTATCCATACATAGGTGGCACTAAGGATGGGTAGTCCACGTAGAGTTGGACATTGAAGGTGGTCTAGAGATGATTGTCAGAGATGACCTTTGATGAAGGTGGTTGTCAGAGCATGTCATTGGAATGAGACAAGTAGTCGTCGGAGGTAGTCACCACGATATAGAAGGTGGTCATCAGAACATGATGTTTGCAATGACTGCCACTAGAGTTGGCCAATGGTAGTGGTTGGTGGCTAGAATTATTGAAATATTGGAGGGAGGAAGAGAAAGATGAAGATTGAATTTTTCGATAAATGTGCAAAGTTCAATAGTCGAACACTATATAAGAAGTTGGTGGAGTTGAATTATCTTATACTAACTTAGCAAGTTGGTGGACGAAACATTGAGTTGAGTTTTTAACTCAACTCAACCCATGTCAATGACTCTCTATTCTATGACTGTCTTTACAAGTTGGTGGAGTTGAGTGTTCTTTTACACCAACTTCACAAATAGCCATCATTAGTATTTTATTTCTATTTTTGTAAGTTTAAATAAAGACATGCTTAGTTAAATGATGTATCACTCATTCCGTATTTGTCTCTCTGTTTGTTTGGTTTTTTTTAACCTCCTAACAAGTGTTTTGTTAGATGTAGTAGGAATAAAGAAATAACCAAAGAAAGAAGATATAGACTAAACAAAAATAGTAATGAAAATGATATTATTAAAAGTAAAGTAAGCCATGACTTTAATTTGGGGTGGTTCATTTTTTTCAACTATTATTGTGTTTCTCGCAATCAAGTTAGAACCTAAAGCCTTGATTCCGCAGCAAGCTGACATGAGTCTTTTCGACTTCAAAGGTTTTATAAGAATGTTTGGCCATTTTTCATTTCACTATTTTCAGTTCACTGTTTTTTAAATTATCATAGGTTTTCTTTTTAATTTTATACTATGGTCTGATCACATTACTTGAAGAAACATTTGAATTCTTATCATTAAAAAAAAATTAAAACCTACTTTTTTAAAATTTTTAATTTTAACTTGATTTTTTAAAACATTAAGGAAAAGTGTATAACAAAACAAAGAAACAATAAGGAAAAGTAGGGCTTATAAGTTTTTTTTTTTTTCAAAGAAATAGATTTATAAACTTATTTTTGGTTTTAAAATTTGGTTAAGAATTCAACTCTTTTACACAAGAAAGATGAAAATCATGGTAAAAAATTGAGAAGAAATAGACTTAACTTCCAAATACCAAAAATAAAAAATCAAATAGTTATCAAACAGAATCTTAATGATTATCCTAACCGACCATAGTTTTCCAAGAAATTGGAAAAAAAAAAAGTTTTGAGACTTAAGTTTGGTACACCACTGCTGTTATGAATAATCAATTGAAATAATATTAAAACATTGTCAAAATGTGATTATTCCACATTCCCTAAAACATAGAAATTACAATGAGCATGTATGAAAGTTGTCACAAAACAAACATATAATGATAGTGAGAATATATCTTTAGTTGGGACCATTGAAACCTTTAATAAATGTGTACAAAAAGCCAATATATATAAGTAGGCCTTCATATATGTCTTATACATTATATCTTAAAGGTGACTAAAGTAGTTAATTAATATAAAAAATTATATAGTTGCATATGGTTATTCATCCAAAATAGGTTACAATTGTGGCTACCTAAAATATTCTTGAAAACACAATGGGGCTTGTGAATTTACAATTTCTTCATTAGTTTAATATTGGTTTTTATTCTTGAATTTCCCTTTTGTAATGGATTAGTGGCTAAATTTAGCACAAGTTATGGATGGACTCGACCAATTATATATAATCAAGAAGAGATAAAAGAGTTCGAATCTCTCACTTTATTTATATATTGGTTCAATAAAAAAAATTAAAAGAGACCCTTCAAGCATGAACACTCATTCAAATATAGAGGTTAAAATATTAATTTTTAGAATCAACCTCCCATTCTATTTTAAATAAATTAATAGGACACTAAGAAACTTTCTTTCAATGGCTTCTAATAGAATAACCTATGTTCTACTAGACCTCCAACCAATGGTCTAATCTAAATTTTACTCTTTCAAATCAAATAATTCAAATCAAGTTATCAATTAATATTTACTCAAACCATCAAATGCATTAAAAACAAGATGGCAAAACACAAGTAGCATCATGAACTCATACCTAATTTTAGAAGTAAATAAGACTCAGGTGTGTGATTTAGAAACTTCTCGAATGCAACCATTTTAACTAGAAGTTAATGTTGTTAATTAAGTAGTATGAAACGCTTCTCATGTCATGTTATTTAATTAGTTAATTTTGGAATAATTTGTACTAAGGCATTTTAAAGGGTTCCCTACTTTCTTGGTTAGGGCCATTGAGTTTTAACCAAGAATTTTAATTCAATGATAAACGTTACATATTGGCCCAATATTCTTCAAGGTAGAGATTCGTAAGATCAAATACTGTTCCATCAGTAAATTTATTTTGATTAGACCTCAACAAGCTTGCATCACTTTGTAGAAGTCTCATATATATATATATATACATTTGATCTTCCCGAAGACTTCTTTCTCTTTTCTTTTTAGTAATAAGAAAAGAGAAACCGAAGTCATGGGTGTTCCTCAAGTCAAATGTCAATGGTGCTAGTCATTCCTCGCATAATTAGTTAAGTAATGTGTGACTATATTGCAACTTCTAGAAAATATATATATAGGAATTTTGATTGGTGTTAATGAAATTTGAAGTTATCATCAACAAAAACTTTTCTTCCCATTCTCTTGCATATATATTTCGTTCCAATTTCATCCTTCAATCTCCCTCCTTCACTTGTTTCACCTAGATTTTGAATTTTAATATTCTCTAATAATGTGATCTTTTTAAGCATTTCGTTCTCTTCATAGGCCAAAAAACAAACCAGCAATGAAATTCTTATGGTTTTTCCTCTAAAAAATTAGCTTACTTAGTGACATCTATTGTAAATTATATTATAATTGACTTTTGTTTTATAATAATTTTTCTATAATATATTTTATTCTAAAATCACTTACAAACAAGTATCAATCAAAAGGGATAACTGAGATAAATAATACTGTTTAAAAAATAAATTGGAAGAAACAAGTTGGTTGGAAAAACATAGAAAAAGCTAAAAAATTCTGTTAAACAGACAGAAACTTCCGTTTTCACCCCATTTTTTAGTTTGTTCCACTGTTAGTTACTTTTGATATTTTTTTTTACCTGTTATTTTTAAACTACATTTTTTTTTTGTTGTATTGACCATTGAGATTGCGCAAGATTATTTTTTAGGGAAAAAAATATGTTTTTATCTCTAAATTTTTGGGTTTAATTTCTATTTATTTTTATATTTTAAAATATTATATTTGCAGTTCTAATTTAGTCTCTAGGTTTCAAGACTTAAACGTTCAAGATTTATATGTTTAATCTTCGTTTTTCACTAAATAAGCAAATTCAATCTTTGGCATTAATTAGCATTAATATTAATTAATGAATTTAAAATAATTTTAGTCATTGGCTCAACCTGAGTGTAAATTTGAATTAAAAACTAAAAGAATAAATAGATTCAAAAAATGAATATGTTAAAAGGAAGTCTCAATTTTACAAAAACATTGGTGAAAATATTGATGAGCATTTGCTCATGTCCTTGGAATATTTATGAAGAAAATTCTTTAAAACAAAAAATTCAAAGAAAGTAATAAATAAGTGTTTTATGCTTTTTTTTAACAAGTTAAAATGACTATTATTAATATTGTATTCATATTAGTAATACTTGTTTTTTCATTAAAATATCATTTTCGTCTCAATTCTGGGAAGTTTATTCAATTTTACTCTCTACTCTTTCAAAAAATTTATAACTAAAAGAATAAAAATTTATAATAAAATTCTAATATATAATAAAAAATTAGAAAATTTACCATAATTTACAATGTAGACTAAATTTAAGATATTTTTGAACGTGCATGAACTAAAATTAGACAATGATTGAAATTATTTTAAATTAATATGACATTAATGTCAAAGTTTGAAAGTGAATATTTAATGAAAAATAGAGATTAAACGTCCAAACCTTGAAGCCTAAATTAAATTTAAACGTGTAAGTTTTGGAACATAGAAACTAAATTAATAACATTTTGAAACTTAGGACGAAATATAAATTAGGCTCGAAATTTAGAGACTAAAAATATTTTTCCATGAAAATTAATCTTGGGCAATCTCACTACCATCAAGAAATAGTTTAAAAGGAAAAGTAAGTTTAAAAAAAAAAAAAAAGTTTGTATAAGACCAGACCAAGAAATAAGTAACACTTATTTATAACATTGTTTACTATTTAAAATTGACTATTTCAAAGCGATGACCTAGGTAACTTGACCTTAATCCTGAGCTAACTGTGAACTCCTATTTATTCGGGATTATCCTTAGATTTGCATGGGTGAGGATTAGCCTAACAACGTTGGCTCAATAAGCTCCCCATTTTAGTAGTATGACCGGGTACATAGCTGTTTTGAATAAAAATCAACTCAGGTTAGTTGAATATTGATTGATGTAATTTTAGAATTTGAAGAGGAAAGAGTTTTCTCATACACTTAACCAAAAGCCAGAAAACTATCTCCAAATTCCCTTGATTTCAACCTCATTTTGGATTCCACCATCAAATCTAAGGGCCAAAAGAATAATAGGGAAGATCTTATGGTAGTCTACATCAAGTTCTCGATCAATTTCAAATTGAGGAGTTGCTGATTTGAAGAGTTCATCAATGGTATATTTCAGAAACCCTATTTCTTTGATTGAACATGCTTATTTGGTGGCTAAAATTAATGGAATTAGAGTGCTTAAGATCCTAATTGCTTCCACTTATTGATTGTCAACACTAATAATAAACACTTTATTTTCTTGAGGGTCATAGAACATACCACATCTCGTCTCCTTAGGGTAACCAAAAAATTGGCATAACCTTGGACAACGTTCCAACTTCTTAGGATTTTTCAGTAACACATGTGCAGGACAAGCCTTGATTCTGAATTAAAGTAAACTCAGTTTGCGTTCTCTCCATAACTCGAAAGGTATTTTAGAAACACTCTTCGAGGGAACATTATTCAAGATGTGAACTGCAGTCTCTATTGCATACCCCCAAAACGAGTTAGGTAATTGAGCATAGCTAATCATAGAAAGAACCATATCTAATAAGGTCCTATTTCTCCTTTCTGATACACCATTCTGCTGAGGTGTACCAGGTGCTGAAAGTTGGGATTGAATTCTAAGTTCTATCAAATAGTCCTAAAATTCTAAATCCATGTACTCTCCACCCCGATCAGATCAAAGTGTTTTAATTGTTTTAATTGTTTTACCTAATAGGTTTTCTACTTCAGCCTTATACTCTTTGAACTTTTCAAAATGTTCAGACTTATGCTTCGTTATGTATAAGTAACCATACCTTGAATAATCATCTATAAAAGAGATAAAGTATTTGTACCCTCCTCTAGTCTTTACATTCATTGGACCACAAAGATTCGAATGTATAAGTTCTAAGGGCTCTTTGGCTCTATAACCTTTTCCACTAAAAGACCTTTTAGTCATTTTTTCTTCGAGACAGGATTCTCATTGAGGTAATGAATCATCTTCTAACTTACTTAGAAGTCCATTCTTTACCAATCTCCCAATCCTATTGAGATTTATGTGGCCTAATCTCAAATGCCAAAAGTACGTATCATTGTTACTTGGAGAAATTCTTCGCCTTTTAGTTTGAGTATTAGCAGTTTTAAACATCTCACGGTTTAAAAAAGTTTTTGATTCAGTTGGTCTTAACACATATAAGTTCTCTTCTAGTTTAGCTGAACAAATAGTCACACCATTTTTCATAATGAACGCTTCATTTGAATTAAATGAAATAGAGTATGATTGTTCAATTAAACAAAAAATAGAAACAAGGTTCCTCCTCATCTTGGGAACAATGTACAAGTTTTCTAAAAACAAAAGTCTATTTCCAAAACACAGCTTAGCAGCTCCCACTACACAAGCTAAAATGGCATCTCCCGTTCTAACCATGAGCATCATTTCACGCTCTTCTAGCTACTGGAAGAAACTAATTCCCTATAGAGAAGAACAAAGGTGATTAGTGGCTCATGAATCAAGTATCAAGGCATCACAGTCATTTTCCACTAAACAAGTTTCCAGGACTAGTAAATCATATTTACCTTCCTTCTCTTTCCTTTTCTCAGCAAGGTACTTAGGGCAATTGCGTTTCCAGTGACCTTCCACATTACAGTGGATGTATTTGCCCTGTCAACCTTAGCTTTGCCTTTGTCTTTACAAATAGTGGGAGCCTTCCCCTTTCCTCCTTTCTTTTTCTAAATCTTCTTAGAACCAGAGCTTGAAGGAACAGACTTAGTTCTAGAAGATGAACCCTGATGGAACTTTTTTGGAATGGGCAATATTTGACTCTCCTTCTACTAGTCCCTTATCTTTTATGAGGAACTTAAAACTTTGTAACTCATTCAGAAGGGTAGTTAGATTGTACTATATTTTATTCATTACCTCATTGCTACGGAATTGAAGAAAACTCTTTGAAAGAGATTTCAAAATAAAGGACACCTGACTCTGCTCGTCTATGACCGCACCGTTCATTTCGTCAACATTGAAATGGACCATCAGATCGAGAACATGTTCTCTCACTGATTGGCTCTCTTTTATGTGCACATTATAAATGTACTTAAGGGCCTCGTGCCGGATTTGAGTGGACAGTTGTCCAAACATCTCCTGAAGAGACTCCATGATCTGACGTGTAGTCATCATGGCCTCATACTTCTTGGTAATAATGTCAGACAGACTTTCCAACATATAGACTTAGGCCTTGTCATTCGCCTTTGTCCAATGGTTATAAGCATCCTTCAATGCTTGAGATGCATTTTGAGTAGGAACTGGAGGACATTCCTCCGTCAAGACAAATTGCAGATCATCAATAGCCATAATCATATTCATGTTATATTTCTAAGTCGCATAGTTTTCACTGGTTAATTTCTCATTTTTAAGCAAAGATATGATTGTGGAAGACATGCTGAAACATATAGCAATCAATTGACCTTATTAGTTATCTTTGTCATAATCTATTACTTAATTATCCAATCAATTTAGTAAAAATACATGTAATCATAGAACCATAACTAAACTATTGATTTCAGTTTTTGCAACCATACTTCAAAGATTTAGAGCAACAGGCCATCGAAAGATGATGAGCTACTGTCACACCCCGCCCCATATCACCCTCTTAGCCTGGGAAAGGGCGTGACTGTAGCAGTTATCAACCCTTTGGTTGACACTTACTGCCTAATAACTCTCGTGGAAATAATTCTGATACCAATGAACAAAATTCAACTTACAACTCATTAAGTAGACCCATTTTATTACAACAACGTGTCATTTATACAACTTCAAGACTTAATTACAAATTAGAACAACAACTGTAAAATCCTCCGGAAATGTTACTGTGGCACGTGGCAGACCTTGACCTTAGCAGCACCCTAGAACTCTTCACCTTTCGGTACCTTGGGGGGAGGGGGGTAAAATATAAAACATGGAAAACATGAGCTATAAAGCCCAATGAGTGGTGCCTTTAGATAAACAAATAACTTTGTCGACAGAAATATACTTTTGGGAAAGCAATACATAGTCAACAAGAACATTACCACAAGTTCATTATTATTTTCCAGCCAAACCGCTGGACAATCTCCAGCTCGCCCGCTGGTTAAAACAATCAACTCCAGCTTGACCGCTGGTTATCACATAATGAAAACATCCCTAATACTTTTACACATATACTAAGACAACAACAATTCCTGTGGAAACTTTCCCTGTACCTTATTATCCCGCCAATGTGCACATCGACTATTTTTCCGCTAGCTATGCTTAGGTAACTTGACTATATTTCCCGTCGGTCGTCACCGACTATCATTTTTCGTCGACTGAAGTCGACTATATTTTCCCATCAAGTACCCTTTTCAAGCATGCTAACTATGTATCCTGGGTACAATTTCAGTTTCCAAAACAAACATACAAGCAATATCTCAACAAGCATAGTAATCAAATAAACATATATCCCTGATCATGCCAGTTTACCATTATCCCCTATATATTTTTACCTATATATAGAAATTATATCAACAGTACAACACACAATAACCACTCACCTTGATTGGTTAGGAACTTTCCTTTCTGAAGTTCCTAAGGTTTCCTTGGTTTCTCTTTTTGAACCCTAAATTCCAGATTCAAATATAAGCTTAGATTACTCATAGTTCCAGACCTTATTTTAAGATACTTCCTTCTGCAAACATGTTCTAAAATGTCTCAGAAAGCTTACCATAAAATCTTAGCTCAGAAATCCTCGTGGTTTAGCCGAAATATTTAAAATATCAATACTGGCCCAGCTTACCCGATAGTCTGACCCTTCTGTCTTTTTCTCAGCTTCCAGCCCGATTCCTTGGAGCTTATTCTCCGAAAGCCCTACCATCAAAACTAGACTTTTAGCTTTTAGATGGCTTTGGAATCACATCAAAATCACGAGTAAATTGGGAGAATTCCTCATTCCATATTGATGATACTTCCTGTCTTTTCTGCCCGACAGCATCTCCCCTCTTGGAACTTCTTGACCAAGCATGGTCTTACTACCAATGCATGGTCTTCTCCCAATTAGTCTTCACACACTACTTCCTTATGTCTTTTTAAGAAAATTTGAGTTTTCATCTGAAATACTTGGCTCTATTTATAGGCGTCCAAGATTGCTCCATGGACGATACCTCCTACTTGGCCGCATGACCAAGTGTCTCTTCCTTACACCATCAACGCAATCTTGCATCAGCATAACCCAAAGTGTCATCTTCACCTTTCACCAACGTATAAGCTTCCAATTTGATGCAACCACCTCAAATTCTTAAGGCTTAAGGCTTCCTCCCAAGAAGACACATGGTTTGATGACATGCTGAAACATATAGCAATCAATCGACGCATAGGCAGGGCGTCTGGCCAAGGCTGCTCGACGCATGGCTGGGCATTTGGCCGAGGTTGCTCGATGCATGTCTGGGCATTTGGCCGAGGTTGCTCGACGCATACCACCCTCCAGCCCTCGTGCCATCCCAATGCCTCACTTCGATTTTCCTTCCTTCACCAACGCATCCAATGCATCCAACGCATCCAACGAATCCAACGCATCCATCATCCAACGCATCCAACGTATCCAATGCATCCATCATCCAACACATCCAACGCATCCATCATCCAACGCATCCAACGTATCCAACACATCTATCATCCAACGCATCCAACGCATCCAACACATCTAACTAGCCTAATGCATTGGTCTAACCTCCAAGGCATGTGTCATTCCCACTTCAACTTCTCCCTTGGCCCAAATAATCTCTCCAAGATCTTATGGCCAACGCATGGCAATGCCTAGTCCAACACTTAGTCAATTTTTCATCAATTTAAGCTTAACTCAAAACTACTTAAGGAAAATCTATTCAACACCTAGAAATTTTCCTTCGCTTCAACATAGGATTTAACTTTTACTTAGTTAATTTCCTTAATCACCTGCTTAAGTAAGGAATAATGGAAATCCGGGTTTCACAGCTAATCACTCGTACTTGAATAACTTTTATTCTTATAGTTCTTAGCTACCAGTGTTTTGGTCAAGGATTCATTAACTAACTTAAGTCATCCTATAAGTGTGATCCTCCCATTTTCGGATCCCAGAGGTACGCCTCAACAAGCTACCAAAGAGAAAGACAACTGTTGAAGATTAACCTAAGAAACCCTATCCATTTATGGAGTTTACATTGTTCTGATCCCTATGATGAGGCCCTCCGAAGGGATGGTGGCTATAAGACGACACACAAGCGGACCATAGGAATCTCACGATGCAACCTAATGGTGGAGACTGTAGGATATATTGACACGCGTCTCTCTCTCACTTATTATGAACAGTTTCCCCATTTAGCTTGTTATTGACCCATGCAAACACTTTTCGAAGGGAGGTCGTGCCTAGGGCAACACCAAAGTTGAGCATGGATCTTATGGTGTGAACTCTTGGGGACGTGAGAGCTGAAATTTTGATATATCATATATATCAACTTCCTCCAACTAAATTATTCTAATAATTTAGTAGGATTTTATTATACTTAGTTAAAACCTGACTAATGAATTTATCTAAGTCCTCTACATTTGCTAAATATAACATTTATATTAAATAATTTAACAATACTTGATTTCATTTATTAAACTCTTTTAATAAAATCAATAATTTATTGCATGATTATAAAATATTTGCTTAATTCACCTTCCAAGTCGATTCCTAGGTGGAGATGTTTCATTTTCGTCAACTTAAATATCCCCTCCTAGACCAAACCTTCCTTAGACAAAGGTCCCTTATGAGTAATTATTTTATAAATTTAATCTTTTATTGAAATTCATTTTAATCCTATTAAAACAAATTATAAAAAATAATATATTCCTAATCCCATTAGAAATTACATAGATCAATTTAAAACCATTTAAAATTAATTTGGACCTATATTTGCATGCAATCTAGATTATAGATTTTAATCTATCTCATTAATACTATAACTCTTTATAAATTAATGAATTCTATAAAAGCTTCAAGCATTCACATGCATCATTCTACTAGAACAATTTTAATATATAGTTTGATGCATGGACATGCTTAGGCTAATCACACATCACTAACATAACACTTATATTATGATGCATGAGCATGTTAATTCAATCATGCATCTATCAAATATAACCCTTTGTATTTAATTATCATACATGTACATGTTTATCCTAAGGTGGGTATTTTTGAATCTATATGACGTATAATATGTAATATGAATTCAAAAGAAAATTTAAAACATACATTCAATGAATAATTAAATCAAACAGAAAAAATTGAATCGATTTTGGCACCCTAATGCAAAATTAATTTATTAAATTGATATCACTATTATATTAATTTAACTAATTAATATAAAAAATTAAAATTATACGATTAGGTAAAAAATCACTGTAGTTGCAACATCTTCGCGTGTGTCGTCAACGCTCCGTTGAAACTCGGGGCATTGCAATGCCGAGGGCAGCGTTGCAACACTACGACTGCTACTCAACGCCTTTGCCTTTCAATGTTGTTGTACCGTCGCGATGTTAATCGGCAGAAGACTCTTGTTCTACACGATTTTTGCTCTGAACTCGCCCTAAACACTTTCGTTTCTTCTCGATCTCTTCAGCAACCATTGCTCTATCGATCGACATGGACTTACAGACTTGAAGTAAGAATTAAATTGCCCAAAAATACAACGAAGACTTACAATCTAATCAAATTAAAAAGAAATTTAGGGTCAAAATCGAAAACATCTAATTCTGAAAACTAACATTCAAACATTCATAATGCAGAATACTAAACTCACCTCTAAACAATTTTGTTTCAAAAAATACAAAGAACGAAGATGCAAGGAATTTTCTCTAATACCAATTGAAGGGGGGATCAAATCCCGCAGCAGAAGTGGTTTGATAAAACGCCTTGCATCCTACAAAATTATTATACAAAACAAAATATATAAACAGGTAAATTAACATTCATTAGGGAAAAGATTATAACGATTCTTACCTTTGTAGATTCCAAAAGCCATGAACAATCCTCTCCAAGTTCCAATGAACAGATCTTCAACGATCTTGATCACGGATAATTTTTTGAACAATCTCGAACACTACCACGAAAGTAACCTCGTTAGTCTCTGGGATTCCAATAGAAGGATAGGTGGTATCCAACTATTGGGAGAGGGAGAGGAGAAAAGAGTTTTGGAGAGTATAGAGGATTTTCTTTATGACTTAGAGAAAATTCTGCACAATAACACTATGGTGCCATGTATTGTGTTTTGTGTGTTCTCCAAGGGCCATAGAGAGGTCTTTATATAGAGAAAGGTCAAGCCCTTTTCCAAACATTTTCCTTTTTCATAATTAATTAAATAACATTTATTTAATTAATTAGCCCATTTAATTAAATAAAACTTATTTAATTAACTACCCCTATTAAATAACACTTTTTAAATTTTAATTTCCACAATAATTAAATAATTTTTGATACATTAAACCCAATTTAATGTATATATTTAATTATCATATACATCCTATGTATATGTACAAACCCTCTCTATTAATTAATTTTTTGTGAATCTAATTCACTTGAGTTAATTAATTTGAATCTTATTCAAACATTACTTTCCAATTTAATTATAGATCATATCCATAATTAATTATATATAAATCACATTAATACATAGTTTCCTCAAATTAATTTGAACAATTCAAATTATCCTTCTTAAAAATCCTGTAGTGAACTAATGAGGGGACCTGGTGGACCTGTAGAACAAAAGCTTTAACGATATGAGATTAATTGGCTAAACTCATTAACCAAATTAATCAATATTCATTAAATGTGGGTACACTCCATTAAAGACCCACAACTTCACTCTTCTCATTACAGATATATTTTTGTGTCCACAAATATAGACCAATACAAGCAAATTAGTCCTTCACGAGTGTTCGTAACTCCAACTAGGTCAAATTATCATTTTTACTCTTGGGTTACCTTTTACTTCTTAAGTACTAATGCTCCTCCAATGAACAACCTATTTATGGTCCAACCAATAAATAGAAACCCCTCTCCGGTCAACGAGAGGGTAGGGCCCTTTGTTCAAGTCCCAGAGACACCACTTAAGAGAACATTGATCTACTTTCCCTTAAGGCGGGAAGGAATGAGTTCCATCTTGTATTATTATGTTTCCAGCTTCCTACTCGACCTTGTCCCTAAAATGGTAGACTTATTTGTTGGGATTGGTGTCCTAAATCTCTTGTATTCTCGTTGTTTGTAAACATTATTTAAATAAATTATTATTTATAAAATAATTGTTATTTTATGAGAATACATTCAATCCAATAAAATAAGATCCTAGATTATTTTATGTAATTTAAACAATTATGTAGAGACATATAGTTGGATCTTGTTTAAATAATAACCTAAACAGTCTGTAGTAGATGAATAAGGCTGGGTACCTTATCCCAGCCTTATCCTGGTGACACTACGGATATGACCTGCTTTGTAGATATTTCAAGTATTGTAAAGTGCTACAAATGATATGATCCTAATCATTTATATGGAGACATGTGAGTGGGGGTATCTTATACAAAGAGTTTGTATAAGATCAAACCATGAAATGGTTAGTCTCATTATATAACGCCGTTAATAGTATAGACTTACATTTCACCAGGATGACCATGGGTGACATGACCTGAATCCTAAGTGAGTTGTGAACTTCTACTCATGAAGACGATCCTTTAATTTATATGGGTGAGAGTGGCTAGATTGCCAACTCAACAATTTTGGGGATTCGTCTGATTAGGGAGTTAGGAATATAACTACACAAGACGAAATTCACTATTTCCTTGATATTAGGGTAAGTAGATAAATTGCTCCCTTAAGGGCTAAGTTCGTGGCTTGAACAATGTTGCCATACCCTCTCTTAGACCGAGAGGGACTTAGTCATAGTTGGACTATGACTTATTGTTCATTAGAGAAATTGGTGGTACTTAAGGAGCAAGATGTAACTATAGAAGCAAATGGTAATTTTGGCCCAACTGTACTTACAAGCAATTTGTGAAGGGTCATCGCACTGTTGATTAGTTATATTTCATGGACACAGAAATATGTATGTAGTGCGACGAGTGCAGTTGTCGATCTTTATGGAGTGACGATAGATAATGAAAGTTGGGAAATTTAATTAAAGAGTTTAATTAATTATCCAAGCACCATTAAAGCTTCAATCTACAGGTTCATAAGGTCCCCTCTGTAGCTCAACAGAAATTTAATTGAGAATTATTTTTTGGATTAATTTAAAGTGTTCAAATTAATTGAGGGAATTAACTATATATGATATAATTAACTAAATTAATTATATGTGATATAATTAATGTAATGTATTTGATACATTATAATATAAAGTATTTTGAGAGGAATTTGAATATGATTCAAATACTAATATATGAATGAGATTCATATAATTAAATTTAATATAAATATGATTTATATTTAATACCATGCATTGTTGAGAGATAATAAAACTATAGGTTATATGTTGTATTTGATATAACATATAGTATGTACATACGTATGTACATATATATGTACATATATATGTGTGTGTGTGTGTGTGTGTGTGTATGGGTTGAGAGTTCAGTCGTCTTCTTCCAACATTTTGAGGAACTGAAAAACTTTCTTAGTTTCTAGGAACTAAAAAAACTGTCTCAGTTTCTCTCCCAAAAATTTGATAGAGAAGAAAGGTTCTTCTCCTCCCTGTCAATCTCTCCTCCCTCTTCCAAATTTAGGGCACAGCCCACAACTCCTATCAATTCTCAGCCCTAGAGAATATAGAAGGTTCGTTTGTGGAGGTATCCTGATCAGAGAAGAGATCGTGATCTAGATCGAGGGAAATGTGAAGAAGTTGGCTTCAAGGGTAAGCGATTTCATATATAAATAAATGTTGTAAATTTAGATTTATTAATGCATAATCTTCTTCTTGTTAATTTGTAATTTCTGAAATATGTGAAAATTAAAAATGGGATAGATCACCACTTCTGCATAGAAATCGTCAGTAGTGTCCCTTCATTATTGGGTCGGTGATTTGGCTAACCTCACCCATAGAAATCAAAGGACAATCCCTTGTGAACAGGAATTCATAATATACTAAGGATTAACATTAAGAAACCTAGGTCATCCTAATGAAATAGGAACTTAGACATAGGTGTTACATCTAATGGTTACTATTTCCTGGTCCAGTCTTATGCAAACTCATTGTATAGGATACCTCCACTCGCGTGTCACTTACACAAATGCGTTAGATCATTACATTTATATCAAATACAAAGTGGGTCGTATCTACAGTGTTTCCAAGATAAGATACCCAACCTTATCCCTATACTATAGACCCTTTAGACTATATCTTGAACATTAATCCCTGTATGCCTCTACATACAGTTCAAGACTCATAAGACATCGTTGGATGTTAGTTTATTGGATTTAGGGTTATTAAGACAAAATAGACAACAATACAAGCAATAACATTTATTGATTTAACATCCACAACAGTTTATTGATGATGGTCAATTAATAACATTTACTATCTACGAGTTTTAGGGCATAAAACCCAATAATAATAACCACTAGATGTAACATCGTTAACTAGTTAGGTTCTTATTTCAATAGGACGACCTAGCCAACCAAGTCTTAATCTTGAGTATATTATGAACTCTTGTTCACGAGGGATTGTCTTTGATTTGTATGGGTGAGGGTGACCAATTTGCCAACTCAATATGCCTACCATTTTCGGGACAAGACCGAGTGGGGAGCTGGAAACATAATAATACGATGTAATTCACTTCTTTCTGTCTTCAGGGTAAGTAGATGAATGTTTCCTTAAGTGGTGTCTCCGAGACTTGAAGAAAGGGCCCTACCCTCTCATTAGTCTGGGAGGAGTTTCTGTTTATTGGTTGGACCATAAATAGGTTGTTCATTAGATGAGCACTGGTACTTAAAGAGTTAGAGGTAACCCAAGGGTAGAATGGTAATTTTACCCAGTTGGAGTTACGAACATTGGAGTGTACCCACAATTTTATCTGATTCTCATTCATATAATAAATAAATGAATCATATTCAAATATTTATCTCTCTTATTATAATGTATCAACAAACATTATCTTAATTGTATCTCATACAATTAATGGCCTTTAATTAATCAGAAAAAATCAAATTAATCCAAAATTAATTGATTCTTATTAAACCCTTATTGAGCTAGCAAAGGGACCTGATGGACCTATAAATTAAAAATTCCAATAATATGAGATTAATTAATTAAACTCTTTAATTAAATTAATCAACATTCATTAACTATCGGTCACTCCACTAAAAACCAACAGTTGCACTCTTCGTACTGTAGATATATTTCTATGTCCATTGGATATAACCAATCAATGGTGCATTGACCCTTGATAAATTGCTCGTAAGTACAGTTGGGTCAAAATGACTAGTATACCTTTGTAGTTATATGTAACTCCTTAAGTACCATTGGTCCCTCTAAGGAACAATTAGTCATAGTCCCACTATGACTAGACTCCTCTCTTGCCAATGAGAGGGTGAGAGCTCTCATTGTCCAAGACCCAAAATCAACTCTTAAGGGAGCAATTCATCTACTTATCCTAACAAAGGAAAGGAGTGAATTCCATATTATATAGTTGAGTTCCTAACTCTCCACTCAGACGAATCCCCAAAATGGTAGGCATATTGAATCGACGAATCTGGCCACTCTCACCTATGCAGATCAAAGGACTGCCCTCATAGAC
Organism: Benincasa hispida; assembly: GCF_009727055.1. Lineage (NCBI taxonomy): Eukaryota > Viridiplantae > Streptophyta > Magnoliopsida > Cucurbitales > Cucurbitaceae > Benincasa > Benincasa hispida. The sequence continues at coordinate 68,206,657 of NC_052360.1, read as the reverse complement.
AGAGGTTCACAACTTACTTAGGATTAAGGTTAAGTCACCTATGGTCATCCTAGTGAAATATAAGTCTCTTTAAGTAATGATGTTATAAAAGAGAGATTAATCATTTCGTGGTCCAATCTTATACAAACTCTTTGTATAAGATACCCCCACTCACATGTCTCCACATGAATGATCAGGATCAGATAATTTGTAACACTTTACAACAATGGTAACAATTACAAGGTGGGTCGTGTATGTAGTGTCACAAGGATAAGACACCTAATCTTATCCATATACTACATACCATTTAGGCTATTACTTAAACACGATCCACCTATATGTCACTACATACATGTTTAAGCTACATAAAATAACCTAGGATCTTAGTTTATTGGATTGAGTTAATGCACATATAGTATAACGTTTATTTTATTAACAATAATTTGTTTATACAAGTTTACAAATTATGAGAATATAAGAGATTTATGACACCAATCCCAAAAATCTCCCACTTGTCCTAAAGCTAGTGGACTGGAGTGTACAATATAAATAAAGTACATAATACAATAAACTAGGGCATACACTACACCTAGTAACATCTCCCACTTACCATAGATAATGTGTCGCATATCTTGTAGATCTAGACTTTCTAGATGACCCTCGAACACTTTAACTGTGAGAGCCTTCATAAACGGATCAGCAACGTTGTACTCCAAAGCTATCTTCATGACTATCACATCACCTTGTTACACAATCTTCGAATTAAGTGATATTTCCTTTCAATGTGTTTGCCTCTTTTAAGAATCCTATCAATCTAAAAATTAGAGTCTTTGTATCTTGTAAGGTTCAAATCCTTAACTCCATACACAAGCATTTTTTTCCTCATTCTCTGTAGATACTTGAGGATTGTTTTGACCACTATTCGGTGATCTAATCCTGGATTGGATTGATATCTATTAACAATCTTAATTGCATAGCAAATGTCAGGTCTAGTATATAACATTGCATACATAAGGCTGCCAACAACCGATGCATACGGAATTCGTCTCATTTCCTCAACCTCCTGAGGAGTCTTAGGACACTATTTCTTAGATAAGACAATTCCATACCTGAAAGATAATAAAGATGGTGTAAAAAGCCTAGGAAGCAAAAGATTGCTACCAAGCTCTTTATTCTATTCTTGCATTGTTGTTTTGTACTTCATCTTTATATTTATACAATGGAAGTTCTTATTCTACATCTGTTCACTCTCTTAATACGCATGAGTAGCTAAACTAGTCGAATGATTTGAGAAGAACTAAGCTAACATGACCTAGGAAGTTCATTGCTTGCGATTATGTAACACCCCGCACATTTTTTTAGTAATAATGTAATTTCAGTAACTTTATTATTTAGAATTTTAGTAATTGTTATTAGTTGGAGGGCAATTTTGAAATTTTGGACTTCAAGTGTAAGTGCGAGAATTTAATTGTTGGCGTGAAATTATTCAAATTGGAAATTAATGGCAGTAATTAATTTTCTTTTGAAATGGAAAGAAATTTAATAGAATAAAACAGAAAGGAATTAAATGTAATTATATTATTTCCTTTTTTGTTTTATTATTATTATTATTATTATTATTATTATTTATAAAAAGTCAAACAACCCCATCCCCTTTTCTTTCTCACGTTCATGAGCTCGTCCGATGCTACCCAAAGCCGCTGCGTCAGTATCTTCTTCATGACCTCCGTCCACACTGCCTCAAGCGTCGTTCGCTTTTGCCGTCACTGGATCTATCAATTTGGGTAATATTTCTACCGTTTGGGTTTGTTTTCGGTTTATTCTTGAATACTCATTTACTTTTGACATCAATTGGTTGATACGCATTGTGTTTTCAACTTTGGATTCAAGTTTGTGAAGGTATTGAGGTGTTGTTTAGTGAAGTTGGAGTTTGTTTTAGCGAGTTTTGGTAAGTTTTATGCTTTGATGACCCTCTTGTGGATTAATTTTGGTTGTTGAGAAATTTTGGTAAAGTCATTTGGAAGTGGTTTTTTGACGAAGCTACATATGGATAATTTTATTTGAGACATTGGTAGTGAAGTATGTATTTGATTCAAGCTTTAATCATGTAAGCCTAATTTAAAATTGTGATTAGGGGGGTGATTCAATAATTTCATGCAATATGAGATGAGTTGGTTTGCCTAATTATTTGGGCTTAAAATTGGAGGTTTGGAAGATGAATTCGAATTGGACCACACCTTAGGTAAGGTTATTTGGAAATATTTTGTAATATTGGGTGTTTGAAATTTGGCCTTAAGTATTAATTTTAAAGCTTGGTTTATGTTTAGGCTTGATTAAGGATTCAAGAATTTCACAAAGATTCAATTGCTTTTTGTGTTCGACCTAATATCAAAGTAAGTAATCTTACTACTGGAACTGCCCACAGACAAGCATTAGATGTATGCTAGCATGTTAAATGAAGGTTATGGCAGAAATGATAACATGAAAGATTAATAGTATAACATGATTAAAGTATGTTATGTTACGAGATTCGAATTGTTTATTTATGCACATAGACACTTGAATGCTAGTATGAGATGGTATGTGTTTCCATATGGTTGTATTTGACCTGATGATGTTGAGGTATACATGTATGTTGTAGAACCATGATGTTGAGGTATATGTGTATTGTTCTTGAGCCATGATGTGAGGTTTATATGTATGTCATAGATTCGTACAGTGATGATTATGAATGTTGAGACTGTGCAAATGTCCTTACTGATTAGTTAGATGCCCATTAGATTTTATGTTTCCTTCGGGATTCACCAGTTTTGTTTCCTTCGGATTCATAGTTTGTGTTTTCCTTCGGGATTCACCAATTTGTGTTTCCTTCGAGATTCACCAATTTTGTGTTTCCTTCGAGATTCACCAGTTTGTGTTTCTTTCGGGATTTCACGCAGTTTTATGTCTCCTTCAGGATTCACCAGAGGTAGTGGGCATACTTAACTACAGTAGGATAGAACTCAGTCTCCTTCTTGTTTCATTTGTATATGTGTCCCATGAGGACTATAGCAGTGTATATGTTTCATCAGAGGTAGGTATCTAGAGGACATAGATGCTTAGCCTGACCCCAGTAATGGGATTACTTACTGAGTATTTTATACTCATTCTTTCTCATGTTGATGTTTCAGGTAAGGGTAGAGATGCACTAGGGATGGACAAGAGGAATTCGTGATCGAGCCACTAGGACTAGTTTTTTACGCTTCCGCTCATGAGATTTAGAGTTCTTTTCATATTTCTCTCAACTTTTAGTTTTGATGTTTAAAACTTATTTTTAAGAATTGTTTTTCAGATTTATTTATTATCCTTTATAATTTATGGGTACCCTACTATTGTTTTAATATTTGAAATTAATGAAAATCTTTGAACTTACCTTATTTAATTAGTATTTATTTCGCTATAACAGAGTGTCGTTTGTAGTTCCATGTATGCATGTATTTAGTAACGGCCTAACTTAAGTCCTAGGGGGTCGAGTCATTATAGATTATTGATAACGGGCAGAAATGCATGTTATTATAGTGCTAAGTTCTTAAACAATGTTGGATTGCATTGATGAAATATGTTAACTTGCGTCCATTAAGCATCAATTTCATAATATTGCGATCCGTTCAGCGCATTAGAATAGTTGATTTTTGTATTTTTGTGTAGAATATGCGTTGACACAATGCAAGAATTGCGATCATAGGAAATCATTGATCGAGCGCAACTTCGCCGCAAGGCTTTGCGATGATTGTGCTTGCAAATATTCTCCCGAGAAGAATCGCCGCAACTTGGTCAGTGCAACATGGCGGGCGCATCTGGGTGAAAGGCTAATTAATCGCGATGGGACAGAAAGCTGATGACAGTCGAATCCGAATTAAGTTGACAGCTGATAACGATCATAAGTACATTCAGCTTTTCGGTGACAATTATTCAGCGCATCAGTCAATAATTAAAGTCGTCTCATCTGTACAACCATGAGAGAGAAGCCGCCTTTCACCATGGATGCTATATAAATACCAAGGGCATTCTTCAGAAAAGGGGTTCACCGATTTTACAATCCTTTATTCCACAAGTTCATGCCTCTGTCCATACTTTTCCTTTTCATTTTAAGGCGGAGCAAGAGAAGAGTAGTAGCGTCAGAGATCACTTAGGGAAACTCGAGAGAGAACCTTGGGGCATAGAAGCAGAGAGCGGGCCGACTCTCGCGAGAGCGAGATTATCTTTTGAGCACGAGTAGAAAAACAGTGTAAACACCTGGCAGCAAGAGATTACTACCAGGCTCTTTATTCTATACTTGCATTATTATTTTGTACTTCATCTTCATATTTATATAATGAAAGATCTATTTCTACATCTGTTCACTCTCTTAATATGCATGAGTAGCTAAACTAGTCGAATGGGTTGAGAAGAACTAAGCTAACATGACCTAGGAAGTTCATTGCTTGCGATTGTCTTATTTTATGTTGTGCAAAATACCCTTTAGAGTTACTCGAGAGAGAGTCTAAAGAAAGAACCTAATGACTCGAGAGAGCTAGGTTAGAATCTGGACTTGAAAGAGCAAGATTAGATTGCATAAACAAGAGATAGGGACTTAGAGATAAGCTCTATTTGTCAACTTGCATCGCAGGCATCCTAGAGATAGGAATGATATTATGTGGTCGTCTTATTTGTATGAGTGCTATCCTGTCATCGCATAAATAAGAATAGAGGCTTATGTGTAGGTCCTATAGACTTATCGTATATATCACATGCGTTCTAGTATTAGAAGTCGTAGCATTCGCATCGAGAGATGGTTTACTATTATATGCATGTGTATGATCACAAAGCATGAACGCATTCTAGGAAGTGTTAGCCGAAACCTTCTCAACCTGTTCACCGCATCTCCCATTTACCAACTCTTTTCAAATTCCGCCGCATTTGTTATTTATTTTTCATCAACGCAAACAACAAACCCAATGACTTATTTATTGATACGCTTACCGCAAATGCTTTCATAAAAATTACCAATGCAATCTGTTTTCATAAGTCCCTGTGTTCGACCCTGGACTTACCAGGAAACTCAGAGGAATTTACACTTAGATTCCGGTGGGGAAACTTGAGTGCACAACGAAATTTCATCAACGAATATCAATCACATTTCCACTTCATAAAACCAAACATCAAGTTTTTGGCACTGTTACCGGGGACTTCGGCAAAATAGTTTGCTAACGGTAATTTTTCTGATTTCTTTGCAGACTCTCAATCTCTGGCAAATTATGACATGATGATTGAGAGAATATTTAGAAGGAGATTGAGAGACTGCCAACAGCACCCACAATCAGATGAAGAATAGATGGCGGAGCAGCCTGAAAATGGAGTACCAAATGATAACAATGTCATGGAAAATCCTATTCTGTTGGCAAACAATCGCAATAGACCCACTAGGGACTATGCATCGCCAAACCTCTATGATTTCTCTCCAGGAATCATGAGGCCTACCTTCGACGGAAGCAGATTTGTGATGAAATCGGTGATGCTGCAGATGATCCAGACTGCAGGTCAATTTGGAAGAAGGCGTGGTGAGGACCCGCACGCCCACCTCCGAAGTTTTATTGAAATCTGCAGTACTTTTGTATTCCCGAACATCTCTGCCGAAGAAGTTTGATTAACATTGTTCCCATTTTCTCTTTGTGATCAGGATAGGAAATGGAAATATTCTCTCGAGCCGGGAGAGATCACTTATTGGGAGTAGGTAGTGGAGAAATTTATGAAGAAGTATTTTCCACCCATCGAAAACGCCAGACGAAGGAAACTTATTACAAATTTTGAACAAGACATGGACGAATCGTTCAGTGATGCCTGGGCGAGGTTTAAGAGGTTGCTCCGGGACTGTCCGCATAATGGGTTGCTAGACTGCCTTCAAATGAAGATTTTCTTTCATGGTTTGAATCTCGCTTCGCAGACCGCTGCCAATGCGACAGCTACTGGTGGTCTGCTTGATAAAACATATGACGAGGCGAAGAATATCCTGGATCGCATCACTAAGAACCATGAAGATTAGAGAGAGAGTGACCAGAGATTGAGACTCAAAGATACTGACACAAATAACGGTGTTATTGCTTCATTACAAAACCAGATGACCGCAATGATGAATTTAATTCAAGGAATTACAATCAGCAGCCTAACACCGCAAACTGGGCAAATCAACGTAATCAGTCAACTTAGTCTTAAGATAGTCACCTCATGAAATATTGTGACTTGCAGTGATAGGCATGCGATGGAAGATTGCCCGAAAAATCCACAATCTGTATACTTTGTAAAGAATAACCCTCTTTCGAACACCTATAACCCCGGGTGGAGGAACCACCCCAATTTTGCTTGGAAGAATCAACAACAAAATTTCCAACCTGTGGCGCAAAAAGAAGGGCCATCAGGATTCTTCCTTCGCAACAACGGTCAACCGAGCAATCAAGCAAGTAGCTCACAACCACCACAATCCTCTTCTTTGGAGAGCCTATTGAAGTAATACATAGAGAAAAATGAAATCGTGCTTCAAAATCAGGCTACATCCATCCGCAATATCAAATTACAGATGGGCCAGATTGAGAGTGAGCTGAAGAGTAGACCGCAAGGGGCTTTACCAAGTTCAACTGAACTTCCACGCAATCTAGGGGGACAGGTAAAAAGCAATGTCAGGTTGTGACATTGCGCAGTGAGAAGACTGTGGAGGGAGAAAAGAAGAAGCTTAATAGAACAACTTCCATTGCGGCTGAACCTATGATTGCGGTGATGCAAGATGAAGAAAAAGAAGAAAAAGCAGTAGAACCGGAGGTTGCGTCAACCTCAAAGCTAACTGAAACTAGAACCGTGAAAGTTCAGTTACCCCATTTCCCACAGAGACTAAGGAAGAAAAAGAACGAAGAGGTACAGTACCAACGCTTCTTATCTATGTTAAAGTAATTACATGTTAACATTCCTTTCAGTGAAGCGATTGAGGAAATGCCTGCCTACACTATGTTTCTGAAGGATATGGTAACTAAGAAGAGGGGAGCTGGGAAATTTTCCACGGTGGTGTTAACACAAAGTTTCAAATTAATAATTCCACCGAAGATGAGTGATCCTGAGAGCTTTACCATTACTTACTCCATAGAAGGACTGTACATCGGGCAAGCCCTGTGTGACCTGGGAGCCAGCATAAATTTGATGCCTCTGTCAATCTTTAGACAATTGAATGTGAGGCAACTTGTGCCCACAACAGTGACTCTCCAACTGGTCGACAGATCTCTGGTTCATCCAGAAAGAAAGGTGAAGGATGTTCTGATAACAATTGACAAATTTATCTTGCCAGCTGACTTCATCATTTTAGACTATGAGGCCGACAAAGATATGCCCATCATTCTGGGGCAACCTTTTTTATCAATGGGTCATGCTCAAATTGATGTGCATAAAGAGGAAATCACTTTGAGTATCAACGGACAGAAGCTCAAGTTTAATATAATTTGTGCCATGAAGTTTCCAAATGAAGAAGTCCTACATGACTTTGATGATGACCAAAATTCAATTGAAAAAGAAAAGTTTGATGAAGAGAATGAAGAAGAGGATGTCAGCACATCCGTTGCTGCCTGTAATGCGATCACAACAAAAAAAAAATAAGGAAGAAAAAATGATCGCAAAGCAAGAAGTAGAGCCAACATAAAAAGAAGAACGAAAAACAACACAACCTTCCCTAGTGGAGCCACCAACACTTGAATTGAAGACCCTAGCAACCCATCTAAAGTACGCATTTTTGGGGCAGAATGAAAAGCTGCCAGTTATCATTTCCTCTGTGCTCAACGAAGATCAGAAGAATGCATTGATGTGCTGTCTCGAAAGCATGTGCGAGCAATTGGCTGGATGCTCACTGAAATCAGAGGAATTAGCCCTGCGTATTGCATGCACCGCAGTCGTCTTGAAGATGCCACAAAGTAACAATTGAACATCAACGCAAACTCAACCCTGCGATGAAAGAGGTCGTCAAGAAGAAGATTATCAAATGGCTAGATGCGGGCATTATCTATCCTATAGCAGATAGCACGTGGGTCAGCCCCGTGCAATGTCCGAAGAAGGGCGACATGACGGTAGTCTCTAATGAGAACAATGAATTAATACCGCAAAGAACCATCACTGGATGGCACATATGCATGGACTACCGCAAGCTGAATGCGGCCAAAAAGAAAGAGCCATTCATCGACCAAATGCTAGACCATCTAGCTAGAAATGATTTTTACTGCTTTCTAGATGGTTATGCCGCATACAACCAAATTATGATAGCTTCAGAAGATCAAGACAAGACCACATTCACCTACCCATATGGGATATTTGCTTTTCGCCGCATGTCGTTTGGCCTATGCAATGTGTCAAGCACATTCCAAAGGTGCATGATGGCTATCTTTTCAGAATATCTTGAGGACTCTATGGAAATATTTATGGATGACTTCTCCGTTTATGGGAACACTTATGAAATCTGCCTAGCCAACTTAGAGAAGATTTTGAAGAGATGTGAGGAGACGAATCTGGTGCTCAGTTGGGAAAAATGCCATTTCATGGTGAAGGAGGGCATAATGTTGGGACATAAGGTCTCTCGGGATGGGTTGGAGGTAGACAAAGCAAAAATCGAAGCAATTAAAAAACTTCCACCTCCAACCAGCGTGAAGGCTGTGCGAAGTTTCTTAGGGCATGCTGGATTCTATAGATGATTTGTCAAAGACTTTTCTAAAATAGCATGACCATTAAGTGCGTTGTTAGAGGCAGACAGAAAATTTGAGTTTGACAACAATTGCCTCAACGTATTTCGAGTTTTGAAGAATGCGCTGATTTTCGCACCCGTATTGATTGCGCTAGACTGGACACTGCCATTTGAAATCATGTGCGATGCAAGCGGGTATGCAATGAGGGCAGCTTTAGCGCAAAAGAGAAAAATAATATTGCATCCCATCGCATATGCAAGCAAAACATTAAACCATGCTCAGAAAAATTATACCACCACAGAGAAAGAACTCCAGGCTGTAATTTTTGCGTTGGAAAAATTTTGGGCATATCTGTTGAGAACAAAGGTACTCATTCACACTGATCACTCGACGATCAAATACTTAATGACAAATAAGGACGCAAAGCCGAGGCTGATCAGATGGGTTCTCCTCCTTCAAGAATTTGATATAGAAATAATTGACCGGAAGGGGACAGAGAATCAAGTCGCGGATCACTTGTCTAGATTGGAAAATCCTGAGGTTGACCGCAATGAGTCTGAGGTGAGTGCCATATTCCCGGATGAGCAGCTATTCTATATAAAAGAATTGTCTTGATATGCAGACATAGTCAGTTATTTGGTTTGTGAGCAATTTCCTGAAGATTACACCTACCACCAACAGAAGAAGCTCAAGAATGAATGCATACACTATTATTGGGATGAGCCAAATCTTTATAAAGAGGTGCAGACTAGATTTTTTTGATTATGCATACCAAATGTTGCTTAACAATGCATATTGTCACAATGCCATGACTCATCATATAGTAGACACTTTGGAGGGCAATGCACCGCAGCCAAGGTTTTGCAGAGTAGATTCTTTTGGCCTACATTATTCAAGGATGCGGCTAACTACGCAATGAAATGTGATCGGTGCCAATGCACAGGTAACATTTCATGGAAAAACGCAATGCTAATGAACACTATCTTAGAGCTTGAATTGTTTGACATGTGGGGGATTGACTTCATGGGACCATTCCCTCCTTCGAATGGGAAACATTACATTCTATTAGTCGTCAATTATGTCTCCAAGTGGGTAGAAGCAATAGCATGCGCCGTAAGCGATGCAACGGTCGTCTCCCAATTCCTGAAGAAACATATTTTCAATCGTTTTGGTACTCCCCGTGCCATCATAAGTGATGAAGGAGCCCACTTTGTCAATCATAATATCAAGGAGCTACTGCGTAAATACAACATCCTCCACAAAGTGGTCACCGCATATCATCCGCAAATGAATGGTCAGGCTGAAGTGTCCAATCGAGAAATTAAGCTGATACTTGAGAAGGTAGTAAGGCCTTCACGGAAAGATTGGGCAACAAAGCTTGATGATGCATTGTGGGCATACTAGACTGCATTCAAAACACCAATAGGTATGTCTCCGTATGCGTTGGTATTTGGCAAGGTGTGTCATTTGCCTTTGGAGCTAGAATATAAGGCATTGTGGGCGGTAAAGAAGCTGAACTTTGATTTGAAGAAGGCAGGAGAAGCACAAAAAATGCAACTGGTCGAGCTAGAAGAATGGAGGAACAACGCATATGAAAATGTGAAGATTTATAAAGAGTGCACCAAGCGCTGGCATGACAAACGCATATGCGGTAAGAAACTCCAAGTCGGGCAAAAGGTCTTACTCTTCAACTCACGTCTGCGGCTCTTCCCGGGAAAATAAAGTCACGTTGGTCTAGACCGTTCATAATTAGATAAGTATTTTCGCATGGCGCGGTTGAATTATCAAATGATGACGGAACCGATATATTCAAAGTCAATGGGCAGCGAGTAAAGGAATATCATGGAGAAGGATGGCATCGCCAAGTCGACTCCGTGGAACTAAAGAACTTTAAATAAAGAAGGAAGTAGGTGGTCCCTGCGTTATCAAACGATCGCAATCCATCAGGGACACAAGTTTTGGGAAGCATCAATTCTTTAACTCTTCTCTACTAATTGGAATTTTCACCATATCTTTTCCTTTATCTATCCTTGTTCTACTATATTTATTTCAACAAAAAAAAAAAAACAAAAAAAAAGTGGAGATTGTGATAACGAGTTTTATTTTATTTAAAATAATTTGACCCTCTCTTTGTTTTTCTTGCAATGATCAAGGCGTTGGATTGCAGAGATGTAACATGAAGAAGCACTTATCTTACTCCATCACCGCAATCCAAGGAAGATAGATCACCGCAAAAATGGATGCGTCAGTACCCAATGCGGTCGACAACACAAATTTGGGGGTGTATTCTTCCTTATCTTTATTTCAAATTTTCCGCTATCACATTGCATTTTAGTTTCAAAGTTTTAGCACCGCATCCTCTTTGATCACCGCAATCATTTGACATAGATAAATTTAGTAGATTACTGCATGTTGTCTCTTTGTCAAGTATGATTTTAATGATGAAAAATATGCTTTTATTTATTTCATATATACTAGAGTCAACTTAGTCTTAAGATAGTCACCTCATGAAATATTTCTATAAGTTAGGGGTTTGCTAACTTTCTTTCAAACTCTCTTTACAACGCATTCTAAGAACATCGTCTGACTCATTTCAATCTTTTGGCAATGAGGACATTGCCGCATTTTAAATTTGGGGGTGAGGTATTTATTTTCGACCTTACTATTTTCTGAAAAAAAAAATTATTTAAGAATAACAACTCCACTGTCAACGCAATGAGAAACCCATGTTGATAAGAGTTAAGTTATGAAAGGAACTTACCCGTAGTTGGATGTCCGCATGACACACGTGGGGGCAAGCCAAAACGAAATTAAGTCACCAGGATCAATGCATAAATAAATGACCCAACTCCACTGCCAAATAAGCATGAGTTTAGTCTGAGAAAGAGTGCATTGCTTGTAGTTGGATGTTCGCATGACACTCGTGGGGGCAAGCCAAAATGAAAGCAAGGCACTTAGATCAGCGCAAGGTCAGAAAAAAATATCAATGAAGAAAACTTTTATGCAAAGATAAAATCATTTGACACTCCGATAGAAAATTTTCTTTTTGAAATAAATCATGCGATGTTCCAAAAGTTCTTTTGAAGGGTAATCTTGCAGTCCCTAGGTCTTAGAAATATTTTAAGAGGAGACTTAAATAAGACTTAAGAAAATTCTGGTATATAGGATTTGAACGAAGTATTCTTGAGAAATCTAGGAAAAGAACATTGCGGTTGACTTGCTAAAGGAATCTTTAGCTTATGCTTGAGGACAAGCATTGTTTAAAATTGGGGGTATGATAACGGGCAGAAATGCACATTATCATAGTGCTAAGTTCTTAAACAATGTTGGATTGCATTGATGAAATATGTTAACTTGCGTCCATTAAGCATCAATTTCATAATATTGCGATCGCATGCGTTCAACGCGCACAACTTCACCACAAGGCTTGGCGATGATCGTGCTCGCAAACATTCGCCCGAGAAGGATCGCCGCAACTTGGTCAGCGTAACATGCTGGGTGCATCTAGGTGAAAAGCTAATTAATCGTGATGGGATAGAAAGCTTATGACAGTCGAATCTGAATTAAGTTGACAGCTGATAACGATCACAAGTACATTCAGCTTTTTGATAACAATTATTCGGTGCATCAGTCAGTAATTAAATCCATTCCATCTGTATAAGCATGGGAGAGAAGCCGCCTTTCACTATGGATGCTCTATAAATACCAAGGGCATTCTTCAGAAAAGGGGTTCACCGATTTTACAATCCTTTGTTCCACAAGTTCACGTCTCTATCCATACTTTTCTTTTTCATTTTAAGGCGAAGCAAGAAAAGAGTGATGGCCCCAGAGATCGCTCAGGGCAACTTGAGAGAGAACCTTGGGGCATAGAAGCAGAGAGCGAGCCGACTCTCGCGAGAGCGAGATTATCTTTTGAGCACGAGTAGGAAAAACAGTGTAAACGCCTAACAGCAAGAGATTGTTGTCAGGCTCTTTATTCTATACTTGCATTGTTATTTTGTACTTATACAATGGAAGTTCTATCTCTACATCTGTTCACTCTCTTAATATGCATGAGTAGCTAAACTAGTCGAATGGGTTGAGAAGAACTAAGCTAACATGACCTAGGAAGTTCATTGCTTGTGATTATCTTGTTTTATGCTGTGCAAAATACCCTTTAGAGTTACTTGAGAGAGAGTCTAAAGAAAGAGCCTAATGAATCGAGAGAGCTAGGTTAGAATCTGGACTCGAAAGAGCAAGATTAGACTTGCATAAACAAGAGATAGGGACTTAGAGATAAGCTTTGTTTGTCAACTTGTATCGCAGGCATCCTAGAGATAGGAATAATATTTTGTAATGGCCTTATTTGTGTGAGTGCTATCCTGTCATCGCATAAATAAGAGTAGAGGCTTATGTGTAGGTCCTATAGACTTATCGCATATATCACATGCGTTCTAGTATTAGAAGTCGTAGCATTCGTATCGAGAGATGGTTTACTATTATATGCATGTTGTATGATCGCAAAGCATGAACGCATTCTAGGAAGTGTTAGCCGAAATCCTTTTCAACCCGTTCACAGCATATTCATCGCATCTCCCGTTTACCAACTCTTTTCAAACTCCGCCGCATTTGTTATTTATTTTCATCAACGCAAACAACAAACCCAATGACTTATTTGTTAATATGGTTACCGCAAATGCTTTCATAAAAATTACCAATGCAATCTTTTTTCACAAGTCCCTGTGTTCGACCCTGGACTTACCAAGAAACTTAGAGGAATTTACACTTGGATTCCGGTGGGGAAACTTGAGTGCACAACATAATTTCATCAACGCATATCATCTAATTTCCACTTCATAAAACCAAGCATCAATTATCTTGTGTTATGTTGTACCAAACATCCCTTTAGAGCTACTCGAGAGAGAGTCTAAAGAAAAAACCTAAGACTTGAGAGAGCTAGGTTAGAATCTAGACTCAAGAGAGCAAGATTAGAACTGTAAAAACAAGAGATAGGGACTTAGAGATAAGCTCTATTTGCCAACCTGCATCGCATGCATCGTAAAGATAGGAATGATATTATGTGGTCGCCTTATTCGTGTGTGTGTCATTTTGTCATTGCATAAATAAGAATAGAGGCTTATGTGTAGGTCCTATAGACTTATCGCATATATCACACGCGTTCTAGCCTTAGAAGCCGTAACATTCGCACCAGGAGGTGGTTTACTGTTGTATGCATGTTACATGATCGCATAGCATGAACGCATCCTAGGAAGTGTTAGCCGAAACTTTTCTCAACCTATTCACCACATACTCATCGCATCTTCTATTTTATCAACTCTTTTCAAACTTTGCCGCATTTGTTTATTTTTTATTACCGCAAACAACAACCTCAACAACTATTTATTTATTTTGTTACCGCAAAGTTCTCCTAAAAATTACCACCGCAAAATTTTTTCCCAAGTCCCTGAGTTTGACCCTGGACTTAACAGGAACTCAGTGGGGTTTACACTTGGAGCCCATTGAGAAAACTTGAGTGCTCAATGCATTTTTCACCATCGCCCCCATAATTCCACATCATAAAACCAAGCATTAGTATCCTATACAAAGGAGTTCGTATAAGACTGGACCACGAAATGTTTAGTCTCATTATATAATGTCGTTCATGATAGAGACTTTCATTTCACTAAGATGACCATAGGTAACATGACCTTAATCCTGAGTGATTTGGGAACTCTTGCCTATGAGGGTGGTCCTTGATTTGCATGGATGCGAGTGGCTAAATCGTCGGCTCAAACCTACCACTTTGGGGATTCGTTTGATTGGGGAGCTGGAAACTCAGCTACACAAAACGAAATTCACTCCTTCCCTGAAGCAGGGGTAAGTAGATAGATTGCTCCCTTAAGGGTTGATCCGAGGCTTGAACAATGTGCGCCACACATTCTCATGGCCCGAAAAGAGTTCACTCATAGTAGAACTATGATATATTGTTCATTAGAGGATTCAGTGGTGCTTAAAGAGTTAGATGTAACTACAGGGGTAAAATGGTAGATTGGCCCAACTGTACTTAGGAGCGATTTGTGAAGGGTCATCGTACTGTTGATTGGTATATCCAATGGACACAGAATATATCTGTAGTGTGAAGAGTATAGTTGTCGGTCTTTAGTGGACTGCCCGACAGTTAACGGATGGTGGATATCGTGATTAAAGAATTTAGTCAATTATTCATGTACCATTGGAGCTTCAAGCTACAGGTTCATAAGGTCCTCTTGGTAGCTCAATAGATTCAAGTTGAGAATTAGTTTTTGGGTTAGTTTGAAGTGTTCAAATTAACAAGATGGAATTTGACTATATATGATATAGTTAAATTATTTCAATTATATGTGATATAATTGATTTGATGTATTAGATACATTGATTGGAGGAATTAATATAAATATGATTTATATTAAATGTCATTAAAGAGAAAAAGAACTATGATTTAAATATTACATATGATGTGATATTAAAATTTTAGGTTATAAATATAATATGATAAATTAGTTATTATATTTATTTATAATAAAACAATTATGAGATAATTGTTTGGTTGGTTATTATTTTCTCCTTTAACCGTGTTTGAGTGGGAAGTTACTCAGTTTTAATAACTGATGAATAAAAGTGAAAAGATTTCATTTTTTTCATGATTGCATCACATAACGATCGAGTGAAAGAAAAAGCTATACGATGGCCTTTGAGAGAGTGAACACGAGGCATCAAGTTTACTAGACGACGACTTCTTGTTTACTAGACGATCGAGTACCCAGTCTATATGATAAACTTAGTCTTTCTCCCATTTACTCGATCGTTTAACTCGATCGTATACTTCCGTCTTCCCTCTACCAAATCCACACAAAGCCCACACCTCCCGGATTCTCACACTGAGAATACCAAGGTAACCTCTTGGTGGTGTCAAGTTTTTCTGTTCGAAGGTCGAGGATCGAGTCTTACTCGATTGTGTTCGAGGATCAAACAGTTCGTAGAATTCATTGGTTGTTCGTTGCGTTCGTGCATTGGATCGAGATTGCGTGGACGCGTGACTGGTGTTGATCGAGGGAATACTTGAAGAAGAGTTCTTCAAAGGTATGTCACTCGATTCCCCTTGGTTTTAAATGAAAGCATGCTGTAATTTACTCGGTGATGCATAACCGTGGTTGTATGTTTGTAAATGCTTTATTCTTTTACAATGGATTTGGAACGATCTTGCTTCCGCTTAATGGTTCTCTTGTTTAAAAGTTCCTTCATGTAGATGATATGATCCTGGTATCCAAAGATTATTCTGAAATCTGTGATCTCAAGAAATATTTGAGTAGTGAATTTGAGATGAAAGTTTTAGGTGAACTGAAAAGATCCTAGGCATGGATGTGAAAAGAGATAGGGAGAAAGGTTTGTTAACCATTTTGCAGGAGAGTTATTTGCAATAAACTGCTTGAGAAGGACAATATGTCTAGTTCTAAGGCAGTTTCAACACCCTTAACATCTCCTTTGAGGCTTTCTTCGCCTCAGTGTCCTGTCACTGAGCAAGAAAGGTTAGAGATATCTAATACTCATATTGTAATGTTGTTGGAAGTATTATGTATTTGATGATTTGTACTAGGCCTGACTTGAGATATGCTATGAGTATGATAAGTAGGTTTATGTCAAATCCTGGGAAGGAGCATTGGAATGCCGGTGAATGGGTGCTTCGATATTTGAAAGGTTGTGTTTTAGCAAGAATTGTGATAAATCAGCACTATTGGAAGGCTTCATAGATGCAGATTATGCTACATATCTTGATAAAAGAATGTCTCAATCAGGTCACATTTTTCGTTTGTTTGGTAATGTGGTCAGTTGCTACAGTCAATTGTTGCTTTACTGAGTCAGAGTATATTTCAACTGTCTAAGCATATCGATGTAAAATTAACTGGTCAAGGTTCATATAGTTAGAATTTGTCAGATATATTAACCAAGGTTCTTCCAGCCCATAGGTTTAAATACATAAGCTGAATATTGAATCTGGATGATAGGGAGTTTGGAGAAATACCTTGGAAATTAAATATTCTTGTTATGAAGGAGATTCGTGTAAAATAACAAGATATTTAGGTGGAATTTATTGGGTTTTGGGTGCAATTAAAGGCGAGGTGCCAAACTTGTAATTATGGGCCAATGGCAATTTTGAAATTAAACTCATCTTCCTTCTCATTAGGGTTAAATCGTGAACTATAGGGAGAGGGGCAGCCGTTTTTGACAAACTGTGTGATAGAGACAGGGTTGGCGGCAGACAGGTCGGCATTCGGCGCTGTGTTCGGGCTACTTCCGGCAGTGGATGTTGTCGCCGTCGCAGGTCAGGGCTCTGTTCTCGCCATCGTGGGTGTTCTAGCGGTGGCGTCTTGGCCGTGTAGGCAAGGTGTCCGACGTGTGTAACGTCGGGCGTGGGCTCGCCGGTCGTCAGCGGCAGAGAGAGGGCGTGGATCTGCAGGGGTGCGCCGGTTAGAGGCGTTGGCTGCAGTGCACTCGACGTGGGTTGTTTTTCCAGCCGGTTCTCAGTGGAAAAAATTTACGATAATTTGTAATTTTTAATTTCTAATTGCTCATAATAAAATTAATTCAAACTGATTTTCAAAGTAGATGTAGACCATCGAACTACTATATATCCTTGTGTTCTGTTTGAGTTCGGTTAAATTTTCACAGTTACTATTCTTGACGTTTTTTCGTAATGAGAAATCGACATTCTTGACATTAGATTTCTTAAAAATGGCAAAAAAAAGTGACACTTGATATTTAAAAAAGGTCAAGAAATATTGTAGTAGTGGTTAGAAAAGTTACGATGTACAATCAATCATATTTGCCTTTCCTTTGTGACTAATCATTCACAAATCATCACACTATCATTTTGGCCTATTATGAATAATATCTTCAATCTCTAACAAATGATAGAAATCTCTCAACCTTCCTATTTTGGATCTTTACCATTCAACCTATCAAGAAAAGAAACACTATAGTACTAGTGTGGAGTGATCTTTTGAAGTATGACTTTATGTTTAATCACAATTAAGTTAGCTCAATTGTATATATTACCCACTCATTGTTATCTTCACAAATCTCATTTTATTGTTAATGAAATAATTTGAGAAAATAGACATGTAAATAGTTTTTCTTTTTTCCCCTTGAAGAGGATATTTCATTATCAAATATCAGTATGTGAAAACGCTGGACGAAAGCAAGACTACATGAAAGCAAACAAATTCAGAGCTATAGAGTAAGAGTTATATTTTGAAAAGAACTTTGTTATGAATGATCAAAAGATTAGTGAGGTTGATAGCATATTCCCAAATTTGTAACTTCTTCTTGTTGATGTTCTTGAAACTATGGTTGTTCCTTTCGAGATCAGCAGATAACAATTGATAAATTGAATAATATCAAGTGACATTGAAAGGATTAGTTTTTAGAGCACAAAGCTTCCCGAACGGAGTCTCTACCACTCAATTAGTAAAAACATGTTTGTGAGTGATTTTGAAAGGTTTAAAATAATTTTTTTTACATGTTTAATATTACTCCAAAACATGTTCGCATTCATTCAAAACAATTTTTGATTTCATGAATATCATGTTTAAAAATGTAACATCACACATTAAATTAATTTTGAACGATTAAAAACATATTTTGAAGGTGACTTTGGACATGACAAAATCGATCTTAACTATTTTAAAATTACTCCGAAACATTCTATCAAATGATCTATTTCTATTTGATTATTATTAACCATACATGCATTATGACTAATTAAAAACAAAACTATAAATAAAATAATAAAAAAAAATTAAGACTCTGTTTTGTAATAAGTCATATGATTATATACCAGCTTAGAACTTGATTGATTTAAACGTGGTTTGATACCAATTTGATTTTTTATTCTTGATTTTTGAAAATATTTGTAGTAGGTGGATAACAAAACATAAAAATTTAGCAATGAAAGGAACTGTTTATAGACTTAAATTTCAAAAAATAAAATCTAAAAATTAAGGTTTCATTTGGTAACTATTTGGTTTTTTGTTTTTGTTTTTTAAAATTAAGTCTATTTCATCCATATTTCTTACAATAATTTGCATCTTTCTTAATTACAATGATTGAATTCTTAGCCAAATCCTAAAAACAAAAACAACTTTTTGAAAGCTACTTCTTTTAGTTCTCAAAATTTGGATTGGTTTTTTAGATCATTGATGAAAAGTGGATAACAAAGAAAGAAATTTAGAGGTGGAAGTAATGTTTATAGATTTAATTTTTAAAAATTAATGCCAACATGAGCGTAGTTTAACTGGCATAGTATTTATATTATCGATTTCGAAGTCAAAAGTTCAATTCTCTAAACCCACTCATTTTCGCTTTAAATCGTTAAAATGGCTAAACATTATATTATAAATAAAAAAAAATTGTGTCCAATTCTATAATTACTTTACTTACACACAACAAAAGTCCTTGGAACATAGTAAAATGTACTTGTATCACGAAATAATGTGACTAAATTGAAGTAGATAAATAAGTAAAAATACAAGTGGAAAAGGTATGGATTTTTTTTGTTCGTAAATTTATGATTGATATCAATCAATGGCACGTGGGGATGTTGAAGAAAATGCTCAACCCTCTTTGTTTATACTCTCTACGTTGGTCTATTCCCAAAAGCATTTATTTGAACAATAAAGTCCACAGAAACGTTACAAAAGCAATTAATAGACAAGTAGCCATACAAGCACATCCAAAAGCTTTCTTCGCCTCTGAATTGGACAGTACTTTTAAAATCATTGTTTATAATTTTGATCATAAATCCCACACCTTATGTTTATATATCAGACAATAAAAGCTTTTATGTAACCTAAAGTTTCAATCAAATCGTTATTTGATCATTTCATAAAGTTTAACAGTAATAAACAATTAGGTGACATTGTTTTTATTTTCTTTTAATGACCAACTAATCAATATCACATTAAGAATAAATGTAGTGGATAATAACCGCCACTCAAACTTTACTCAATTGAGTAAAATGGAGGATAGGGATCAATGCTTCGAAAAAGTTACTTGCACCCTTATAAATAATAAGGGTAATGTTGTCCCAGATAATTATGATTCTCTTGTTTGTAGGCCCAAACTACTCAACGGTCATCCAGACTCAGAGAAGATTGTATCCTTTAAGCTTCAAAACTCCTCAATCGTTTACCTGAATCCAGCTCAATCGTGTAGATGAAACTCTAAAGAACTAGGCGATAGTTCAATTATGTAAACGATATTAAAAAGTACTAGACATCGTGTAGGCGATAGTTGAATGGAATTAGACGATCGTATAGACGACAGCTGAGGAGTTAGACGATCGTATAGACAATGCAAAGTTGAGCTAGACGATCGTGTAAATGATGTAAGAGGAACTAAACGATCGTGTACACGATATTTTAGAAAAAGCTAGACGATAGTAGAGAAAGAAAAAACACAAGTATTTAAGTGGTACAGCCAAAGACCTACGTCCACTATGCAAATAGGGAGGATCTCTTTTATTACTTCTTTCTTTAAACTTCTTACAGAATGAATGCCTTGCTCACTCTCTTTTTCGTTATTCTCTCATTCATTTTCTTTTTATATAGGCTCTCGGAAGAAGCTCCGGTGGTTACAACAAACAAAACAGAAAGAGGCGACAACAATCAACTAATTACAACTTCTTTATCTTTGTTTCTTTATGTAACAAATAATAATAATAAAATGGCAAACTATATATCTACGTATAATTTTTTTAAATGATAAAACTATTAAAAACATTTTTAAATATAGCAAAATGTCGCTGCCTAAACATCTATTAATCTCTCATTTATATATTAATGATCTTTTCATACATAAACTAATATGAAACTTTGGTTGCACCTCTAAGAATGTATTACTAACCTAACATAGCTTCAAATATTTCACTTTACATAGTTGTCATCACTTTTTCATGTTAATAAAGTTGTTTTCACAAAATTTTTATACTTGTTGGTTTGACAGTTACAACACTGATGTCATCTTTGAGAATGATTTTGAAATAATTACAATTATTTTTGTCATTTTTAAAATCATTTGAAAAATACTTTTAGTCATCCAAAATCAATTAGAGTTATGAAAATTTTGTTTAAAAAAAAGTGTAAAATTAATTATTGAATTGATTTTGAAGGATTAAAAGTGAGTTTCGAACTAAAAAAGTGATTTTAACCATTTCAAAATCACGTTGAAACGCTCAAATAGTGTGTATATATATATTACCATGAATTTAATTTGTTACTGCAAAATCCCAACTTTTCTTAATAACAAAAAAAAAGAGAAAAAACACACACACACACAAGTAAAAAGAAGAAAAGGAATTGACTAAACTCTTTCTAGATTAATAATTGCCTATGTTTTTGAACTTCAGTTCGATTGAACCTGCGGTTTTCATGGCTTTTTGTCGATCTCAACAATAACAAAGTAGTCATATTTGCATCTTCCTTTTCATTTTGCCAGAATCCAAAATAGAACAACAAATGAAAGAGGTTAAGCTGCTAATGTGGCTTCTCCTCTCCCTTTACTTTTATTCAACAGGTAAAGATTATTTTTCTTTTAGCTGATTTTCCAAATTTGAATTTTAATGGTTAAAACGTCTCTCTGTTTTTTACTTTTCAAGTTTGTGTTCTAATACATTTCGTGTTATTATGTTAATTTCGTAAGAAAAACTTTGATTAATAGAAGAGTGATGGACGGAAGGTTGTAGTTGCCTTCTATCGATCAAATAATATGTATATTCTCAATCCTGGACTTCAACTAATAAGTAGTATCATTAGCAAAATTCAATCGAACCACAGGAAGTCTAAGATAAAATTACTCTAAGCTAAATTAGTCTTTGGAAAGCAGTAAAAACGGGAATTTTGAGTTTGAGTTGATAGGAAAAGTAAATTGAAGAAAAGTCAATTGTAGGAAAAGTAAGATAGTTTGGAGAGAAAGCGATACACACACGATTACCTTCGCCGAGTAAGAGATCCTTGGCTATCTATGGATGAATTCATTGATTTATCATGCAGAAGTTCATGGATTATCAAATTATCAAGCCTAATCGACTATGTAGAAAAAGCCAGACAGACTTCCTAGGGAAAACCAACGCGGATGTCGATTCCTAAATTAATTAAGTGTTGTCACTTAAGCCTATTCACTTAGCCAATCATATTAAGCCCATGGAAGATTAGAACATTGAGTTAAATTGGTCAAATCTAACTTGATGTATTTTCTTTCCTTAGATTTCGTTATCTTTAGTTACTGGATGACCCTAGAGATGCTAGAAGTTGATCCATAATTATAACTAAAACTTATTGCTACTCAAATTAAACATGTTATGGTTACAATTACAGATAAATATAACATGCATAGCATGGGCAAACGAACATACAAGTATTAATAATTAAGTTGTCAATTTAATCTACTTAGCATGTTCATCCTAAATATTCAAACAAATGATAGAAAACAAGAATAAACATAAAACTCAATAACATATATGAAAATCTCATTAGACCATAGAAATATGTCCAACAAACCTCAAAATCGACGTTTGGACCTTTAATCATTCATCGCAACATGAATCCCGACGCTAAAATAAATTACAAAGTAAAATACGAAGAAATCTCATAGGTTTCGACCAAGAATGGCCAAAACCGAGCCTAATGCTCTCAAAATCAGCTAAACTCTCCTCTTATTTGACCTAAAATCGAAAAGAAATATTTATAGAAATTGTTTAACGCATGGCATCGTGCCCTAAAGGGGCCTATATGGCCTGTGCCTTGTCGCAGTGTCTTCGCACACTCTGCTTCTATTCGAATTCGGAGTGTCGCGGTGCTACATCTTTGTGTAGCTATTGGAGATAAAACCGCTGCACTGAGTCTCTAGGGGTGTTTTTGTCTTTTTTTATCTTCGTTGAAGTCTCAGATGCTCTATTTAGCTCCTAATTGCTCCAAATTAATTTCGAATAGCCTGTAACACTCTGGAATGCATGAATTGCTTGAAATCCTAAAAACATGAACATATAAACACATAAACATCATAAATGAAGGAGATTAGAAACACTAAAATACACATTTTAGGTGCTATCAAGAAAATCTATTTAGACACAAGTTTAAAAATTTATGATCCCCAGTATATATTATTAGAGAAACATGCGATTTTTCAATGGAATTAGAAAAGTAACATATATATATATATATATATATTATAAAGACTATGAGGCCTTTCGAATTTTTCATTGTGTGATCCTCAACATATATTAAATAACCATGTGAGATTTCATCTCAAAAACCAAATTGAAAACGAGAAGAGTAAAATTCATGTATTTTATAAAGATTGTAAATTCCCAATATATGATCCTCAATTGCATAAACGAGTATATGAACAAATAGATGCAATATTGAAAATTCAAGATGTATTAAAGACATTTTAAATTAAAAGGAATAAATAGAAGTACATAATTAGTTCAATAATCTAAACTTATAACTTAACCTTACAATATTATTCACTCACATGATGGTGGGCTATACAATTATAGGTTTGAGGTAAAATTCATCATCTAGGTATACACACAAACCCTAAAAGCAAGAGAAACATTGTGTCTAATATTAATAAAGTTGAAAGACTAAATAGATACATGATGGAGAGGCAAAACGACATGTATAATTTAAGCTCGACCGTACACGAGTAGGGTATAGAGGGGGTGGACGGCAAATCACACACGGAATGTTCTAAAGAAAAAGAGTGTATTTAGTTGGGAAAGTTCCAAAGGAGAAAGGGCAAAGGGAAGTATAATAAAGGTAATTATAGGAGGTAGCAATGAATGGAGGCAATGAATTTGACTTGTTGTAATTTGTCAGTTTGTAAAGAAGAGGTTTCAAAAAGTGAAAGTGTTTTTAGGGTATTTAGGTCTTACACTGCCGCCTAAAAGCTTATCAAATGGCTTTGGATTCGTCTCTCAGCCAGCGGAAAGTGATTTTATCAAAACTTTGTTGAGAATTTATGTCCACAGAAGATGGTACTGTGGGTCATTGGTTTGGTTGTTCACCTAATCTTCAATTCCAACTATAGATTTCGTGGTGGATTTGGGGATGGATTCTCACAGCCTTGGAAATTATATCCCAAGGTGGGCAGTCTTTCTACTTTTACTCCCAATTATAATTATGTCTCCTTTCATAAATATTTTATTTTTAAAAAGTAAGGATATAAATGAGCTATTTGGAGTAGTAATCAAACACTTCAATTTTCTTTAAATGATTGCGTCCGTTTGGAGTGACTTGAAAAAAAGTGCTTTTAAAAAAACTCATTTTTATTTAAACACTCTTAATAAAAATTGATTAAAATACATTTGAAAAGTTATTTCGAGTTGTTGTCTAACACACCAATTTCTTCCAAAATGATTTTTTTTTTTTTAATTAAACACTTAGAAAATATATTCGAAACAGACACTTATTTTCAAAATTAAACACTTGAAAAGTTAAACCAAACATATCTTAAGCTTATATAAGCATCACTTCTATCTATTTCTTTCTATATTTGATGTCTACATTTTAAGATTATTTTTAAAATCAAAGCCCAATGTTGAAAACTAAGGTTTCGTTTGGTAATCATTTCATTTTTTGTTTTTAGTTTTTTGGAAATTAAGCCTATTTTTCTCAATTTCTTTTAATGATTTGTATTTTTTCTTAGATATGAGAGTTGAATTCTTAACCAAATTTCAAAAAATAAAAAATACTTTTTAAAAACTGTTTTTTTTATTAGTTTTCAAATTTTGGATTGGTTGTTGAAAATATTGGTAAAAAGTAAGGTAAGAAAATATAAAATTTAGAGATCGAATAAATATTTATAAGTTTAATTATAAAATTTAGAGGTCGAATAAATGTTTATAGGTTTAATTATATTTTCAAAAATAAAAATTAAAAGTGATTTTTCAAAAAAATATATGTTTATTTCAGGAAATTGGCTAACCATTCAAATCCTTATATAGGAATTATAAAAATTATGTGAAAAAACAACAACAAATTTCGAACACTACAAATTAAAAACCAAAAAATTGGGACGACATTATTCAATCGGACTCATTTACGTACACAACCTTGTGAAGAGTTGATGGTAATTAATAAATGGGCCTGTTCTGACACTAACAAACGCCACTGCATTATTGTGTTCTTTGAACTTTGTCTATATTTTTAGGATATTTATAATAGATTAAGCCATATATTTTTAGGATATTTATAATAGATTGAATGATAAAGAGAGCAAAATATAAAAATATAATACTTCTTTAAAATATTTAAAAATATGAAAGTGTTTACCGATTAACTTTTAAATTTTTTTTAATTTCTAATTTTTCTTCCCCTTATCTTGTTGTATGTCTTTTTTTTATTTAATTATTATTTTCTTTCCTTTTCCTCCCGTTCTTTCTTTCCTTTCTTTCCTTTCTTCTCTTTCTATTTTTTTTCTTTCATTTTCTCTCATTTTTTTTAAATTTTATTTCCTCTCCGATTTTTTTTTTTTTATTTTTTTTTAATTTTCTTTCCTTTCTCCAATTTTTTATTTTTTTTTATTTTTTCTTTCTTTAATTTTTTATTATTTTTTTAAAATTTTCTTTCCTTTCTCCATATTTTTATTCTTTTATTGTCTTTCCTTTCTTCAATTTATTTTTATTCTCTTCCCTTTCTGTTTTTTTTTTATTGTCTTTCCTTTCTCCATTCTTTTTAATTAACACGATAACTATTACTAATAATCTTCTATTATGGCTATCACCGATAGACTTCATCAATTATAATCAATCTTGAAATATTAACACATAAGGCTAACAATGATAGACTTCTATAACTAATTATGAACTTTCCAAGAAACTCGGTATATAGATTTCACCTAATTTCTATCACCGATATCACTAATATCACTCATATCGTGATTATCAGTGATATCTTATTTCACTCATCACATCACCAATAAGATGCTATCAATGATCTCATTGATATCATGCTATCAGTGATAGCTCCCTATCACCGATAACATGCTATCAGTAGTAGCTTCTACCACCAATAATGTACTATTAGTGGTAGCTTCTATCATTGATAATGTGCTATTAGTATTAGCTTCTATCACCGATAACATGCTATCAGTGGTAGCTTCTATTAATGATAGCTACTGACCACCTTATTGTCCTTTTCTTTGTCATTTCCAAACATTTATATGACCCCTTTTCTTTTCAATACCTCTCAAGGGCACTTATGTAAAAACAACGAACAACTAAACCAAATCCTTCTTTTTCATTTGATTTTGTAAACAAATATTATGGTATACAAATACACAAATATTTCAATTTGTGCTCTTCATTTTGGCCATCTATATAATTTTTTCAAGTTTATTTCTGATAGACATCATACTTTTAAAGTCTTATGAAAAGAAAAAAAAAAAACTATTGGCCTATCTAATATCATTTGCATTTCTCATTTTTGGATAAATAAACTTGTTTGATAACTATTCTCGTTTCTTATTTCAAACTTTTAAGAAATGTTTCTAAAAATGGCAAAAATTTGTGGACTAAAAAAATGTTTCTTTTAAATCCGTTTTATTTGCTATTTATATTTAATGTTTCATTATAATAATCAAACTTGATGATTGACTTGTTGGTATTAAGTCACTTATGAATTGGGTACTTTCAAAGTCTTAGGTACAAAACTCAATCTCATAATTCTTATGAAAAAAATAAAATAAGCAAAAACCGGATAAAGGAAAGAAAATTTAAAAAAAAAAACAAAAGGAAAGAGAATAAGCAAAAATTGGAGAAAGGAAACAAAATGAAAGAGGAAAGGGAAGAAGCAAAATCCAGATAAAGGAAAGAAAATTAAAAAGGGGGGGGGGGGGAGAGAAGCAAAAATTGGAAGCAAAAACCGATGAAAGAAAAGAAAATTAAAAAATAAAAATAAAGCAAAGAAGCAAAAATCAGAGAAAAGAAAGAAAATAGAAAAATAAAAAAAATAAAGGAAAGAAGCAAAAATTGAAGAAAAGAAAGAAAATAAAAAAATAAAAAAATAAAAAAGAAAGAAGATGTGTAACAAGACAAGACAAGGGAAGGAGAAATTGAAAATTAGAACAAATTCAAAAGTTGACTCGTCAATACTTCTATATTTGCAAATATTTTAAAGATATGGTATATTTTTAGATTTTCCCTTATTTTACTATTTATTACAAATATCCCTTTTTTAAGTCCTCAAGTTTGCACCATTTTTTTTCATTTATTAAAAATTTGAAATAAGAAATGATAATAGTTAATGAACAAGTTTATTTCTAAAAAAATGATAAATGATAATGTTATCAAAGAGGCTAAGATTTTTTTTTTTTCCTTTTTATAGGACTTTAAGAGTATGAAGTGTTATTGGATTGTATCAGCAAACTGCAAGGATCAATAAGCACTCTAATTCATTAATTTTGGCAGAAACTAAAGTATGCTATTGCGGAAATAAATGAGTTTCAAGTCATACGTTTGTAGAACTCTTAAAATCTCGATTTTCAGCGACAAATCTCTCCAAATCTCGTTGTAGACCACCCCAAGATCTTCCACACTATTCTCTTGGTGCTCTAGATTGAGTTGTGGGACTCAAAATAAGCTTGAATTAAGGGAAGTTGGAGAAGTACTCACAGCAGCAATCCACTTGAAGAACACCTTCCTCACACGAATTATTCAGCAAAAATTCTACAGATTGCATGCTCCAAATTCACTCCAATCTTCTTAATATATTGCAGATTATCATGCAAAGAAAATGGTTGCATGAGATGCAGCTCACTCTTGGAGTAATTAAAGTCTAAATATGGTGGGTTATGGGTGAGCAACTATGAAGATGTAATGGAAAATACCATTTTTCCGTTTTGTGTATTTTTCATTTTTCAAATTCCAAATTTGATTTTAGAAAAACAATTTGACTTAAAAAATAAAAAGTTATTAATTTTATAAATTAATTTCATAAATCAATTTTTCTAATAAAATCAATAAATAATTATTTAAACAATTTAAACAATTCTAATTAATTTAATAGCAAATATTAAATTAATTTGACACAAATCTATTTTCATATATTTAAATCAAATTTAAATATTAATTCTCCAATTCCGCTTAATTCTTAAAGTTAAACGTATAATTATATCTCATATAATTACTAATTCCTTTAATTCTAATTTGAACGTTTCAAATTAACTTGTCACGCTACTCTAGAGCTAATCCATTTACGAACTAGTAGGGGACCTCGCAGACCTACAAATCATGGGCTCCAAGGATCCGAGATTAATTGGCTAAACTCATAAGACCGAATTAACCCCCATTCGTTAACTAATGGGTCACTCTACTAAAGCCGATAGTTAACTCCCCTGTAGATTTATTTTGTCCACTCGATATAACCATGATTAGTAAGTTAAGCCTTCACAGATTGTTTGTAATAACGGTTGGGTCAAATCTCTGTTTTACCCCTGAGATTACCTCTTGTTTCTTAAGTCTCACTGATCCTCTAATGCACAATTTATTTGTGATCCAATCAACAAACCGAGTCCCTCTCGAACGAATGAGAGGGTGGGGCCCCATATTTAAGACCCAGAATCAGCACTTAAAGAAACAACCTCTCTATTATCCCTAACAACGGGTAGGAGTGAATTCCATCTTGCACCCTATGTCCCCAGCTATCTATCCGGTTTTACACCTAAAATAGGAGTTTATTGAGCCGGCGCTGTTGAGCCAACCCTCACCTATGAAAATCTAAGGATAATCCTGAATAAAGAGGAGTTCATAGTTAGCTCAGGATTAAGGTTAAGTTACTTAGGTCATCGCTTTGAAATAGTTCGTCCTAAACAGTAAACTACGTTATAAAGTAAGAGTGACTGATTTCGTGGTTCGATCTTGTACAAACCCTTTTGCACATGAACATCCCCACTTCTCATGTCATAAAATGTACGAATTAGGATCACTTCGTTTGTAGCAATTTACAACTCTTTGAAACAACTACAGAGTAGGCCGCATCCAATAGTGTTACCAGAATAAGGCACCCAACTTCATTCATATACTATAGATCATTTTGACTATTTACTTGAACCTGATCCACTTTATGTCTCCGCATAAAGTTCAAGTATTCATGTAATAGTCAAGAGACTTTTAGGTTTATTGGATTTCTAATAAGCAAAAAATCTATTCAATAACATCTTATTAAATTTTCAGAATTAGTTCTATTGTTTACAAACCACAAGTTTTAGGACATAAAACCCAACATGAAGTCTATCAGTAGTATCACTGATAACATGTTATCGATGATACTATGATATCATGCTATCAATGAAAACTTTTATGCATAATTAAATAATCTTGAGGAGTCATTTCATCTCAAATACTACATTACATAATATATAAATACTATTAATAATATCCTTTACATTGAAAGCAATAGAAAGATATCACTGACAATGTAGAAGGATGTCATTCTATACCTATATGCAACAATAACAACATATAAACACACTACATGTATCAAAAAATTAATCAAATGACTCCAACTATTTACAAACAAGTATAACATGATATCAATTTCAAACAACAAAAAGCATTAAAACATTATCATTGATAGAAACTTATCAGCAATAGCCACTATTTGACTATCATTGATAGAAATATATCAATGATAGCAACTGATGACCCATTTCTCAAATTAAAAGCTATAACTAATAGCAGTATCACTAATAACAGCTATCAATAATAGCAACTGATAACACATTTCTCGAATTGAAAGCTATCATTGATAACAGCTATCAGTTGCTATCACTAATAACAGCTATTAGTGATATTCACCTATAGCAGAATCACTAATAGCAACTAGCAGCTATTAGTAATAGCAATTGATAGAACATTTCTTAAATTGAAAGTTATCATTGGTAGCAATGTCACTAATTGTAGCTATCAACGATAGCAACTAATAACATACTTCTCAAATTAAAAGTCATCATTGATAGTAGCTATCAATGATATTCACTAATAGCAGCTATTAGTGATAGCAACTGATAGCACACTTCTCAAATCGAAAAGCTACCACTGATAGCAGCTATTAGTGATAGCTATCGATAGCAGCTCCAGTCACTGATAGCACATTTCTCAAATTGGAAGCTATAGTTGGTAGCAGCTATTAGTGATAGCTTTTAATTTGATAAAACTTGAAAGCAATGTGTAAAATGGTGGTTGAGACTTGAATTCTATTTATGTAACGAGTCCTATTTTTTATTTTCGATAATGAAAATTTTCTAATTTTAGAATTTGATGGCAGGATTGAATAGTGGGTTTTGTTTCATAGATGTGAATATTTAAAATATATAAATTTCTTAGATCTTTTCGTTTTCTATGATATTTATGTTTTTTTCCCTATTATATTCATCTTAAACTTCAATTATTCTAATTAGTGCATTAATTTTAAACGAATATTGTATCAAGAACGATAATATATTTATTCAATTTATCCTTCCTTTAATTGTGAGTACCATTATCTCTTTAAAAAAATAAAGTTCATGATCATACGCACATGCATATGCTTCAATTAAGCAAGAATGAAGCAACTATTATAGGTTCAAATTTATCTATTTAAGATATTTTTATTTGTTCTAAGGATGTTTAGATTCAAATTTTCACTTCGTAACGCTCTAGTTCAAGATTTGGATTACGATTCAAAATATGGATAGACATTTTCTTACATCTCAATATGGATTCTTTCAGTATATTTTTTTTTAAAAAATTAATGCATTGTAAAGAAAAACAAAAAAATTATATAAAATGCATCCAACCTATTCTCAAGAATTTCAAGAGTCAAACTTCCTACTTTTGAGTGTGAAGCAAGATATTCTAAATAAATTGAAAATGCACTCTAAGGTTAAATGAGTTAAACTTGTTATATTAGCCAAGTATAGAATAAAAAGTTTAGCTGAGATTAAAAAGCTTGCTTTACTAATATTGACACTCAACTAAACAAAGTGAGATGAAGATTGTTTCAAGTTATGGCCAAAGAAAGAGATGTTTGTCGAACTCAACTTGAATCTATGCGTTGAATACAACTCATTGGAAAAGAAAGGAAGTGTTATATATGACTAGTGAGGGAAAATAATGGATGATCTTTTGACCAATTATATGCTCTAATGGATGAGGAAGAAAGATTCAATCAAATACAGTAACAACTTTGACCAACAAAATGAAACATCATTTCATTGACAACAAAGATTAATAAAGAAAAATACATATCTAGCAACGGTCTATTGAAATTTATAAATATAGCAAAAAGATATATTATGTATAATTTAATTAGAGTTGTCCTAGCTAAGTCGCTATAAATAAGATCTTATGGATTAAAGCCGATGATGCCTAACTATAAAGAAAAGGTTTTTTTTTTTTTTTTTTTTTACAAAAATTCTCTCTTAGGTTCTTGTTTGAATTGTAGTAAAGAAGATTTTATTGAAAAATTTAATTATATATCACTAACATTCACCGAAGACAACATTAAAAAGATTTGAATACACAATTTCCCTGGATCACTTACTCTGATACTATTTAAATCACTAATTGACTCAAAAGATTAAGTTAGTGGGTAAAGACAAAATTTATATATCACTAGCAAACCTCAGAAAAAATCTCCATTGAATTTCAAGGTGTATAATGCTTAAACCATACTTTTTAGTTTAATTCTTAATGAAATCAAAGAAGATCCATTGCTTCTACATGGGATTAAGTTGTTATTCCCTTCGTGGAGTTGAAATTATTTACAACACTAAAATTAATTTACTAAGATGATATTAACTTTTTCTCTAACCCTTGACATTTTGTATCATTTTTTTTCTCTTAAAGAACTTTCAATTTAATATTTTGATAAGTGTGATGTTGCAATCTAGCTTTATTTATTTATTTTTTTTAACAATATATTAGAGGTTGAAGGATCAGTAGATACATCAAGATATCTCAACTAGGTTGACATATCTTTAACGTCCTCATCATCATGCCCTTGATTCCAAAAGTAATGCATTGCTCGAAAAATATATACAGAGGGAGCTGGAGGAAGCTCAATGTTCAAGACAAAAGGAGGAGAGGTTAAAGAAAAACCTTTCAATTTAGAGAAATAGAATACAAGATATATAATATCTTTCCAAAGGGGATTAGAGGTTTTTTCTTCATTTCGAAATGTTTTACAGTTTCATTGCAGCCAGATGCATCGCAGACAAGCAGCTATCAAAGGTCTACGAAATTTGGGATTCCATATATTGTTCTTTGCAAACCATAGATCACAAATGGTAATTAGTTTGTCCTCAGCCAAAGCAAAAGATGTAGAGTGTTGGATGTTTAAGAGTCCATCGACATTCCAATGATGTAACCAGAAGAGTGTGGAGTTACCATTGCGAACAAATCTTTGTATTTTGTTGATAACCTTGCTACCAAATTTAGAGATATGAAACTAGGGGGCCCTCGAGCTTTCGAACCTACAAACATCTGGTATGATCTGAAGAGAAGGGGTATCATATTTACTATCAATTAGCAATTTCCACAAACTATCAGGCTCCTTGAAGTGACGCCAAATCCATTTACGAAGAAGAGCCTCATTTGTGATTTTGAGTTAGTCGATGCCAAAGTGACCCTTGTCTTTTGGTAGAGTAATAAGATCCACCATTCTTTACTGGTCCTTCTCAAATAAAATCTCTCATCAGCTTCTCAATAGCTTTACAGACAGAGATTATAGGGGTTTAGATCATAATAGGTAGAAAGATTAATGAGCACGGCTTGTAGCAGGGTCAATTTACAACCCTTTGATATATATATGTATACTTCCAAGACTCAAATTTTTCTCAATTTTCTTGATGATTGGAAACTAAAAAGCAGGGGATTTCATACTACCTATTAAAGAGCCATACCCAAATATTCAATGGAAAGGGTAGAGGATCTAACCCCCCAATCTAGCTTTACTCTTAAACTTGGATAAGTGTTGTAATTTTTACTATCGAATAGAATTTTATTTTTGGAGTATAATTTAATAAAAGTGTTGGAGTTCTAAATTGGCTATATTTTTTTAAAAATGTTTAGGGTTTTCATTGCTCTGTTTGGTGGTTGTCTCAGAAAATGTCCCACAGGATATTTCTCAAGATGCTAATTCTATAAATTATTTGTTTCCTTATATAGAATATTCTATGATTTTATTTCTCTGGGATGTTTTCCTTATTTATGGTTTGTCGAATTTGAATGGGTATTTTTCTTCCTTCTGTTGTGCCTATTTAAGGATAAGATGTTGTCATGCTTGGAACATCGCTTCTGTTTTGTGTTTAGTGAAATTGTATGTTGCAGTCGAACGATAGAGTGCCTTGTAGTTTATCGAGTTTGTGAAGCAAGAAGTTCAAACTGTATTTCGTGGCATGTTGTATCATGGTTCTTGAGGTTTGAATCAATCTTGAAAAGAGATCCTTGACCTAAAGAGGAGCGTAAGGCATTTTAAAAATAAAAAATTGTGACATTTACAGTCCTAAGAAAAATTGTTGCATAAAACTTTGAAAAGCGTAGTACAAAGTTATAAAAACTTCACTTCCTAAAATGGACCTAGCCGAAATGAGGTTATTTTAACATTTTAAAAATAAAAAATTGTGAGATTGCTACGTTGTCTCTCGGGTTTGACACTGTCAACTTATGTGCTCCTTGACTTCTAGGGTTGAAGTGTTGTATGTTCAATCACTACTTTCAGGATTTCAACAAGACGAAAACGGTAGTATGCTTCTTCCATCAATTGTGTATGATGGCATCGTGATACTCTCCTGCAACGTCAACATTAAAATAATAAATAAGGATATGTTTACTCAAACAAATATTTATATTTGCTTTCACCAATGAAGATTGTGATTGCTCTTACGTTTGTCAATTGTCTCACTTTTTTTCCTCTCAAATTTATTATATCCTTTTCTTATAGATGATTTTTAAGTAAGCGTTTAAAGTTAAGAAAGTTAGTTGGTCATATAGATACGTATTAGTTAATTTGAAATCTATATTTAATCATATTTTTAAATAAGTTAGACGATGGGATTGTTAGTTGTATCATCACCATATAATTTTTGTCGTCAATATAATTTAAAGGATAAAAAGGGCCCAACAATGTTTGAAAGATGTAACTATTCCCACAAACAGTTCCTTTATTACTAATCAGATTTGATCATGATAAATGCTATCTTCTCATTTTATATAACAATCTTTCAATTCATATAATCATTGTCCAATAAAATATTAATAAACTAAAAAAATTAAGTTAATGGTTTTAAATGGAAATATGTTAAAAATATTTTCAAATATAGCATCTTGTCAATATCTATTAATGATAGACAATATTAAATATTGATAGTGTTTAGGTATTGATAGATATCTATTAGTATTTATAGACACTGATAGATGTCTATTAGTGATAGACTCTAATAGACAAAATTGTAGCAAAATGTCACTATCTATTAATGTCTATCACTATCAAGTTTATTAGTATCTATCACTGATGAACAGTGAGTGATATTTTGCTATATTTGTAAATAAGTTGGCTCATTTTCTTGAAAACAATAGGAAAAAAATAATTACCTTTGTTATATAATTAAATTTTTATTCATAAAAAAATATTGTTGATCTTTGAACTTTTGAAAGCGATAACTTAGTCTTTGAACTTTATATTGTAATAAATAAGTCCATATATATACTTTCGAACTTGTAAAAAAATTAATTCCTATCATAAAAATTTCGTCAAAATTAAATGTTTTTTGTTTTAAGAAAAACATATGTGACAGTTTAATTGGGGCAAAAATTGTACATATTAAAATTAAAAAGAATTTAAAATGTGGGGATTAAATCATTATAAATGAGATTCAAAATTGTTATTACCATAGCTTTAGGAACTGAAAGTACTTTCTAAACTTTTTGGTTCTTCGTACCACAAGTTTGAAACTACTTATCCATACTAATTTATGGTAAAAACAAATAACCATTTGGATATATGTAACTTTGTGGATAAGGTGCCTAAAATACCATCAGAAAGGTATAATTGTTACAAATAACCATTTGGATATATGTAACTTTGTGGATAAGGTGCCTAAAATACCATCAGAAAGGTATAATTGTTGTAGTATCTTTTTCATACAATTTGTTTGTCATTATGTACATAAAAGATTTTAGGCTAAATGAAAAGTAAACCTCTTTTTCTCTAATAATTATTTGCTACAAATAAATTCATTCTTCTTCTTTAAGGTATGCACATTTGTTTAGTTAAGCAAATGTGAAGTGGGGATGTGGACATTCTAGCTACCTCAGTAAAATAAAGAGAGGTATAAATTTTTAACCACCACGATGTTAATGTTGCGTTACATTCTTTGTTGAGGATCTCATACATTAGAAGAATCAAGAAATCTCATAATGTTTATTAAATACATGTACCGTGATTCTCATTGTAAATTAGTTTTTAGATAGAACCTTATGTTATCTAATACGATATCAAAGCCCATTAAACTCAAATGGACATTCAGTTTAAACAAATTTTGAATCTGATCTTAAAAAAAAATTAGGTGAATAAAAAATCACGTAACTAGTGTCTTACAACATGCTCTTATGCAAGGTATAACAAGATTCATCACAAAAGTAAACAGCAAGATAAAGATACAAGAATTGGTAATAAGTTCGATGCAAGATCACCTGATTGTCCATTGAAAAGAAACTTCATTAAATGAAATAGTTCAATAATTACAACATAGGTTCTTATATGTTAGAACCATCTAACAGCGACTCACGCTAAGCCAACTTCTATATTTCTACTTGGACTCTAAAGTACGGGATCCCTTCACTTCTATCAATGCTCTAACTCAAACATGCATTCAAGGCATTCAAGATCCCCTCAAAAGAAAAACACTCAGGTTTCCTTTTAAGTATAAGCTTTACATTGACTTCAAATCTTATGTCCACAAATGCTTTCTTATCAAGAAACAAAAGGAAGCTTTACATTAAGCTCTCAACACACAAGTTACACTTTCAGATTTCAATAAATACCACGAAACACAAATAACCATGAGACTCGAAAACATGACCTCTATACTTCTTAAGGGAAAAGTCGTCACAAAACCTTTTCAATGATGGCAATATAAATATCAAAACCCTTAGAAGGGTTATGATGAAAATATCTCTAAAATGGTTGAAAGGAAAACACCATAGAAATTCTACACCAAATAAGGAAATAAACTTTCCAGATGCAACCAGCTTGTCGAAACACATAATGCTTGACATTGTGTAGAACATTTGTCTGAAGAAAAAATATAGCCAATAAAAAATTACAATTATACAAGAAAAAATAGTGAAACTAAAAATACATCATCTTGAAAAGATACGTTGAAGATTCCATATTGAAAAAATTAAGGGAGTACATGACTTTATAATGTTTATAAGATGCGTGAATTACTTCTCTCATTGCTAGTTGATTTTGAGAAACAATTCATATTATTTAATACTTTTTCGTTTGGTAAAATGGAATTTCAGATGGTAATGCAATGTAGGGTGGGAAGCAAGAGAGAGGAATGCATATATATATATAAATTATATATACTATATATAATATATATACATAGAAGAAGAAATGATTCGAAGAATTTTGGAAGATCGATGAAGCCAGAAAGAGAGGAACATAGTGGCTGGTCAAACATGCCATACAGCCTACAAACATGGCTTCTTCTTTGGACCCACTTTTCTTCCACACATGTCTTCTCCTTATGCCCCCTTCCTTTTGGCCCCCTAATCCCTTTTAGCCTTCCCTTCCCCCTTTCATCTCCCTATAATCATTTCCCATTCCTTTCTTTCTTTCTAACTCACCAACTTTCAACAAAAATGAAGGTCTTTACATAATTAACAACCTCTCCTAACACTGCATTTCATATCCTTTCATTCTTATCATTCTTATTATTCTTCTTCATTCTACTACATACTCTTCTTGATTAATTTAATCCACCACTTTCTTGTTTTTGCTTTCCTTCCTTCAGATCTTCAATTGGGTGCACAAGACTTTTCATCATACTCTTCTCAAGGGTTTAATTTCTCTCTCAATTTTCTCTCATGTTATTGCATTATTTTCTTCATTCGGGTTGACTTGGAAATTTCTCATACACATGAAACCACAAAAAAAAGAAAAAAAAACATTCATATCTTTGTATCTTATCTGCTAAGTTATGCTCCGATTGAAAAATTGAGTGTTTTATTTTGCAGAGGGTTTTGCGCAAAATGGGACGAAGAAGAATGAAAGTTCAGGCATTAATGAAGTGGATAGGCATGCATTGTTGAAGCAAGTAGAGTTTGATCATGTGGAAACGCTTCATGACTGGAGAGATGGCATTCTCACCATTGGCACATTCGGGTTCGAATCATTGAAGCCTTCGAACGAACAGAAGGAATATCTCGTGCTCGAGAGTGAAGAAGACGACTACGAGGACAAGGAAGAAGAGGAAGAGAAATCGTTGGTTAACGATGAAGATGACGACATTATCGGTTACTTGGAAGACGAAGAGCTAAACCCTTTGATGTTCACAGCATTTGGACACAAATCAAAGGATGTATGTGTTGAGAAAGGAGAAGATTTGATCATTGGAGCTTATGAATCGAAATACAGTGGGATTATGGAGATGGAGAATGAAGAGAAGAAGAAAAAAGGGGAGAGGAGAATCACACTGGCAGACTTGTTCTTGGCTGATGCAAGAGATGTGGCAAAAGCTCTTGAGGATGATAAAGTGCTTCAAAAGAAAACAGCTGATGTGAGAAGTAAGAGTGGCCTCTCCTTTGCCAAGAAGCTTATCCCTCGAGTTAAGGAGGATTCACATCCCATTAAGAACTTTCAACGAGTGAGTAACCTTGTTCTTGTTGGTCTTTTGTGGTTTTTAGAATGTTTTTTTCAAAAACCAAATGTTTGTCAGCTAGTTGGTCTGCATTTTTTTTTTCAACAAACTACACAATGAAAATATTATAAAATAAAATAAAAATTTGTCACATGAAAAATTGTGATTACGAAACTCATGTGAAAAATTGTGGTTACACCACTGAGCTAAGTGACAAAAAAATTAGGAGGCAGCAGCCGAGCCAGTAGACAAAGTATTATTTTTCTTGTTAGAAGGATAAAAGGTGGGTTGTATTTTTAATTAATTAATTTTTTTTTTTTTTTTTTTTTTTTTTGTAGTTTTGGGAAATATAGGTTAAAAACATATGTTTTAAAATTTTAAAGATAATAAACTCGGGATGGCTTTTTACAAGTTTTTCCGACTAAAATGGTCGAGTTTTGTAGGCTTTAGGGTTTAGAGATAATAATCTTGGGATGACTTTTTGGGTTACTATTCAAACAAAATTTTTTAAATACATTCATGTCTAATATTTTTTGTTCCAAACAAAATAAAAAAAGTTAAAATTATTTCTTGAATTTCAAATCTCAAGATTTAAATCATTTCTTAAACATTCTTAATTTCAAATGGTGGGTTAATGTTCCATAATTCTAAAAATTCACTTGAAATAATAAAAAAAATAAATAAATAAAATTTCATTTAAAGAAAAAGATCCCAACAAAAGCAACCTGAAAATTGTTCATCGAAAGTACAAAACATGCATGTTGTAATGTTTATATGCTCAAAAGAGAAAAAAAAAGTGTTATAGGACAGCAAAATTGAATTTATTTACTACCAACAAAAAGGAAAGAAATGATGGATTTAATGACGTATTGTATGATGCAACGCGTATGCAGTTGATGAGAAGGATGCTGAAGAAGAAGATCCACCCAGAGATTGAAGACAAGATCAACAAAGCATCACCTGACCTAACTCACCAAATAGGAATGCCCAACAATGGAGGATTTGAAACCTTTGAATCTCTCTCTCTTCTTCCAACTCAAGGTAAATTATACATACTCCTTTCGTCTTAACATCGGATTTTCGTGTGATCGTACCAATACTAATATATTGGATCTCATCAAAAGCGTACTTGTGCGAACATAGTACTAACTACTAAATTGAGTGACCCTCGTTTTAAACAAATTTTAAATTAATATTGAGTTTTTTACTTAACAAGAAATAAAAAAATGGGAAATAGGAATGTTTCTAAACTACTCCTTAAGTTCTCAACCTAGGTTAAGGTTATCTTGGAGTTTATTCCTAAAGTCTCGTTGGGTAAAGATTTCAATTTTAGTTTTCTGTTTTAAAAATCTATGTTTATCTCCTCTTGTTTTTTCAATTTATCGGTTTCACGTTTTTTAAAGAAATACTTAACCCCTAGCTAAATTTTAAAAATAAAAATAAGTTTTTTGAAACTTTTTTTTTTTTTAAGTTTTCAAAACAATTTGAGTTTATCAAATGGAGCCAAAATATTGAATTAGACTGATGGTTATTTTGAATGAGACTAATTAAAACACAAAATCCACCATCATTGAAAAAATGAGATGAAAAACAATCAAACCGATCAAAATTGAGTCAATTTCTGTCTATTGGTCTCTAATAATTACCCAATTGGATCATTTCAAATCCAAAATACATTGTTTCATTTGATTACAGCTAATTCAACTTTAGTTTTAACCCAAAATCAAAATAGACAGATTCACCTAAACTCATATCCAAAAGACTAAAATTTCCACTAATCCAACAACTTAGCATAGGGTATCGTGGTGAAACAATTAAACAACAATGTAGGCCCTAAAAATATATTTGAATCTTTTTCACAAATTTCAATCAAGCTCTATGATCAAATGGGATTGAAGATTTACTTGCATATCACATATAGAAAAAGTTTCATTACTGTCCTTTTATTTTATCCATGTGACATTGAAAGTGAATGGGTCCATGTAATCACAAACAACCCAAAAGCAAATTCCAAGTAAGAAGCAGTCAAACAAATCGGTCACAAATCTTTTCCTATCATACAATTCGTGCTATTAAATGCAAACTCATATAATCTGGTGGGTTCTGACATGTTTAGTAGGGAACTAAATTATTTATTTACTTTTCGAAAATAAAGCATGTTTGGATTGACTTTTCCTGAATTTAAAAATAATCAATGAAAAATTCGTTAAGTAATTGGAAAATAAATCTAAATAAATCCTTAATTTCTTTTTAAATATTTTGAATTTTTTAATCATTGATTGGTTTTTTTGTGTTTCTTTATGTGCAGATGCAATTGTCTGATGGATTTAATTAATAAGTGTCTTTTAAGTCGTCTCTGATTGTTCAGAGTTGTGCTTAATTATCTCTTATGGTAATTGTTGAAAACAATGTTGTTTATTATTATTATTATTATTATTATTTTTGTTCGTTAGGTGTTGTATATGAATCTTTAAATTAAGACTACTTGATTATCTGTTTTGTAAGTTGTTTTGGGATTAGCAAACAGTCATGGAAGTGTGGTTTGTCGGTCAGTTCTTGGCGTTTCCTTTAGTTGGTCAAATTATTCATTTTCAATCAATATATGTTCATTATTCATTTTTCACTTTTTCATAAGCCTGATCGAGACGATTTTGTCATGCAATTCATATTGTATAAATTTAAAACTAAATATTTGTAGTATTTCGCAGTAGATCGAATCGAACAACATAGGACCTATAGATATTTTCTGGTGAGCTAATAATCCAATTTAAAGTGGAGAGGGGGATTTGGAATTAGAAAAAAAGTCGAGATGTGATAAAAGTAAAGGGTAACAACATAATCTCACTAAATCATTTAGCTTAGAAGAAGGGGTTAATATGATTGCAATTCCACCTTAGAAACTAAAAATAGAACTATTTGAAATGCAAGCACATGACCGATTTACATAACGAAGTCAACTCGGTTGAAAAACCAACTTGTTAGAAAAGTCGAGCAAATACCCAACTAATAATTAAGACTTAACGCCTCAATTAAACCAAAAGTTGGTGTATTGGGGCACCATCGTTATCCGTGTAAATCAAAATATTTGGATTATGCTTAAAAGGCATACTACCAAGATGGTTAATAATCTGAATAGCAGAATTTAATTAATTGATTTCTCTCTAATGTTAAACTGGTCATGCAAATATGAGTTTTGGAACAACTAACAAAAAAAAACATCAAGATTTATCTAATGCTACTTGGTAACCGAAACGTGACTTTTACGGTCATGCAACGACTTTTAGCTATTAGCTAGATATCCATTTATAACTAGATCGACGATGTCCATTTAAAAACACATAATAAAGAATAAGAACGAGGATAAAAAATGCTAGAAATATATTGAAATGCCTTGAATTATTTATCTAGTAGTCCAAATGACCAAGACTAGGATCTTGGCTAACTCTACTAGCGTCTTTAAATTTGTAATCTGATATTTTTCCCACTAATAATAAACTACTCTTTCACTCTACTCATGGACGTAACTTGTTAGAGTTTTGGAATTGTCTATATTTGTTTAAAGGTGTTTGACTTCTGTTGTATAGGCTATCTTACTAGTTGTCTCAAGTTATATTTTGCAGGATGTCTCTCGAAATGTCGATATGCATGTCATTTGTTTCCTTATTTGGAAAAGCCCTTGCATTTATTTCTCTTGAACATTTTCCTTATTTAAGCTCGATAGATTTTGAATGAGGATATTTTCCTCTTCTTTTTTTTTTTTTTGTGCATATTTGAGAGCAAGTTGTCGTCTTATTAGAGTTGTCACTTTGAGTATTTTGGTTGAAGCTTTTCAAACCGTGTTGTGGTTGCATGTCACTCTTAGAGATTGTGGTTCAGACTTCTTGTAGATCTTGAGGTTATGCTTGAGATCATTTTGAAGCTTGTTACGTGAGAAGGTTATCTTAATCTTAGGGGGAGTGTCACACCCCCTCCCAGATTACAATTTTAATTTGGAAAAGAATATGACGATAGCAGTTACCAACCCTTTGTGGCACCTACTGCCTAACTAACTTCCTTAACTTGCTTAGAACATCCTAGAAATATTACTTAACCTTTAATTAACTTTTAGAACTTTAAATAATTTTAACAACCTCCGGGGTTCAACAATAATATAGTTATATCTTACCTACATAAAAAGAGTTCAATGGGTCCCAATACTTAACACTAGTCCCTAACATGAACAGACATTTACAATGAAACACCTAAACTTTTCTTTAACTTGAACTTTGACTGGAGTCCTTAAGTGGTAGAGCAGCAGTGTAGTTAACCTCTGGGGAATTGACCACTACCTAGAGAGGAGAAAACATTTAAAATGAGTGAGCTACTAGCCCAGTGAGTGACTATAAATCATAAACATCATGCATTGAACTGAAAGCTATCAAGCAAACTCATACTTAAAAAATTTCTTAAAACATAACATGCATAGCTGAAAACATTACTTGACTTAACTCTTTATTTGAGAGAGAACGCCCTTTTACTCGATCCCTCAATGTTTATCCTTAGTTGGTATGGAGTGTTCTCAACACATCCAACGTTTACTCTACATACATGCAAGTGGTAATAATTGTGAAACTAAACCCTATTTTTCCTACTTAAGTGAGTAATTAGTATGTTAAACAAGTTGAGGTATAAGTTAAGGTTATGTTGTAGGGAAAATTTTGAGAAAATGGAAGAAGAAAGTTCTAAGTGTTAAAATAGGACTCGAGTAGTATGTTAGGAAGCACTTGGTGGAGGAAATTTGGCTAAGTGTTGAAACCAAAGTGGCCATGCATTGAGATCTTGATGCATTGGTGCATAGGGCCTTGTGGGCAGAAGCCATGCTTAATGGAGGTTAGTAGATCGCATGGTAGGCGTGGAAGAAGAGGTTGATTTCTAGGCTAAGTACTGGTTGAGTAGGGTACCATGCGTTAGCATGGATGATGCGCTAGTAATAGGTATGCACTGATGGAGGTTATGCGTGCACGAGTTAGAAGGGCCGAAAGGGATTGCATGCGATGAGCATTAGCCTTTGCTTTTATAGGACATGGACGCGTACATGGATAAGAACGCAAAAGGCTATACGGCTGTGTGTGTGGTAGCTTGAACGATCAGACAAGGCGCTGGTGGATGCACACGCGCAGGCAAGTTGATGCAAGGTGATGCACGAGGATGAACGCTCTTGTTGCATGCAAGGATAGACGCAAGGCACTGGGCGTGTGTGAGGCGTGCAGCTGGGAGCTATGCCATGCCGAGGCTGGTAAACCATTCGATGCCAAGCTGTTAGGCTAGGCAATGAGATGGCTATGCATTAATAAGGTAAGCTATGCGATTGGTAGGGTGAGCTATGTGTGGAGTCTATGCATCACCTCAAACAAAATCCATGGAAGGGAGGTTAGATAATGGCTTTAGGCTAAGTGTAGGGCAAGAGGGACGCATGAGGGAAAGTTGGACGCATGAGTGGCTCTTGAAGCAACCATGCGCTCAACATATGCATTGAGATGGAGCATTCTTAGTTGTTAAGGAACAAAAAGACAACAAGATAAGTTAGGTAGCTCAACCAAATGAAATGTTGGCCAAACCAAGTAGGAGGTGGGCGCATACATGCATAGGATAAGAAAGGAGAAGAATAGGAGGTGGTATGGAAGTAGGTGGTGGCATAATGAGATGAAGACACACCAAACGTCCATAAGAAGGAGGTGTCATGCATTGGTAATATTAGAGGACGATAAGGATGATTTGGAAAGCCTATAAATACCTCGAGGGACCTTCATTTTGGAATGAAACTCATAAATTTTCTCAAAAGAGCTTAGAAGAGAAGAGGGAGACTAATTTAGGCATCGAGGAAGGACCTCTAGGCATCCAAGATGCTGACTGGGCATTGATATTACACCCAGGCATTGGGGAAAGTTTTTGACAACATAGAAGACTATTACACCAACTTCAAATGAAGAGTTCTCTCAAAATACTCGTGCGAAT
The DNA here is from genome assembly GCF_009727055.1 of Benincasa hispida. Lineage (NCBI taxonomy): Eukaryota > Viridiplantae > Streptophyta > Magnoliopsida > Cucurbitales > Cucurbitaceae > Benincasa > Benincasa hispida. The sequence goes on along the minus strand of NC_052360.1, from coordinate 68,163,032 downwards.
CAGATGATTCATGAGCTAAAATCTCATAAATTGGGTGTAGTTTATGTGTAAGGCTGCTGTGAGGAAGTTCTAAGAGAAGGGTTGTCAAAATTGAATGAAACAGAGAAGTATTCACAGAATATGTGACAGTAGATCAAGGTGGAGTAATCTTGGGCTCTTGAGCCTTGAGTTGGAATTTGAAGCTCAAAGTTTAAGGTAAGTAAGTTATGACATTTCTAAACAAGTTTTTAGAACGAAGTGTCTCAAAATAAGGTATGGAATAATGAGTAATCTGAGCTTTAAACTAAATCTTGAAATTAGGATTCGAAAAGGGAGCTAGGAGGAACCAGGGAACTCACAAGGGTTCCAGCAAATAAATTGTGAGTGGTATTCTTTTTAGGGTCTGTAAGCATATCTTGTAATTTCTATGTTTATGTTAGGAAATGAGTCACCGAAACGAGGATGAGAATATGTGACCAGGATGCTCAGGGGGTCAACAAACCTAGTTCCTAGGCCTGGGACAAAATCTCATAGGATGATAAGGGGGTCATGAGGCTTTGTTCCTGATCCTGTAGCAGAAACCTCATATGAGATGGTCAGAGGGCCTATGGACCTAGCTTCTGAGCCCAAAAAAGGAGAAACTATGTGCACATAGGAGATACAGTGGATATGATGAGTATTAGCTTTAACTTTCTACCGTGTGTGTAGGTAGGGCAGAGATCAGACTCATTCAACGTTGAGGTTTGAGTGTTAACCTCATATTGTGATATGCTTGTATTGTTATGACTTGAAAAAGACTTTATAAGTTATTTACCACTCACTTAGCTTTTTGAAGCTCATTCTTTTCTTCTATGTTTTTCTTTCCAGGTAGCGAATGATGAGATATTCTAGGGTGTTGCTAAGGTCAAGTTCTACCATACTACAACCATACTTTCGAGTTTAAGTTGTTGTTAGTTTCTGTAGTTAAGTGTCTGTAATTACTCAGTTGAATTGAGAATTGTGTAAACTTTTTATTTGTTGTAATAAAATAATTTTAGCCAAGGGTTGTGCTTATATTTACTTGGTTGAGCGGTTAATTTGAGTTAAGGTAAGTGAGGTAAGATAGGTAGTAAGTATAAGAAAAGGGTGGTATCTGTCGTCCTTACGCCTCCTTTTGGGTTCGAGAGGTAAGCTCGGGAGGGGGTGTGAAAATAACTAAGTACAATCATACCTTAGGTACTATGGTCCAAATACCTTATCAATCTCATTGTCCTTAAGTATCAGGTTCATCATAAAGCTTACTCATTGAAACATGTATACATAAAAGCATAGTAACATAAGACACATGTTTAAACATCTTTTATTGCATAGCCATAAATTTCCAACGCAGCTTGTAAGAACATGCTTTCATAAACTTCCTTTTAAACTAGCATGTGTCATTAGCCCTTTAAAACTTAGTTTGCTCGGAGTTTATCATTTAAACATACTTTACATTAAAGCTAGCACGAAAACCATTCTTTTTTTTTTTTTAAATAATCATGCGTTTACTAAATATTTTAAAAACAATAGTTTGTCACTCACAACCTTGGGCGTTCCTCCTAGGGTTGATAGGCTTCTCCTATTGGCATTAACCCTGTGGAGATGTAAACATACTTAGCTAATGCCATTGGTCTCCTTGTGAGACTAACTCACCTAAATGAGCTTCACATTTAACTTAAAACATTATTTTCCATCCCAGCGCATACCTCCTCTATGTGCTCAAGACTTAGAAAATTATTGGGTGTTGATGTTAAACCATACAGCCACAAACACCATCTAGGCGCTAGCGTGCCTATGCGCCCACTCAGCCATTCGCCCTAGCACACTCTATATAGCCCTTGCGTTCAGCACCTCGCGCGCTTACTTGCACAGCCTCGCGGGTAACCTATCGCTCAGCCTATCACATCCCTTGCATGCAATTTAGCTCTTCGTGTGTGCATCCACCATCATCAAGGCCTGGTCGTTCAAGCTGCTTGCTTGCTCATCTTAAGCATCTTCCTACTTATTCAAAACAAAACTCTTGATTCATTTTTTTAGCTCGGATAACTTATTTTCCAGATCTTATCCTGAAAAATTAAAATGTTTTGACTTGCTTAAGTTAAAATTTGAGCTCTAAATTCCTTGTGATTTGACCAGAAGCCTTCAATCTTCACCTCTGGCCTAGATTCATCCAAGTGCCCGACCTTCTTGGAGAAACTTCAGATTTCACCATGATTCCTCAAGAATCTTCTTCCAACAGCCTAGGAGCTTTAACTACACTCTTTAAGCTTTCACGTGGCCCTGAAATCTCTCTTTTAGCAAAGGTAAAATGCTCAAATCGAGCTCTTGAAGTAGGACGTTCTTTTATACTAGAGACTACATGCTCACAATTCATCCTTAGGCTGACAACTCACTTACTAAGTGGGTTTAATTCCCCTAGTCTTGACAGTTGGCCCACTCAAGTCGGTGGTTAAGCTGTGATCACCTCTTAAATCATTGCATGTTCACCATCCTCTTACCATTGCATGGCACATTTGTACGCACACTCTCAAGGTCAACACACATACTCAATTTTTTTTGCACCCATCGCCTACCTAAGGTCATCGTCTGGCTTTCCTTGCTCACAACCCTTGCCTTGTCAACACATAACAACTATCATACATCTAAGGCCTTCTGTGTTATGTCGCACACATCCTTGCTTAACTAACCTCACATGAGGCTTGACCAACGCATAGCCCACGCCCATCACATGGCACACTTTCAGCCAATACTTAATCATTTTCTCCATGCTTCACCCTCATCATGCGCTAATCCAACCTCTATGAGCATGGTTGCCGCCTACCCATCAATGCTAGGCTTCCACACTTAGCCAAATTTTTTCGTACCAGGTGTCTACACACCTTGCAACCCGAGAGCTTCATCTTCCACACTTAGAACATTTTCTTTTTCTTTAATCATTCGCAAGCTTTTTACTATAAATATAACATTAACTTATACTTAACCTTAATTAACATCCTTAAGTAGGGAAAATAGGGTCCAGTGTTTACAGGGAGCCTAAGACATCATTGCTTGAGAAGAGATTCTCAAAGTTAGAAGAAACCTAAGTTCATCAAGTGAAGTGACTTGTTAGAAATATTTTTAAATAATAATATATAATTAAAATATGAGTTATGCATGTGGATTAATAATTTATCAAATAAAGTTATTTTATTAGATTGAGCCTTATTATATGTTCTAATTGTAGGATTGTATTAGCAATAGCAGAAGCACAAGAATCATCTAAGCATTCAAATTCACTAATTTTGGCAAAATATTAAGCATGTTCTTGCAGAAAAACAAGTGAGTTTCAAGACATACCACTTGTAGAACTTCTGCAAAGCTCCTTTTCCAGCTACTATCTTCTCCAAATCTTGTTGTAGACTACCTCAAGATCGTCTCCACTATTCTCTTGGTGCTCTAGATTGAGTTGTGGGACTCAAAACAAGCTTGAATCAAGGGATGAAGGAGAAATGCTTACTGCAGTAATCTTGTTGAAGAACCCAAATTTTCACTGAAATTCTCTATATATTACATCACCAATTTTTACTCCAATCTCTTCATTATATTGTAGATCAACATGCAAGGGAGAGGCTTGCTTGAGTTGCAGCTCATGCTTGGAGAAGACAAGACCAAAAAGATGCATTATGTGTGAGCTACTTTAACGATGGATAATGGAAAATCTTCATTTCCATTCAAGTGTTTTGTTTTCTAATTTTCAAATTTTATCTCAAAAATTAAAATTTGATTTTATAAAATCTATTTTGATTTTAAAAATGAAAATTTTAATTAATTTCATAAATTAATTATTAAATAAAACTTAATTAATTTAATATCAAATATTAAATTAATTTTAACACATATCCATCTTTATATATTTAAATCATAATTAAATATATATAAATTCCCCTATTCCATTTAATTCTCAAATTAAACATGTAATTATATCTCATATAATTACTAATTCCTGTAATACTAATTTGAACGTTTCAAATTAACTTATCACGCTATTCTAGAGTTAGTCCCTTACCAGCTAGTAGAGGGACCTCGCAAGCCTATAGATCATGGGCTCCAACGATTCAAGATTAATTGGTTAAACTCATTAGACCAAATTAATCTCCATTCGTTAACTAATGGGTCACTCCACTAAAGCCCATAGTTGCACTCCCCTCACTGTAGATATATTATGTCCACATAATTTAACCATAATTAGCAAGTCGATTCTTCACAGGTTGTTCGTAATAACGGCTGGGTCAAATATCTGTTTTAACCTTGAGATTACATCTTATTTCTCAAGTTCCTACCGATCCTCTAATGTACAACTGGTTTGTGATCAAATCACTAAACCAAACTCTCTCAGCCTAGTGGATTCAGTACTTGAGAGAACAACTGTCACACCCCACCCCAGACCACTCTCTTAGCCTAGGAAAGGGCGTGACTGCAGCAGTTATCAATCCTTTAGCTGACACTTACTGCCTAATAACTCTTGCGGTATAACTTTGATACCAAAATATAACTCATATACAGCGGAATGTCTATAGGCCAAAAATTTATGAATTCCGAAACATAACATGTTTAGAGTCATTACAACACTAGATCCATAAGTCCCAAAACCTAAAAATCCTAGTCCCTATATGAACAACAGTAACATGTGTACAATATAATAGTAACCACCTAACAGACGGGTTACAATATCTTTATCCTTTAGTGGCAGAGCAGATGCAGAGCTATCTTCTGAGGATTTGACTGCTACCTGGGGGAAAGGAAAACATTTGAAAACGGGGTGAGCTTGCTAGCCCAGTGAGTGACTTAAGAAAGATAATTGATTCTCATGCAAAATTTCAATAAAGAGTTTTACTGAAATATAAACTTTCTACAGTACCTTGTACCGCAGTATAAACATTTTCCAAGCATAAAGCATATAAAGCTGTTTTAATGATAAAATATTAAAACTGTCTCTCAGTTAAGAATAACCCCACTATGGGTAAAAACAATCCCAACACCAACTGCTAGTCAAGAGAGAACCCTTTTGCTCAATCTCTGACTCTAACTACCTACGTGCACGTGGCCATACTAAGTACCGTCATACCTTAGGTACTTCTGCTCAAATACCTTCTCAAATGTCCTTCAGTATCGAGCTACTAGGATACCTTCTCAAATGTACTTCAGTATCCGGTTGGTTTGGTACCTTCTCAAACGTCCTTCAGTACCAATAGATACCTTCTCAAATGTCCTTCAGTATCTAGTTGGGCGGATACCTTCTCTAATGTCTTTCGGTATCATGTTTTAAGTAAAACTAGTCATAAATGACTTTCTTTAAAGCATGTAAAGTATAACACATATAAAAACATAGATTTAAAGATACTAATGCATGCTGGGTATATTTAACACATATAAATAGCTTTTCAACAAACTTCCCACACATGCATGCATTTAAAACATAACTCATGATTTGCTTGGAAATCACTTTGTAAAACTAGCTGACATGAGAATAATCTTCTTTAAAACATGCTTTCTATAAAATATTTTAATTCAAACATTTTAGTCAAAAAGTTTTAGTCACTCACCTCGATCGCTTAGAAACTTTTCACTCTAGTAGTTCCTTTTCTACCTCGGGCTCGCTTTTTCACCCCTAGAATTCATATTCAAATTACAGCTCAGATTACTCATAGTTCTAAACCTTATTTTGAGATACTTCCTTCTACAAACATATTCTAAAATGTCTCAGGAATCTTACCCTAAAATATTAACTCAGAAGTTTTCGTGGTTTGGCCGGAATCATAAAAAACTCAAGACTGGCTTAGCTTACTCGACAGCTCGACTCTTCTGTATTTTCCTCATTCTCCAGCCTTATTTGTTGGAGCTTCTTCTCCGGCAGCCCCACCATGAAACCTAGACTCTCATAGCTTTCAGATGGCTTTGAAATCACTCCAAATGCACAAATAAATTGGGAGAAATCCTCATCCCAAGTTGATGCTGCTTTCCAAGCTTCACTGTCCAATGCGTCCTCTTTTAAATTCTATGATCAACGCATGGATTTTGGCCTCAACGTAAGATTTTCTCAATTCCCCCACTCTTTTTAATGTATTTTTGAATTGTGATATGAAAATGAAGTCTTTTGGCACTATTTATAGGCATCCAAACCTTCTCCAATGTCGACAGCTCCTACTTGGCTGCATGTCCAAGTGTTTCCTCCTCACACCAACAACGCAATTCTTTGATCAACGCAATCTAAGTGTCCTTCTCCTATGTAGCCAACGCATGAGATTCTAATCTGATGCAACCACCTCAAATTCTTAAGGCTTAAGGCTTCCTCCCAAGAAAACACATGGTTTGATGACATTTTCCTTATGAGCTCAGCCTTCTGATGCATTCATTCCCTTCAATATGCGTTCACTAGGGTGATTCTCAATGCATACAACTAGCCTAAGGTATCAACGCATAATGTACTTAGAACGCATAGTAGGTCCTCAACGCATAGTATGATTCCAACACATAGCAATCCTTAGTTTCCCTTAATTTCAAACATAGCACCATCGCAACCCTTAACCATCGCAAGAGCCAACACCATGCGTCCAACTTAGTCTATCGCATGGCCTATGTTCGTTTAAGCCATCACCAACCTCCAACGCATCGCAAGGTCGCACGGCTCCAACGCATTGGCTTAGCATCAACGCATAGTATTGCACTGCCGCATCCAACTCTTGGCAATGCCTTTTGCCAATACTTCGGCCAATCATGCGTCCAACCTTACAAATGCATGGTTGCCTTTTCCACTTATGCGTTAATGTCTCCTAACTCTTTACGCATGGGTCCTTTTGACCTTACACTTAGCCAATATTTCATCAATTATGGCTTAACCCAAAGCTACTAAAGGAAAATCTATTCAACACTTAGACATTTCCTTCTTTTCTACATAGGATTTGACTTTCTCCTAGTTAATTTCCTTAACCACCTGCTTAAGTACGGACAATGGAAATCCGGGTTTCACAACAACCTTTCTCCTATCCCTAAATCAGGTAGGCGTGAACTTCGTCTTACACCCTATGTCTCCAGCTATCTATTCGATCTTACCCCTAAAATGGGAGACTTATTGAGCCAGCACTATTGAGCCAACCCTTAACTATGCAAATCTAAGGGAAATCTCGAATAAACAGGAATTCATAGTTAGCTCAGGATTAAGATCGAGTTACCTAGGTCATCTAGGTGAAATAGTCAATCTGAAACAGTAAAAAAGGTTATAAAGTAAGAGTGACTTATTTCTTGGTCCTGATCTTATGCAAACTCATTGCATAGGACGCCCCCACTCCTCATGTCCTAACATGTACGAATTAGGATCACATTGTATGTAGCACTTTACAACTTTTTGTAACAACTACAGAGTAGGCCGCATCCAATGGTGTTACTAGAATAAGGTACCCAACCTTATTCATGTACCATAGATAATTTTGACTATTTACTCGAACCTGATCAACTCTTATGTCTCCACATAAAGTCCAAGTACTCATAAAATAGTCATGGTCTTAGTTTATTGGATTTAGACTTTCATACAATGTATAAGATCAATAACGATATATTGATTATAGAAAATGTTTATCATTATACAAACTGCGAGTTTTAGGATATAAAACCCAACAATACTCCCACTTGTACTAAAACTCCAGTAGATCAATGGTAACTTGTAGAAATACAAGTTATTTATGCTTCCTTATTCATATACAAGTTATTTATGCTTCCTTATTCATATATTGAAAATTAGCTCAGAAATACAATAATTATGAATTATCGCAAATACACCCACTAACATCATTAAGATGGTAGAAGAGGATATTTCTACTTTGTTTTGCAGGAAACCAAGTCACCGCTTGCGATCAAGGCTCAAGAAGAAACTGAACAATGCATCTCTGTGACATTGCGCCCGCCAATCAACAATGAAGAGACGATTAATGCAATGACGGCGCAATGCGACAGTCGATCCCGAGTTAAATTTATACTGTATGCGGTAATAAAAACAACACTGCATGCGAGCAATCGATCGAAAGATGCAGCTGAGCAACGCAAACGCGGAGGATTGTGACATGTGTACAACTAACTGTTGTGTAGATTTTGACGGTCTTGATTGCAATAACAAAAAGGAATATTTATTCCTCCATCTTCAAAATTTCCATAAAATAAGTGGGGTCCACAAGCCAAGAGTCAAGCTTTTCAACTATAAATACCCCCATAAATTCAGAGAAGATATACCTGATACGGGGGCTAATTGATGCTAGATTATTAAGAGAGAGGCTGAGCTGATATTGATCGAAAGAAATCTGGATAGAGAAGAGACAAGGCCGAGAGGTGAGTCTCAGTGCAATTCTACCAAATCCCGCTGTGAAGCTTTGTGCTTAGATCCCTGCTACCTGGTTGAGCAAGCCTGAGAGGGAAGTTCATCCTTCCGCATGATCTATCCATGCCGGTGAGAAAATCTCCATCCAGATTGTGGCCAAGACGTTGGCGTTTATTTGTATTCGTTTCTAACTCTATTCATCAATTGTATTTCATTCTCTCAATCTCTTCATTCATAAATCATGTATCAGATGCTAAATAGTTTTATTGAGTGTTCTTGATCATTTCCATTTCCACTTCTTTGTCTATTTTCGTTCCTCCATTAATCATTTTCTCATGAAGTTTTCTTAATCCCTTAGTAATTAATATGAATTAAACGAGTAACTTAATCTGTGATAATGAGATAAATGCATTTAGCTAAGGCATGCTAGACGACATCTTCACCTATGAGAGTAGAAGTGAAGATGCCATTCTGATCTGTCGAGAGAAGGTTAGAAGAATGCGTTAACTAAAGCGAGTAGTACTTCCAGAGATGGAAGCAACCTTGTGTTCATTATTGTTCGTCCCTATTCACCACAGAGATGTGGGAACGTGGCTGATCACTGAGAGGTGTACGCTAAGGGAAAAGCGGAACCGTACTTGTTTCTTTAACGCAATTAAGGAACTTGCACTATTTGTATTAATTATCTTTTCTGTTTCTGCTTCGCACATAAGACTTGCCACCGCATAACACGATCTTTGTAGATTCTTGACAGTTAGCCTTAACCTCGGTATCTTGTATCATGAAACCTGTATCTTGTATCATCTTAGCTTAGGTTTACTTTATCGCAATTTATTTTATTATCGCATTTTTACCGCTTTACTTTACTTTATCGCATGTTTAATTACTTGTACACAAAATTCTTTTATAAACTGAAAAACCCCTAGTCGCATGTATCACAAACATAATGCAATAACCTTAAAAAGTCCCTGTGTTCGACCTCGGATCACACCGAGAAACTTGCAGTGGAATTATACTTGGTTCTAGTGCAAGGAAACTTGTGACAACGCACCGCATACTATAAGAACATTCATTATTAACGCATATCTAGAAGTAGTATCGCATGGCCTTGAACCTTGCTTGTAGTTTATATAACTAAAATTTGCATTATAAGTTTATGGCGCTGTTGCCGGGGAACTGGTAACGGGGACATGGACTTGTTCATTCATTCATCTCCATATTTGTATCAGTGCATTGTTAAAGACTAAAATTTGCATTACAAGTTTATGGCGCCGTTGCCGGGAACTGGTAACGGAGACATGGACTTGTTCATTCATTCATCTCCATATTTATATCAGCGCATTGTTAAAGACAAATTTTTTTTCAGACTTTTGGTGCATTAGGTAAACACGCCCATACTTGGAATAATCATCTATAAAACTGATGAAATGTTCATACCATCTTCTTGCTCTAACATTTAGAGGCCCACAAAGGTCTGAGTGAATTAGCTATAGGGGTTCTTTGGCTCTAAGACTTTTTCCAAGAAAAGATCATTTTGTCATTTAACCCTCAAGACAGAACTCACATGGTGGTAATAAACTGTCTTCCAACTTATTTAGATGACCATTCTTAACCAATCTCTTAATCCTGTTGAGATTTATGTGACCCAGTCTCAAGTGCCAAAGATAGATATTTATAGAAATCTTCCTTTTCTTATGAGTCCCAGCAGTTTTAAACATCTCTATGTTCAAAACGGATTTAATCTCAGTTGGTTTTAACATGTACAAGTTATTTTCTATTTTTGCAGAGCAAATCTATTTATTTCCCATTTTGATGAACACTTCACCATTTTCGAGATAAACTTTAATAATTTTGTTCTAGCAAACAAGAGACAGATATTAGATTCCTTTTCATAGAAGTAATATAATATACATTTTTCAAATAAATGTACTTATCTTCTATAAATAACTTCATATCTCCCACTGCTTTGGCTGAAACAATCTCCTTGATCCCTACCTTAAAGATTGTTTAACCTTCTGTTAACTGTCTCCAGGAACTTGTTTCCTGTAAGATAGTATATACATGATTAATGAAACCTGAATCAATTATCCAAATTTTATCATTTTCCACTATACATGCTTTGATAACAAGTAAATCATATTTATCTTGTTGTTCAAATTTGTTGGAGGAGGAAAATGATGGGATCATGCACGCAATCATGCGTTATACATGGCTAAAGCTATGCGTTTACGCCCATACGTCTGAGGTCATACGTTGGAATGAAAATGCGTTAATCTAGTATGCAATGACCATGTGTTTCTATCATAGGTTTTCTTAGACTCGAGCCAAGTATAACGCGAACGCAAGTTTCTCGGGTAATCCGAGGTCGAACACAGGGACTTGTCACTCAATAATGCTTGTGAAGCAATGCGTTTGAGGTGATGAATAAAAATAAAAAGAAGTTTAATGAATTGACACACTACTCCTACTCCTAACTAAAAAGATTGAGCAATAGAAGACTTGCGATGAGAATAAGTAGATACACAACAACCGTTAATGCATAATAATGTTTATTATCTTAAATAGCTCGAGTAATCCCAGATTGTCACACTAATGCATCGCACACCTCTCGGTGGTCAGCCGCATGATTATATCTCTATAGTGCATGGGTGTGTCGAGGATAAGACCATGCCTATCTCTAGGAACAATGCATACTTTGCTTTAGTGAGTTCCATCTCTTACCTTCACAGGTAGTTAGACGCGGCTATTTAACTTATAGACAAACATTGCAACAACCCATAGACAAGTGTTGCTATAGCCTTTCACCAAGCAAAGAGGATTAACTCACTATACTCGCACAACGCACACCTCTCGGTGGGTTGCTACATGCGTCCTATCTATAGGCTACACGATTAAGTATGCGATCGCCTTTGATAAATAAACCATGAAGGTAAATGATGATAAAGATAAAGATGATGAAGAAGACAACATTGAAGGAATCAATATATGCATTGATTACAAAATGTCTTAATATCTTAAGCTAAAATGTAATACAATACAGAGGTTAGAGGAGAAATGAAGGACTCTACGTCAAGGCTGCTGGTGGTGCCATGGATGAATGGTGGAGACGTCTCTCTGAAGCTGTATCTCTAGCGAAAGCTCCGATCGTCACTCGGCCTGGTTTGTGGAGATGAAGAATTCTCACTGAAAATCTCGCTCATTCTCTCATTTGTGATCGCAAACCTTTGCCTTGAAGCAGAAGTTTGGATGCTTTGAAATGAAGGTCCAAGGGGCTATTTATAGAGTTTAAACGCCGACAGCTATCATGATTGCATTATGTCTCATTGCTACCTTTGTCGCGGTATGGGAAATGTCACATCATTTTATCTTGTTGATACTCTCAAGGTATGCATCCGAGCTTGATCCAGTTGAAGTATCAATGCATTCTACCCATCTTGCGATCGCCCTTCTATTATGGTTATCACTCCGTGGCCGCAATCTCCAAGTGATTACCAAATTCGCTTGATCACCGCAACTTTCATGAGATGGACGCATTCGATCACCCAACTTTCATGCGATGGACGCATGTGATCACTGCATGCATTCGTCTATGCAATAGCTCGGTTTTCAGCGTATGTGTTTGTCTTTGCAGTCACTTGGCTTCAGCGCATGCATTAGATTGCGATAGCTATTTCCAACGCATGCGTTTGATTCCTGCGATAGCTACAAAAATAGACACTTTGGCATGGAGTAACGCATAATATTGGGGTCAGTGAGGGTTTAGGTACTAATCGACGCAAAACTCAATTTTTCACGAATTCTAAGTATTATCACCGCATTTTCTACTTGTTAGCCCTCATAATTCTAAATAAAAGGCTTATAATAACTGGCATTTCTGCCAGTTATCAGAATTGTGCATTCTTATCTGTATAATTCATAATTTCAGATGAGTTGGGAGATAGAGGACAATCCTCCGTTAAAACTCTTTCGGTATAATCAACCACTAGTAATTTGTTTGTCGATTTGATTTTACTGTTAATAATATCGGAACCGAGTGTTCTAGAAGTATTCAACATGCTGATAAAATTTAAAAAAATTCTAATTAGCAAATTGTAACTAAATCCAAAATCAATATTCAGCAAAAAGTAATAATGTACCCATAACGATTATTTATTTATTTGCAACAATACTTTAGTGAGTCAAAATCTGTTCTACCGTGGGGCAGTCAGATACTATTGAACTAAACAATTTTGACCAAACACTATCCCTGAAATAACGCTTATTCCTATAGTTGTTTAGTTATCGTTCTCGGTCAAGATCCTTACTAATAACTTAGTAATTCTTGTAAGTGTGACCCGCCATTTTCAAATCCTACAGAACGGTATGAATTTGCCTCCGAAATAGAAGACAACATCCAAGACGAAACTATAAGACCCTATTCATTTTACTGAAGCCTGTGTTGTTCCGAATCTTATGTTACAACCCTCCGTAGAGATAGCCGTTGCTAAATGACTAGCAAAGGGCGGCTTAAAGCTAAACAACAGGCGCAATATAGGAATCTTACGATTCAAACTAATGGAGGAGACCGTAGGATATATTGACACATATCTTTCACCCACTTACTATGAACTGCTTCCTCCATTTACCTTGATATTGAATCATACCAAACACTTTCCAAATGGAGGCCACTTCCAGCGTGACACGAAGCGTCATATGAATCTCACGATGTAAACTATGTGGAGACGTGGCAGTTGAAATTTATATATCGAATAATAGATTTATGTTTGAACAACTTTCCCTAATTCATCGAAATATAGATTTAAGTTAAAAAATACTTTTCGAATGGAGGTCACTTCTAGGGTGTCATGAAGTACCGCTTAAATCTGGATTGTGAACTCTTAGAGACGTGAGAGCTAAAAATAACGTATCGTATATGTTATTAATCTCCCACTGAAGTTTTCTAATAACTCTATCATATAGAAGTTATTAAATTGCCACTGAAGTGTTCTATTTGGGTATATTTATACTTAGGTTATTTTCGGCTAATAAAACAACCCTAAGTCTATGTGGTTTATCCAAGTATAACTCTTATAATTGGATTTTAACCTATGATGTCTAGGTGATAAACCATTTTATTACCTCACATCACTTACATATGCTCATAAAACCAGTTACTGATGCGTTATTTTATGAGATGGAGTTATGGATGAAATGTGATGATGAAAATGCATTGAGCAATCAAGTTTTCTCAGTGGAATCCAAGTGAAAACCCCACCGAGTTTCCTAGTAAGTCCAGGTTCGAACTCAAGGACTTTGGAAAGCAATATGCGGGGGTAATTTTCAGAAGACTTTGCAGTAACCAAATAAATCAATAGTTGTTGTGATTGTTGTTTGCGATAATGAAATAAATAAATGCTTGAGAAAAGTTTGAGTATGCGATAGATGCACTGAGTATGTGGAGGAATGGGTTGAGAAGGTCTTTAATTAGCATTACCTGGGAATGCGTCAGATTATGCGATCATGCTACACTCATGCATAACAAGTCATTTTCCCATGCAAATGTGGTGCTCCTAAGTTTAGGACGCATGTGTTGAATGCAACAGTGTCCATAGAGCTTATTCTTAAGTCTCTACTCTTTTCCTATGCGATGATGCAAGATGCACACAAAGACAAGGTGACAGCACATAATAATATCCTATCTCTAGGATGCATACGATGCGTTAATAGCAAACAATGCTTATTCCTAAGCTCCTATCTCTTGATTATGCATTCTAATCTGACTCTCCCGAGCCTAGATTCTAACCTGACTTTTCCAAGCCTAGATCCTGCCCTTAGATTACCCTCTCGAGTATCTCTAATGGACGAATGAAGCATACATAATACAAGATAAACGCATAGAATGAAGATCCCCAGTTATGCTAGCTAAGTGACTTTCAACCCATTCAACAGATTTAGCTACTCATGCATAAATAATAGAGAGTGAACAGATATAGAGAAGTAAATTCCTTTTCTATAGAAGAGTTTAAGTACAAAATAACAATGGAAGATAAGGGTTGAGAGCCTGGTAGCAATCCCTTGCTGCCCAAGGCTTTTACACTGGCAACTCTATTCGGTTCAAAAGTTAACTTGCTTCAGCAGGAGCTGGCCCTCTCTCTTATCTTGATGCTTCCGGTGCTCTCCCAAGCTTAAAAGAATGACCTATCGGCACGATCTGCTTCTCTCGCTTCCACCTTAAAATGAAAGAAAACTATGGACAAGGCTGAAATACTAAGGAAAATTCTCTAACTCTCCAACTGCTGAACCTCTTTTCTGAAGGATGCCTTCGGTATTTATAAAGCTTTGGGTTGAAGGGCGGCTTCTCTCTTGTGATTGTACAGATGGGATGACTTTAATTCTCTGACTGATGCACTGAATATTTGTCACCAAAAAGCTGAGTGCACTTTTTATCGTTAGTGGCTTGTCAACTTAATTCGGATTCAACCATCATCAGCTTTCTGTCCCATCGTGATTAATTATGCCTTTCACCTAGTTGTGCCCACCAAGTTGCACTGACTCTATGCGACAATCCTCCTTGAGCCGATGTTTGCGAGCATAAATCACCGCAAAATCTTGCAGTAATGCTGCGCTCGACCGTTGATTTCTTGTGATCGCACTTTGCCTTGCGTTAACACATATCCTGCATAAAAATATAAAAATTAACTGTTTCTATACGATGAACGCATGCGATCGCAATGTTATGAACTTAATGCTTTTTCACCCCCAAACTTAAAATCATGCTTGTCCTCAAGCAAGCTGATAACTTGTAGAAATACAAGTTATTTATGCTTTCTTATCTAGATATTGCGGTCAAAAGAGAAGGAATATGCGTCGATTGTATGAAAATTAGTTCAGAAATACAATAATTATGAATTATCGCAATTACACCCACTAACATCATCAAGATGATAGAAGAGGATATTTTTACTCTGTTTTGCAGGAAACCAAGTCACTGCTTGTGAACAAGGCTCAACGAGAAATTGAACAACGCATCTCTGTTACATTGCGCCCGTCAATCAACAATGAAGAGACGATTAATGCAATGACGACGTAATGCGATAGTCGATCCAGAGCTGAATTTCAACCGCATGTAATAGTAAAAGAAACACCACATGCGAGCAACTGATCGAAAGATGCAGCTGAACAATGCAAATGCGAAGGATTGTTACACGTGTACAACTAACCATTGTGCAGATTTGACGGTTTGATTGCATAATAGAAGGAATATTTATTCCTCCACCTTCGGAATTTCCATAACAAAAAGTGGGGACCACGAGCCAAGAGTCAAAGCTTTTCACCTATAAATACCCCCATGGAATTCAAAGAAGATATACTTGATACGGGTATAATTGATATGAGGGTTAATTGTTGCTGGATTATTGAGAGAGGCTGAGCTGAGTACTGATCGGAAGAAATCCGGGAAGAGAGGAGACAAGGCCGAGAGGTGAGTCTTAGTGCGAATCTGTCAAATCCCCGTCATGAAGCTCTGTGCTTAGATCCATGCTACCAGTTGAGCAAGCCTGAGAGGGAAGCACATCCATCCGTTCACTTCATCCACGCCGGCAAGCAAATCTCCATCCATATTGGCGCTAAGACGTTGGCGCTTATTTGTATTTTTTTCTAACTCTATTTCATCAAGTGTATTTCATTTTCTAAATCTCTTCATTCACAAATCATGTATCAAACGCTAAATAGTTTTATTGAATGTCTCGATCACTTTATTACCACTTTTCTATCTATTTTCGCTTCTCCATTAATCGTTTTCTCCATGAATTTTTCTTAATACCTTGGTAATTAATATGGATTAAACAAGTAACTTAATCTGTGCTAACGAGATAAATGCATTTAGCTAAGGCATGCTAGACGACATCTTCACCTGTGAGAGCAGAAGTGAAGATGTCATTCTGATTTGTCGAGAGAAGGTTAGAATAATGCGTTAACTAAAGTGAGTAGTACTTCCAGAGATGGAAGCAACCTTGCATTCATTACGTTCATCCCTGTTTCACCACAACGATGTGGGAACGTGGCCGATCACTGAGAGGTGTACACCAAGGGAAAAGCGGAACAATACTTATATCTTTAATGCAATTAAGGAACTTGCGCTGTTTATATTAGTTATCTTTTCTGTTTCTGCTTCGTACATAAGACTTGTCACCACATTACACGATCTTTGCATAATCTTCACAGCCAGCTTAACCTCAGTATCTGGTATCATGAAACTTATATCTTGTATCATCTTAGCTTAGATTTACTTTATCGCATTTTACTTTAATGCAATTTATGTTATTAACGCATTTTTACCGCTTTACTTTACATTATCGCATGTTTAATTTCCCATACACAAGAACTTTATTAATTTGAAAAAAAACCCCTAGTCGCATGTATCACAAGCATAACGCAATAACCTAAAACAGTCCCTGTATTTGACCTCGGATTGCACCGAGAAACTTGCGGTGGAATTATACTTAGTTTCAACGCAAGGAAACTTGTGACAACGCACAATATATTACAAGAACATTTGTTAATAATGCATATCTAGAAGTAGTATCACATATCATCACATAAAATCTATGTCACAACAAGTTTATGGCATGGGCTTGCATTGCATTACAATTATTGCGTTACATTATACTTAAGAAATTCTAACTCACCTTCATGCTTTCCTTTGCGATGACCAGCTTCTCAGAATATAATTTACACACACCTTTGACCATCACCGCAATGCTCTCCTCCACTTTGGCTGCTTCTTCAAAAAGATCTTGTCTAAGTTAAATCCGACAAGACTTTGCTAAAAAAATTTTATTCATTCACCGCAACTTTGTGTTTAGCTTTTGAGAATGGGTTCATTAAAAAATAATTCAAAAATTTGCGATGGCTTATTCAAATGCGTCGTTGAACTTGGCTATGCCCTTCGTTTTGGCTTACCCCCACGTGTGTCATGCGGGCATCCATCTTCGATTGCGTTCCATATTCAACTTAACTCTTGTCTCATCTGTTTTGGCTTGCGTTGGACAGATGAGTTGCGCTTATGCGCTGATCCTGGCGACTTGCCTACATTTTGGCTTGCCCCCACATGTGTCATGTGGACATCCAACTTCGAGAAAGTGCCTTTCACAGCTTAACTCTTATCAGCATGGGTTTCCCCTTTGCGTTGACAGTGGAGTTATTATTCTCAAAAGCTCACTTCAACCATTTTTTTCTTTTTTTTCTTTTGCAAATGATCGCAATATAATGAACGCAATTCTCCTAGACCTCTGCCACCCCCAAACTTAGAGGTTGGCAATGTTCTCACCGCAAAGCTAAAGACAAAATTACAAGAATGCGATAATAAATGTTTGAACAAAGGTTTGTACAAAATAAAACTTAAGGACTTTCAAGAATTCCTTGCATTGATTAGTTAGAAAATGCAATGAACTATATGTTCCATCATAGAAACATCACAAAACAACGCAATCGGGAAAAAGAGAATTTCAAAAGGATAAAGCATACAAAATAACAAGAAAAGAACTTAGGCGGAACAACACATGCGCTCATGTGTTGGAATCCACGTGATTGAAGCCATGCGTTGAAGGGTGAAAGGAATTCTTCCATTGAAATACGAGCCGAGGAGACTTATTGTTGCACCTATAAGAGAAAACGTACCACAACCAAGGAAGCATATATCCAAAATAGAAATATAAAATAAATAACCTATACTAAGGAAGCAATGTAAAGATAGAGAAGAAGACGTCCCTGGAAAAATAGGAGTTGTCACCACAAGGAGTCTTCCATGTAGGAGATGGTTCTCAACTGCTTGGTTCAAGTTACCCTAACCATTGGAACTTCCGACAGTTGTTGGGCGCATGCGGCCGTATGTGCTTAGAATTACCTTTAGCTCTTTTGTGACTGATTGCCCTTCTACCTTGGGGTCAACATTCGCTTTCAGCGCATCGCCTACACTTCAAAATTTGTTGCAACCTGATCGCACAAGCTGCAATGCACCCAAGATAAAAAGTTTGCTCGTAGAGACATAAAACTTAACAAACATTTAGCTACCAAGTCCCTGGCAACGGCGCCAAAAACTTGATGGCGGGAAATTAGAAGTCAATTTTACTCGACAACCAAAATCTCGTAGACGTGGTATGTATTGATAGTCATGCGTCGATTGTCATGCATTGGAATGAATATGCGTTAATAAATGTTAGCGATGACCATGCGTTCTACCACAAGTTTTCTTGCGTTCAGCCAAGTATAACATGGACGCAAGTTTCTCGGGTTATCTGAGGTTGAACACAGGGTATGTTTGTGGTGATGTGCATGCAACGGTTTAAATAAAAGAATGGAGGGGATGTTGCTATGTTAATCCTACTCCTACTCCTATCTAATAGACAACGCTATGAGGATATGCATGAAACGTAGAGATACAACAAACCTTGACATGAAATAAATGTATGGGAAAATAGATAAAATGCGGAGATGATTTCATTGCAATACTTAAGAGTGACTATGATGCATGAATTTTATGAAGTGGAAATTATGGATGATATGCGTTGGTGGATTGCGTTGCGCACTCAAGTTTCCCCAGAGGAATCCAAGTGTAAATTTCTCTGAGTTTCCTAGTAAGTCCAGGGTCGACACAGGGACTTGTGAAAATAGTTGCGTTGGAGATTTTTATGAAAACTTGCGGTAACCAGTTGAATAAATAAGTGTTGGGTTGTTGTTGCGTTAATGAAAATAATAACGAATGCGACAGAATTCGAAAAGAGTTGGTAAAC
This sequence comes from Benincasa hispida, assembly GCF_009727055.1. Classification (NCBI taxonomy): domain Eukaryota; kingdom Viridiplantae; phylum Streptophyta; class Magnoliopsida; order Cucurbitales; family Cucurbitaceae; genus Benincasa; species Benincasa hispida. The sequence continues at coordinate 68,143,922 of NC_052360.1, read as the reverse complement.
GGGAAATACGATGAGTATGTGGTGAACGGATTGAGATGGGTTTCGGCTAACACTCCCTAGGATGCGTTCATGCCTTGCGATCATGCAACATGCATACAATAGTAAACCACCTCTCGGTGTGGATTCCATGGTTTCTAAGGCTAGAACACATGCGATACGTCTATAGGGTTCACACATAAACCTCTATCTCTATTTATGCGATGACAACATGACATTCACACAAATATGTGACCACATAATATCATTCCTATTCCTTGGATGCATGCGATGCAAGTTGACAAACAGAGCTTATCTCTAAGTCCCTATCTCTTGTTTATGCAAGCTTAATCTTGCTCTTTCGAGTCCAGATTCTAACCTAGCTCTCTCGAGACATTCGATTCTTTCTTTAGATTCTCTCTCGAGTAACTCTAAAGGAGTGTTTTGCACAACATTAAAAAGGACAATCGTAAGCAATGAACTTCCTAGATCAATTTAGCTTAGTTCCTCTCAACCCATTCAAATAGTTTAGCTACTCATGCGTATTAAGAGAGTGAGCAGATGTAGAAATATAACTTCCATTGAATGGATATAAGATGAAGTACAGAATAGCAATGCAAGTATAGTAAAAAGTTTGGAGCAATTTCTTGTTACCAGGCGTTACACTGTTTCTACTCGTGATCTAAAGATATTCTCGCTTTCACGAGAGTCAGCCCGCTCTCTGCTCTTATGCCTTAAGGTTCTCTCTCGAGCTACCTTGGACAATCTCTGGCATCACCACTTTTCTCTTGCTCCGTCGTAAAATGGAAAAGAAAACTATAAACAGAGGCATGAACTTGTAGTGGTGATGAGGTAATCGACTGCTTAACCCCTTCTCTAAAGATTGCACTTGGTATTTATAGGGCATCAAAGGTGAAAGGCGGCTTCTCTCTCCTGGTTGTATAGATGGGACAATTTTAATTTCTGAGTGATGTGCCAGATAATTGTCACCGATAAAGCTGGATGTACTTTGTGACCATTATTGGTTGTCAACTTAATTTGGATCTGACTGCCGCCAACTTTTTGTCCCATCGATCTTAATTGTCCTTTCGTCCAGATGTGCCCACCATGTTGCAGTGATTCTTCTTGGGTGAATGTTTGCGAGTACGATCAACGCAAAGTGTTGCGGTACTCGACCAATGTATTCCTATGATTGCATTCTTTGCATTGTGTTAACGCATTATTCTGCACAAAAATATAAAGATCAACTACTCTAATGCATTGGACGCATGCAACCACAATATTATAGAATTTATGCTTAATGGATGCAATTTAACATATATCATCAACACAATCCAACATTGTTTAAGGATTTGGCACTATGATAACGTGCATTTCTGCCCCTTATCACACCCTTAAATTTAAACAATGCTTGTCCTCAAGCGTAAGCTAAAGATTCATTTAGCAAGTTAGCCGCAAAGTTCTTTCCCTAGATTTCTCAAGGATACTTTGTTCAAATCCTATATCCCAGAATTTCCTTAAGTCTTATTCAAATCTCTTCCTAAAATACTTCTAAGACTTAGGGATTGCAAGCTTATCTTTCAGAAGGACTTTACTGAATTCCGGAACATCGCATGATTTATTTCAAAAAGAAAATTTTCCATTAGGGTGTCAAATGATTTTTCCTTGCACAAAAATTTTCTTCATTGTTATTTTTTTTTTTACCTTGCACCGATCCGAGTGCCTTGCCTTCATTTTGGCTTGCCCCCACGGGACATCCAACTATGAGCAATGCACTCTTTTCTCAGACTAAACTCATACCAACTTGGCAGTGGAGTTGCAGTCATTTATTTATGAGTTGATTCTGGTGACTTACTTTCATTTTGGCTTGCCCCACGTGTGTCATGCAGACATCCAACCACGGGTAAGTGCCTTTCACAACTTAACTCTTATCAACATTGGTTTCCCATTGCGTTGACAGTGGAGTTGTTATTCAATTTGTTTTTTTAATTTAATTTGTTTTTTTTTTAGAAATAGAAGTGAAAAATGAAAAGATAGTAAAGTAAGAATAATTCTGAGTAGTGGAGAAAAAAGCTGAGGACTTGAAATTTTCCAAAACTTTGTGTCCTTAAGAAATTGCGATCATCTGATAATGCAGGGATCACCTACTTCCTTCTTTATTCAAGGTTTCTTAATTCCATGGAGTCGACTTGGCGATGCCAGTCTTCTCCATGGTATGCCTTTACTCGCTATCCATTGACCTTGAATATGTTGGTTCCGTCGTTATTTGATAATTCCACCGCGCCATGCGGAAGTACTTGTCGAATTATGAACGGTCTGGATCAATGAGACTTTAGCTTTCCCAGGAAGAGCCGCAGACGTGAATTGAAAAGCAAGACCTTCTGCCTGACTTGGAGGTTCTTATTGCATATGTATTGATCATGCTAGCGCTTGGTGCACTCTTTATAAATTTTCACATTTTCACATGCGTTGTTCCTCTACTCTTCTAGCTCGACCAGTTGCACTTTTCGAGCATCCCCTACTTTCTTCAAATTGAAATTTAGTTTCTTGACCGCCCACAATGCTTTATATTCCAGCTTCAAAGGCAAGTGACACGCCTTGCCCAATACCAACGCATAAGGGGACATACCTATAGGTGTTTTAAATGCGGTCCGGTATACCTATAACGCATCATCAAGCTTCATTGCCCAATCCTTGCGCGAAGGTTTGACAACCTTCTCAAGTATTAATTTAATTTCCTAATTAGACACTTCAGCTTGGTCATTTGTTTGCGGATGGTATGCGGTGGCCAATTTGTGGACGATATTGTACTTGCACAGCAACTCCTTTATATTATGGTTGACAAAGTGTGATCCTTCATCCCATATGATGGCACGAGGAGTGCCAAAACGCGTGAAAATATTTTTCTTCAGGAACTGGGAGACTACTGCCGCATCACTTGCAGTGCATGCAATTACTTCTACCCACTTGGAGACATAGTCAACGACTAATAGAATATAGTGCTTACCGTTTGAAGGAGGGAATGGTCCCATGAAATCAATCCCCCATACGTCAAATAGTTCCAGCTCCAAGATAGTATTCATTGGCATTGCATTCTTCCATGAAATGTTGCCGGTGCGTTAACATTGATCACATTTGATTGTGTAGTCAGCAGCATCCTTAAATAATGAAGACCAGAAGAATCCACTTTGTAAAACTTTGGCTGCAATATGTTGTCCTCCAAAGTGCCCTCTATATGGCGAAATGTGGCATTGCGATAATATGGGTTGTTGAGCAACATTTGGGATGCATAATCGAATGATTTGATTTGCACCTCTTTTATACAGATTCGGCTCATCCTAATAATAGTGTCTGCATTCATTCTTGAGCTTCTTCTGTTGATGGTAGGTGTAATCTTCAGGAAATTGTTCACAGACCAAATAATTTACGATATCCGCATACCAGGGCAGTTCTTCTATGCGAAATAGCTGCTCGCTCGGGTACACGGTACTCACTTCAGATTCATTGCAGTCAACCTCAGGATTTTCTAATATGGACAAGTGATCCACAACTTGATTCTCTGTCCCCTTCCGATCAATTATCTCGATATCAAATTCTTGAAGGAGGAGAAACCATCTGATCAACCTCGGCTTTGCATCCTTCTTTGTCATTAAATATTTGATTGTCGAGTAATCAGTGTGAATGAATACCTTGGTTCCCAATAAATATGCTCGAAATTTTTCCAACGCAAAAATCACAGACAGGAGCTCTTTTTCAGTGGTGGTATAATTAGGTTGAGTAGGGTTCAGATTTTTACTCGCATATGCGATGGGGTGTAAAAAAGTTTTCTTCTTTTGCGCTAATACAGCTCCCATCACATACCCGCTTGCGTCGCACTGAGTTCGAATGGGAGTGTCCAATCCGGCGCAATCAAGACGGGTGCAGTAATCAACACATCTTTTAAAATTTTGAATGCATTGAGGCAGTTGTTGTCAAATTCAAACTTCCTGTCTGCCTCTAACAATGCACTCAATGGTCTTTCTATTTTAGAAAAGTCCTTGACGAATCGTCTATAGAATCCTGCATGTCTCAAGAAGCTTCGCACAACCTTCACGTTGGATGGAGGTGGAAGCTTTTCAATTGAGTCAATCTTTGCTTTTTCCAACTCCAACCCTTCTCGGGAGACCTTGTGTCCCAACACTATTCCTTCCTTCCCCATGAAGTGACATTTTTCCCAATTGAGCACCAAGTTCGTCTCTTCACATCTTTTCAGAATTTTCTCCAAATTGGCTAGGCAGACTTCATAAGTGATCCCATAAATGGAGAAGTCATCCATAAATATTTCTACTGAGTCCTCGAGATAATCTGGAAAGATCGCCATCATGCACCTGTGGAACGTGCTTGGTGCATTGCAGAGGCCAAACGACATGCGGCAAAAAGCAAATGTCCCATGTGGGCAGGTGAATGTGGTCTTGTCTTGGTCTTCAGAAGCTATCATGATCTGATTATACCCGACATATCCATCCAAGAAGCAATAAAAATCGTTCCTTGCTAATCTGTCCAACATTTGATCGATGAATGGCAAAGGGAAGTGATCTTTCTTTGTGGCCGCATTCAATTTGCGATAGTCCATGCAGATGCAATCCAATGTTGGTCCTTTGTGGTATTAACTCATTGTTCTCATTTGGGACAACCGTCATTCCTCCCTTATTCGGCACACATTGTACGGGGCTGACCCACGTGCTATCTGCAATGGGATAGATAATGCCTGCATCCAGCCACTTGATATTCTCCTTTTTAATGATCTCCTTCATCGCAGGGTTAAGTCTGTGTTGATTTTCAATGGTTGCTTTGTGGTTGTCGTCAAGACGAATGTGGTGCTTGCAGTACGCAGGGCTAATTCATCTGATATCAGTGAGCGTCCTGCTCGCACATGCTTCTTGAGAATGCTCATCAACGCATTCTCTTTATCTGCATTAAATGTGGAGGAAATTATCACTGTGTAAGACCCTAACACTAAATCTAAGGTGGAAGGTTATTTGGAGAAGGAAAAATCCTAAGTAATAAAGATATTGGGGCAAGATGAAATGGTGAAAGTATTAGTACAAAGTTATATGAAAATAAAAAGAATCAAAAGGTGGTTAATGCATGTGGAAGGCCTAAGCACATTGAACGCAAAGCCTTAAAGTGCGTGGGAGGCTGGTTTGATGTTGCACTGATCGTTGGATACAAGAAGGCTTGGGCAGTAGTCGTGGGCTTGCACACGTGAACAGCTAACGCAAGGGCATTTACAAGGCATGCGGATGCAAGGGTAAGTAATGACGCGGGCAAGGAATGCACTAAAGGCATGCATCGAGCGACCATGACAGGCGCCCAGCCTATGCGTCAGCCCAAGCGTCCAGCAGAGAGCCCAACCTATGCATCGAAACGGCCAGTCGAGTGGCTATCCTATTCATCGAAGCGCACTCTTGAGTGGTCGTGCATCGAAATACCCTGTCAAGCACCTATGCGGCTGAGCACGCCCATGCGACTGATCAAGCCTTGCGAGCGATGGCTAGCGCCTATGCAGCACGCCCATACGTCGGTGGTCAGCGCCTATGCCAAGCGCCATGCGCCCATACCGAGCAAGCCGTACGATCATACCTAGTGAGTCATGCGTCGAGGACGAGCGACCACCCTATGCGTTGGTGATGGTTGGCTCATACAATGGCTAAGTTGGATTGCGATGGTAGTAAGTTGGCTTGCTATGCGTTATGGATAAAAGGAAGGCTGATCGATGGGAAAAGAATCCCAAGAGAAGATGGCAATATCAAATTATATAGATAAACATTTTTAAGTATTAAGTGAATGAGGTTGCGAAAGGAGGTTCATACAAAGTAATCCTATCACTCTAAGTAGGAGGTGGAAGAAGAAGGTTGCATGTAAAAGTGGTCTTATCATCCTAAGCAGGAGGTGGATGAAGGAGGTTACATGCAAAATGAGAATTTTGGCTGGAAAATTAAGGTGAGAACAACTCAAGGCTTTGCTGGAATAGGCTAAGTGTTGGCAGCCTTAAAAAGGGACAAATGTGAATTGAGTTGTCACAAGGGGGTGAGCTTAGGATGGCTATAAATAGAGAAGTTGGGCGAGAAAAATTCATTCATACCATCACCAAAATCTCACTATTGAGAGCTTATTTAGAGTGTTAAGTTTGAGTATTGAAGCTGCCAAAATAATTAGGGTCCGAAGGAGCTGAAGTTATGTTGATGAAAATTTGAAGCTAGCCCAGACGCATATGCCTAGCTAGCCAACGCATCCATCACACAGCACGCACCTTGTGCCTTGCAACGTTGCGTCCATCCATCACAAAGTAGCGAGCCTCGCACCAACGCATCGATTGCGCACGCCAGCCCAATACAGCAGCCCACCGTGCGACACAGCACACACACTCTGCACATGATCGAATGTCTCAGCTGCCTGCCAGACTTCTTGCGCACACACGGTTAAAATAACCTCTAAAGGGGCTGATTTTATGATTTTGGCTGAGTTTGGAGTGGGGTAAGCTGGTACTTTTATTATATAAAGGTATTTTGGTTATTTTGCCATTATTTATTGATATCACAAGTATTGATTGAGGAATTTTCATTGATATGGAGGAAATCCCAAGAAGATACTCTCAAAGTAGTTTCAGTAGAAAACCTTGCTTACGGTGAGTGGTTATTAAGATTTATGCATTGCTATATGAATAAATGCATAGATAAGTACAAAATGCATGATTAGAATGATATGTTACTTGCCATGATATTGTCAGTGTAACTTCTATGGAAACTAAGATTATATCTGAAATACATAGTTAGCATGCTTAAAAAGTGGTACATGGCGGGAAAATATAGTCGGCTTCGGTCGACGGAAAATGATAGTCGATGACGACCGGCGGGAAATATAGTCAAGTTACCTAAGCATAGCTAGCAGGAAAAATAGACGATGTGCACGTTCGCGGGAAAACGGGATATAGGAAGGTTTCCATGAAAAGTTGTTATGATTGTTAATATATGCATGATGTGAACATGCCAAGTATAACATGTGATTGGAGGATAATGATTGAATAGGATTACATGTGACCATCAATAAATTTTTAATGAAATGGTGATTATGTGATTGACTTCTCAAAAATATATTTTGTATTTAAAGTTGTTGTTATTTTAAAAAGCACCACTCACTGAGCTTATTAGCTCACGCTTTTCTAAATGTTTTCTTCTATTCCCCCCCACCCCCCAGGTTGCAAAGCAGAGTGTTCAGAGAGGAGTCTACAACCACCAGAACATCAGGACTTGGTAATTTCTCAGGGCACGACTCAGATCATGTAATAGAAGAGTATAGGAAAATTTAGCTACATGTATGAAATTTTAAATGGTTATTGTAAACTTACTAAGGCTTTTAACAGATAAAAGGGGGGAAATGTTAAATTAAAATATTGTTAAAGAATGGTACTAATATGTCTTCATGCTCTCTTCCAAGTCTTGGGCTAAGGCTAGGGAGGGGGTGTGACACACTAGCAGCTTCTCATTCTACCCCAGGAATACGTACTTCAAATGTGTTGGTAGTGTTTTCAATTTAAGTGTCGGTGGTTCCTCGAGAGAAGGTTGCATTATTTTTATTTCTTCCTTCGGCTCTACTTCTTGCATTGCGATCAATCCTTCTTCTTTGCTTGTTTTTGCTACGATCGCATTGCAGACACCTACAGATGCGTTGGTATCCTCTTCTTCACACTCTTCATCAGACTTTTCTTCTTCAATCAAATTCAGGTCATCTTCAGAATCTGGTAGGTCTTCCTTATGAGGAAATTTCATGGCACAAATTATGTTAAATTTGAGCTTCTGTTCGTTTATGCTCAAAATGATTTCTCTCTTGTGCACATCAATTTGAGCACGACACGTGATAGAAATGGTCGCCCCAAAATGATGGGCACATCTTTATCAGCCTCATAATCCAGGATGATGAAGTCAGCTGGCAAAATAAATTTATCAATCGTGATTAGCACGTCCTTCACCTTACCCTCTGGGTGAACCAGAGATCTATCGACCAATTGAAGAGTCACGGATCTAGGCAAAAGTTGCCCCACATTTAATTTTCGAAAGATTGACAGCAACATCAAATTTATGCTGGCCCCTAAGTCACATAGGGCTTGGGTGGGATGATAGATTTGGAACTTTGCATTAGTGCCACCGTAGCAAATTTTCCAGCGCCTCTCTTCTTAGTTACCATGTCATTTAGAAACTTGGCATAGGCAGGTATTTCCTCAATCGCTTCACTGAAAGGAATATTAACATGTAATTTTTTTAGCATAGACAGGAAGCGTTGGTACTATACCTCTTCATTTTTCTTCTTCCTTAGCCTCTGATGGAAGGGTGGTAACTGAATTTTCACGGTTCCCGTTTCATTTTACTTTGAGGTTGACGCAACCTCAGGTTCTACAGCCTCATTTTCCTTTTCTTCTTTTTGCGGCCGCAATTTCAGGCTCAAGTGAGCTTGGCAATGCCCCTTATGGTCTACATTTGAGCTCATTTGCAATCTGGCCCATTTGCAATTCAAGGTTGCGGATGGACGTAGCCTGACTTTGAAGCACCGTCTCGTTTTTCTCTATGTATTGCTTCAATAGGCTTTCTAGAGAAGAAGATTGTGATGGTTGTTGTGAGCTACTTGCTTGGTTGCTCTGTTGACCGTTACTGCATTGAAAGAATCCTGGTGGCCCTTTTTTTTGTGCCATAGATTGAAAATTTTGTTGTTGATTCTTCCAAGAAAAATTGGGGTGGTTTTTCCACTCGGGGTTGTAAGTGTTTGAAAAGGGGTTATTCTTTACAAAATATACAGACTATGGATTTTTCAGGAAATCCTCCATCGCATGCCCATTAGCACAAGTCGCACACCTTGCGATGTTTTTACTTATTGCGTTAATCTAGCCACCTTGCGGTGTTGGGCTGTTGATCGTCATTCCTTGAATCAAATTCATCATTGCAGTCATTTGGTTTTACAATGAGACAATAGCATCGTTATTTGCATCAGAATCCTTGAGTCTTAATCTCTGGTCCCTCTCCCTCCAGTCTTCATGATTCTTGGAGATGCGGTTAAGGATATTTCTAGCCTCATCATAAGTCTTATCAAGCAGACTACCAACTGCTGCCGTATTGGCAGTAGTCTGCGAAGCAGGATTCAAACAGTGACATAAAATTTCCATTTGAAGGCAATCTGGTAGCCCATTATGCGGACAATCTCAGACCAACCTTTTAAACCTCGCCCAAGCACCGTTGAGCGATTCGTCCATGTCTTGTTCAAAATTAGTAATAAGCTTTCTTCGTCTTGCGTTTTTGGTAGGTGAAAAATACTTCTTCGTAAACTTCTCCACCACCTGCTCCTAAGAAGTGATCTCTCCTGGTTCGAGTGAATAAGTCCATTTCTAGCCTGATCACAGAGAGAAAATGGGAACAACGTTAGTCAAACTTCTTCAGCAGAGATGTTCGGGAACACAAAGTATTGTAGATTTCAATAAAACTTCAGAGATGGGCGTGCGGATCCTCGCCACGCCTTTCTCCGAATTGACCTGCAGCCTGGATCATCTGCAGCATCACCGGTTTCATTTAAAATCTACTTCCATCTAAGGCAGGCCTCATGATTCCCAAAGAGAAATCATAGAGGTTTGTCGATGCATAGTCCCTAATGGGCCTATTGCGATCATTTGCCAATAGAATCGGATTTGCCATGACATTGTTGTTGTTTGGTGCTTCATTCCTGGGTTGCTCCGCCATCTCTTCTTTATCAGATTATGGTTGCTGTTGGTGGTCTCTTAGTCTTCTTTGAAATGTTCTCTCAATCTCCGGGTCGTAGTGCGCCAAATATTGACAGTTCTACAAAGAAATCACAAAAACTATCGTTAACAACTATTTTGCCAAAGTCTCCGGCAACGGTGCCAAAAACTTGATGCTTCAATTTTGTGAAGTGGAAATTATGGATGATATGTGTTGGTGGATTGCGTTCTGCACTCAAGTTTCCCCAGAGGAATTCAAGTGTAAATTCCTCTAAGTTTCCTGGTAAGTCTAGGGTCGAACACAGGGACTTGTGAAAATAGTTGCATTGGAGATTTTTATGAAAAATTACGGTAACCAATTGAATAAATAAGTGTTGGGTTGTTGTTGTGTTAATGAAAATAATAACGAATGCGGCAGAATTCGAAAAGAGTTGGTAAATGGGAAATACGATGAGTATGAAGTGAACGGGTTGAGAAGGGTTTCGGCTAACACTCCCTAGGATGCGTTCATGCCTTGTGATCATGCAACATGCATACAATAGTAAACCACCTCTCGGCGTGAATGCCATGGCTTCTAAGGCTAGAACGCATGCGATAAATATGCGATACATCTACAGGGTTTACACATAAACCTCTATCTCTATTTATACGATGACAACATGACATTCACACAAATATGCGACCACATAATATCATTCATATTCCTAGGATGCATGCGATGCAAGTTGAATCATAGAGATTATCTCTAAGTCCCTATCTCTTGTTTACGAAAGCCTAATCTTGCTCTTTCGAGTCTAGATTCTAACCTAGCTCTCTCGAGACATTGGGTTCTTTCTTTAGATTCTCTCCCGAGTAACTCTAAAGGGGTGTTTTGCACAACATTAAACAAGACAATCGCAAGCAATGAATTTCCTAGATCATGTTAGCTTAATTCTTCTCAACCCATTCAACTAGTTTAGCTACTCATGCGTATTAAGAGAGTGAGCAGATGTAGAAATATAACTTCCATTAAATGGATATAAGATGAAGTACATAATAACAATGCAAGTATAGTAAAGAGCCTGGAACAATTTCTTGCTGCCAGGTGTTACACTGTTTCTACTCGTGCTTTAAAGATATTCTCACTTTCGCGAGAGTCAACCCACTCTTTACTCTGACGCCCCAAGGTTCTCTCTCGAGCTGCCTTGGAAAATCTCCAGCATCATCACTCTTCTCTTGCTCCGTCGTAAAATGGAAAAGAAAACTATGAACATAGGTATGAATTTGTAGTGGTGATGAGGTAATCGACTACTTAACCCCTTCTTTGAAGAATGCACTTGGTATTTATAGGGCATCAAAAGTGAAAGGCGGCTTCTCTCTCCTGGTTGTACAGATGGGACAACTTTAATTCCTGTGTGATGCGCCGGATAATTATCACCGATAAAGCTGGATGTACTTTGTGACCGTTATCGGCTATCAAGTTAATTTGGATCCGACTCCGTCAACTTTCTATCCCATCGATCTTAATTGTCCTTTCCTCCAGATGTGCCCACCATGTTGCAGTGATTCTTCTTGGGTGAATGTTTGCGAGCAGATCAACGCAAAGTCTTGCGGCACTCGACCAATGTATTCCTATGATCGCATTCTTTGCATTGCGTCAGCGCATTATTCTGCACAAAAATATAAAGATCAACTGCTCTAATGCATTGGACATATACGACCGCAATGTTATAGAATTTATGCTTAATGGACGTAATTTAACATATATCATCAACGCAATCCAACATTGTTTAAGGATTTGGCACTATGATAATGTGCATTTCTGCCCGTTATCAGACCACAAGGACAACCTTAGTCAACGCAAGCCATGGGATCATGCTACACATACTAAAAGCCTAAATCTAGGACGTATGCGGTGTGTATGCATAAATGTCGAGATGATCGCATTATGCCACCATATCCTACTTCTTAGACGTAGCCATTGTCCTCTCCGCAGGGTGCATACGCTATGTAATAACAACAAGAGCTTATTCCGAAGTCTTCATTCTTGCTAATGCAAACCTAATCTAGCCCTCTCGAGCATCGATTCTAACCTAGCTCTCTCGAGCCATTAGGTTCTTTCTTTTAGACCCTCTCTTGAGTAGCTCTAAAGGTGTGATGGGCGCATACATAAGACAAGGTAACCACATGAACTTAGTTTATGCAAGATTGTTACTATCCCTAGTGAACAAAGTAAACCTTGCTTAATGCATCCAACCACTACTCTCCCGAGCAATTGATTGTTGTTGACTTTACTTATAGACAAGCAATGCGTTAGCCTATAGACAGACATTTTTGCAGCTCCACACTAAAGAAAATAAGGTTTTCTCACACATTCATGCAATGCACACCTATTCGGTTGTTTTCTATATGCTTCATATCCCTAATCTACATGACTAAGTATGCAATACCCAAGCAATCTCACTAAGTGTTGCAATGAAAGTATAGATTCTAAGAAAAGAAGATGGAGATGGATTCAAGGAACAGAGAAATGCATTGCAAACAATATTGTATTAATTCCTTAATTCCAAAATGTCATACAATACAATATGAGAAAAGAAAGGAAAATGAAATGACCAGCTAGAAGCAAAGATTTTCTCCAGTGGATGCTACGTCAAGGCTATCGGTGGTGCCATGGATTGGCGAAAGAGCTGACTCTTCTCGAGATCTAGCTCCGGTCGAAGCTCTTGTCGTCACTCGAAATGGATGAAGGAGGTGAAGGAACTCGCAACCATCTTTTCACGCGTTTGTCTGGATCGCAAGGATCCGCCTTAGCGAAACTCAGGTGAAAACCTTGGATGCTTGAATTTCTGTTCATCGGCTTCTATTTATAGAGTTGGATCGTCGACAGCATTAATTAGACTGCTCCGAGTCTGACATTCGGCGCGTTAGTCCTTTCTAAACCTCTGCCACCAACGGCGTGGTAGGCGAAATGTCAACATCATCTTTGGATTTTCTTGAGGTAGATGCGTTGATGCGTTCATTCGCCTACCTTACGTTGGTCCCATTAGTTTGCATTATCGCATAGCCACAATCATTCAATGGCCGCATTCGCTTAATACCGCAACTCAACATGATGACCGCAATCGCCTGACGAGTGCAACTCCCATGTGATGGACACATACAGATGATTACCGCAACATCCATGCATTGATCGATTCATTTGCCTTTGCGATGGAATGTTTCTCCGCATGCGGTCGTCTATGCGGTGGTCCAGTTTATGCATTTGCGTTCATTTCCTGCATTAGCTACAAAAATAGAACATTGATGCATAATTAATGCAAAATAATGGGTTAGCTGAGAATCAACATGTTGATCGATGCAAACTCATATTCTTGTGAATTCCTATCATGCTCGACATAATTTCTGCCTAACAATCTTCATAATTCTAAGTAAAAGGCCTAAGATGACATGCATTTCTGCATGTCATCAGACGTAATCTAACATATTTTATCAATGCAAACCTTCATTGTTTAATAACTTAGAACTATAATAACATGAATTTCTGCCCGTTATCACACCCCCAAATTTAAAAAATGCTTGTCTTCAAGCATAAGCTAAAGATTTCCTTTAGAAAGTCGACCGCAATTCTCTTTTCCTAGATTTCTCGAGGATATTTCCTTCAAATATTATACACCAAAAATTCCTTAAGTCTTATTCAAGTCTCTTCTTAAAATATTTCTAAGACCCAGAGACTGCAAGTTTAACCTTCAAATGAACTTTACTAAATTCCAGGACATCGCATGATTTATTTCACAAAAAAACTTTTTCACTAGGGTGTTAAATGATTTTTATCCTTGCATATTTTTGACATGGTTATTATTTTTTGACCTTGCGCTGATCCAAGTGCCTCACCTTCGTTTTGGCTTGCCCCCACGTATGTCATGCGAACATCCAACTACGAGCAAGGTGCTCTTTCTCAGATTAAACTCATACCTACTTGGCAACGGAGTTGCGGACATTTATTTATGCGTTGATTCTGGCGACTTACTTTCATTTTTGCTTACCCCCACGTGTGTCATGCGGACATCCAACTACGGGTAAATGCCTTTCACAACTTAACTCTTGTCTATATGGGTTTCCCCATTGCGTTGATAGTGGAGTTGTTATTCTCAAAATTTTCTTTCATCCAACTACGGGTAAGTGACTTGCTTTGGTTTTTTTTTTTTATAGAGCTAAAAATAGCAAGGTTGAAAATAAATACCTCACTGATAACTTGTAGAAATACAAGTTATTTATACTATTTTATTTAGATATTGCGGTTAAAAGAGAGGAAAGTTGCGTCAATTGTATGGAAATTGGTTAAGAAATACAATAATTATAAATTGTCGTCAATACACCCACTAACACCATTGCGATGATAGAAAAGAATATTTCAAGTCTGTTTTGTAGGAAATCAAGTCACCGTATGCGTTCATGGCTCAAGAGAAAAAGATTAACGCATCTACGTCGCATTGCGCCCATCATTCAAGAATGAATAGACGATCAACGTAATGATGGCGCATGTGGCAAACGATCCAGAGCTGAACTTCAACCGCATGCGGTAATAAAAACAACACCGCATGCGAGCACACGATCGAAAGATGTAAATGAGCAACGCAATCGTGGAGGATTTTGACACGTGTACAACTAATCGTTTTTCATTTTCGACGAACTGATTGCATAATAGAAGAAATATTTATTCCACCATTTTCGGAATTTCTATAATAATAAAGTGGGGACAACAAGTCAGAGAGTCAAAGCATTCATCTATAAATACCCTCAAAGAATTCACTGAAAAAGATACTTGATACGGGGGACAATTGAAACGAAGCTATTGAGAGAGAGGTTGATCTGAGTGCTGATCAGAGAAGATCTGGGAAGAAAAGAGACAAGGCCGAGAGGTGAGTCTCAGGGCGAATCATTCCAAATCCTTGCCATGAAGCTCTGTACCTAGATCAACTCTACCGGTTGAGCAAGCTTGCGAGGGAAGCTCATCCTTTCGTTTATTCCATCTACGCCGACAAGCAACCTCTCCATCCAGATCGGTGTCAAGACATTGACACTCTTCTATATCTATTTCTAACTCTTATTCATCAATTGTACTTCATCTTCTTAGTCTAATTCATTCACAACCATGTATCAAATGCTTGATTTTATAATTAATTGTCATGATCATTCTCAATTCCACATTTCTGTCTATTTTCGTTCCTCCATTAATCGCTTTCTCCACGATGTTTTCTTAATCCCTTGGTAATTAATATGAATTAAACGAGTAACTTAATCTGTGCTAAAGAAATAAAGATATTTAGCTAAAGCATGCTAGACGACATCTTCACCTGTGAGAGTAGAAGTGAAGATGCCATTCTGATTTTTCGAGAGAAGGTTAGAAGAATGCATTAACTAAAGGGAAAAGTACTTCCAGAGAAGGAAGCAACCTTGCGTTCACTACGTTCATCCCTGTTTCACCACATAGATGTGGGAAACGTGGTTGATCACAGAGAGGTGTACGCCAAGGGAAAGTGGAACCACACTTATATCTTTAACGCAATTAAGGAACTTGAGATGTTTATGTTAATTATCCTTTCTCTTTCTTCTTCGCACATAAGCCTTGCCACCGCATAACACGATCTTTGTATATTCTTCACAGTCAGTCTCAACCTCGGTATCTTGTATCATGTAACCTGTATCTTGTATCATCATAGCTTAGATTTATTTTATCGCACTTTACTTTTAACGCAATTTACTTTATTATCGCATTTTTATCGCTTACCTTTACTTTACTGCACAATTTACTTTATCGCATGTACAAAACAATCCCTATGTTCAACCTCGTATCACACCGAGAAACTTGCGGTGGAATTATACTTGGTTCCAACGCAAGGAAACTTGTGACAATGCATAGTATACTACAATATTCTCATAAATAACGCACGTCTAAAAGTACTATCGCATAAATAAAGCGTGTCTGAATAAGCATAACACAACATCCACATTCCATTTCCGTTCCAAGTCATTGAGTTTATGGTAACATGAGCTTGTATGTTCCATCATTCATCATAATCCATATGCCTATTTAGAATCACCGTATCTTAAGCGTTGTATGACATAAGAAGATAAATTTTATGCTTACAAGTTTATGGCATCATCGCATTTTATATGTCAAACAAGTTTATGGCATCATTGCCAGGGATTGGTTAACGGTTATTGTTTGAGTATGTTTGTGGTATTTTGCAAGACAGATCTCTTTGTACTAGCTGTTCACTGTGGAGAGCAGTTTCACAGTTTATGAGTACTGGTACCAAACCAGAATTCGTAGGTGACCCAAAGATCGAGCGTACCTTTCACGCACGAGCATGCTTGAATCGAGCAAGGCAAAAAAGAGCAGCTGATATGGTAGATAATATGGA
The DNA here is from genome assembly GCF_009727055.1 of Benincasa hispida. Taxonomy (NCBI): domain Eukaryota; kingdom Viridiplantae; phylum Streptophyta; class Magnoliopsida; order Cucurbitales; family Cucurbitaceae; genus Benincasa; species Benincasa hispida. The sequence continues at coordinate 68,127,779 of NC_052360.1, read as the reverse complement.
CAACACGGCTCCCGTAGGAAATCAATGGGCGATACGGCCAGTGCAGGATCTAGTGTTCCTTGCTGCTGACCGCAACATTCCCATGAGGAACTACGTGACGCCCAATCTGTATGATTTTTCGTCTGGGATTTCGAGGCCTATAGTAGAGGAGAATGCAAGGTTCGAAATAAACTGGTCATGCTCCAAATGATCCAGAACGCAGGGAAATTTTGGGGTCTACAAGGTGAAGACCCGCATGCCCACCTGACCAGTTTTGTCGAAATGTGCGGCAACTTCGTGGCGATCTATCTTCTTTGGATTGCAGTGACGGAATAAGACAAGTTGCTTCCTCGTGTAACGCCTTGGTAATCGTTTGCCTCGATCGTTTGCAAGAAAAACATCGAGAGGGTAAAATATTATAAAAAACAAGGTTAACAAAATTACTTCACCGCAATCGTTAGCAAGATTGCTTTGTTTTTTTTTTTTTTTGGTAGAATAAGAAGATATGCGATATCAGGTAAAAACAAGATGATAAAAGTTCATAAAGTATTGATGCAGGAAAGAGGATATTCAAAAGGATTGCGTCCCTGATGAGGTTGAGTCATATAGTAACTTGGGGACCGCTTATTCCAAGTTAGGTTTTTCACGTCCACGGGTGCTTTCTCTTCTTTTCTCGATCTTCAGGAATTTTACTGCCTTAATCTGGAGCTTCTCCCCATTGATATTCATTACAATTTCCCCCTTGCGCACATTAATTTGAGCGCGACCGGTTGAAAGGAATGGTCGTCCCAATATGATGGGCGCATCTTCATCCGCTTTATAATCCAAAATGAGGAAGTCCGTTGGCAAGATGAATTTATCAATTGAGATTGTGACATTTTTCAACTCTCTTTCAGAATGTATTCGGGATCTATCCACAAGTAGAAGAGTATCTGACGTGGCGTGAGTGTGCCACTATTCAATCGTTTGAAGATTGATAGCGGCATTATGTTTATACTTGCCCCAAGATCGCATAATACTTGGACACTATAGATCCCTCTAATGGAGCATGGTATTGTGAAGACTCATGGGTCGCACATTTATGGTGGGATCATGAAATTTTGTGTTGTTGCCACTGGCGCGATCTTTTCTTCATCATTTTGTTTCTCTTTCAATCTTTGCAGAGCTGGTGTTAGCCGGACTTCTTCTATCTCATGTTCTGAGGGCTTGAGGGTGGACGTAATCACAATACAAAAAAAAATGTATGCGATGGAGTACGTTCTTAAGGTATGAGAAGGTCTTTAACTTTTATCATCGACGCATGAAAATCAACGCATGACCTTTAAAAACTTGATGACGGGAAATTAGATGTCAATTACTCAACAACTAAAATCCCTTGGACACAATATGCGATGCATGTTCTTAAGGTATGCGTTGATTGTCATGCGTCGATGGTCATGCGTTGGAGTGACTATGCATTAATAAAGGTATGCGATGACCATGCATTCTGTCACAAGTTTTCTTGCACTCATGCCAAGTATAACGCGAACGCAAGTTTCTCGGGTGATCTGAGATCGAACTCAGGGACTTGTAGCAAGATGAATGTGGTAATGTTCATGCGGCGGTTTAAATAAAAGAAAGGAAGGGAGGTTGCTAAGTTAACCCTACTCCTACTCCTATCTAACAGACAATGCAATGGGATTATGCATGAGAGGTACAGACACGAAAACTATTGACATGAAGTAAATGGATGGAAAAATAGATAAAATACGGAGATGTATTCATTGCAACCCTTAAGCTTAACCGCTAGGGCAACCTTAGTCAATGCAAGCCATGCAACCATGCCACACACACTTAAGCCTAACTCTATGACGTATGCGGTGGGTATGCATAAGTGTCGAGATGACCGCATACAACCACCATATCCTACTTCTTGGATGCATGCAATATCCTATCCATAGGGTGCATAGGTTGTATGAAAGCAAACGGAGCTTATCTCTAAGTTCCCCATTCTTGCCTATGCATTCCAATCCGCTTTCTCGAGTCTTAGATTTGAGTTTTAAACTACTCTCTTAAGTATGCCTAAATGATGAATGATGCATTCATAGGACAAGGTAACCACATCAACTTTGCTGACATAAGATTATTCCTATCTTTAGTGAACAATGCATACATTGCTTAATGCGACCTTCCACTTACCCTCTCAGGAAGTTGGTTGTTGTTGACTTTACTCATAGACAAGCATTGCGTTAGCCTATAGACAGACGTTGCTACAGCTTCACACTAAGCAAATAAGGTTTTCTCACACACTCACGTAATGCACACCTCTCAATGGTTTGTTACATGCTTCTTATCCCTAATCCAGATGACTAAGTATGGATACTCAAGAAATCTCACTAAGTGATGCAATAAAGGTTAAAGATGCTAAGTAAAGATGATGGAGATGGAGTCGAAAGAAATATAGAAATGTATTGAACACAAAATGTATTAATTCCTTAATCCTAAAATGTAGTACAATACAATATAAGAAAAAGAAGGGAAAATGAAATGACCGGATGGAAGCAAAGACTTGCTTCCAGCAGATGTGCGTAAAGGTTGCCGATGGTGCCATGGATGGGCAGTGGAGCTGACTCTCTCGAGATCTAGCTCCGATCGAAGACACTGATAGTCAGTCCCAATGGATGAAGGAGGTGAAGAACTTTCAAGCGTCTTCTCACACATTTGTCTAGATCACAAGGATCCACCCTAGGCGAACATCAGGCGAAAACCTTGGATAACTTGGAATTCTGCTCATCGACTTCTTTATATAGAGCTTGGATTGTCGATAGCATTAATAGACTGCACTGATCTGACATTCACGGGCGTTTAGTCCTTTCTGAACCTCTGCTTCTAACGGCGTGGTAGGTGAAATGTCAACATCATCTTTTGCTTTTCTCAAGGTAGATGCGTTGATGCGTTCATTCCACCAACCTTGCATTGATCCCTTTATCATGCGTTATCGTGTAGTCGTAATCATTCGGTGATCACATTCGCTTAATACCATAACTCTACACGATGACCGCAATCACTTGACGCACGCAGCTCCCATGCGATGGATGCATACGGCTAATTACCGCAACATCCATGCGTTGATCGAGTACGTTCGCCTTTGCGATGGAGACTTTCTCCGCTTGCGATTGTCTATACGGTAATCTAGATTCCGCATTTACGTCCACTTCCTGCATTAGCTACAAAAATAGACAATTGAACGTATAATAACGCATAATAATAGGTTAGCTGAGATTTTTAATGTTGAATGCCGCAAGCTTAATGTCTCATGAATTCCTAACATAATTGCCGCATATTCTGCTTAACAATCCTCATAATTCTAAGTAAAAGGTCTAAGATGACATGCATTTCTACATGTCATCAGTTACTAATGCTCAATAATTCGGTCATAATCCCCAGGTAGGAGGTGTTCTGTAAACTATCAACTTAAGTACCCTCAGCCTTAGACAGGATTATATACTGGTTGATTTTGTAACCTAGGTTTTATAAATTTTAATAATGAAAACAAGTGGTTGATAGACAAAATTTATATCTTTATCTATATCTTATTATATCTTATCGCCAAAAACTTGTAATGATTTAAAATGAATGAATGGATGGTTGATGGTTCTATGCGCTCAAGTTGCATTGCAATAAAGATAATGCGATACTACGTTCTAAATGTATGCGATGATACTAATATGCTTTCGTAGTATGCATTCGTATAGTGCGTGTCACAAGTTTTCTTGCGTTGGAACCAAGTAGAATTCCAACGCAAGTTTCTCAGACTGATCTGAGGTCGAACATGGGATTGTTGTGATTAATGCAATACTAATGTGGTATATGTGACCGGTTAAAATAAAGAATAATGAATTTGGTGTGCAGAAATGTAAAAGGCGGTAAAGAATAAAATACGATGGTTAAATTGCGATAAAGTAAATTGCGGTGATGAAGTAAATGAATAAACTATTAATATACAGGTTGAGGACTGCCTGTGAAGTTGTGCAAAAGAGTCTAATGAATGTTGTGGCAAGTCTTGTGCAATGAATCAGAAATAGAATGGGTTGAGGGAAAGGACATCGCAAGTTCGTCAATCTTGTTGAGGATGCAACTAAGGTTCCGTTTTTCCTTGGCTTACACCTTTCAGTGATCGGCTGCTCCCATATGTCTATGGTGAAACAGGGATGAACATGATGAACGCAAGGTTGTTTCCATCTCTGGAAATACTTCTTGCTTTAGTTAATGCATTTTCCCCCTTCTTTTGATAGGCAGAATAACATCTTCACTTCTGCTCTCATAGTGAATATGTCGTCGAGCATGCTTTAGCTAAACTCAGCTAATTTACTTAACAAGGATTAATTCACTTGCTTAATCCTTCCCCTTTTCCCAAGGGATTAGTTACATGTGATGAAAAAAATGGATGATGAATGTATGGAGAAGAACATAGAGATGATAATGATAACGATAATGATATTAAAAGTCTAAGGATCAGTGTTTGTTATAGATAGTGAATGAAAGATTAAAGATAGATGAACACAGTAGATGAATGGGAAATAAGAACAAATACGGAAAGAGTGTCAATGTCTTGACATAGATCCTGATCGGAGATGTGGTGCTTGCCGACGTGTCAAAGAAATGGAGTGGAAATCTTCCTTCTCAGGCTTGCTTTCCATGTAGAAGTGACCTTTCGCACAGAGCTTCTTCTTCTTCGGGAATGGAAATAATTTCTTGCTCAGAGACTTACCTCTCAGCCTTGTCTCGTCGTTCTCCCGGATTTTCTCTAGATTGTCTCGTCAGACTAGCCTCCTTTTTATTGAATTTGAGGAAGCTATTTATAGACCTTGGCTCCTGTATTAGTGGTCCCACTTTGAGAATATGATAATATCTACTATAACATAGTGGAAATTTTCGCTCTACTCCACGATCAATTTGTCAGAATCGTACAACTGAAAAGCTATACACTTGTCAGAAGTCCTTGCAAATGCATTGCTCTTCACATCTTCGATCGATCGCCGTAGACGGTTCAATTGTTTTGATCTCTTATCGATTGCCGCATGCGATGGAAATGCATTGATTGTTTGAGTCCGTGATCGATGGTCGCATGCATTACAATTGCGTTGTTCTTTCTTTGTTCTTGAATGATTGCCACATGCTGTGTGGATGCTTTGTTCATTTTTTTCCTCGAGCGATTATCGCATGCGGTGACCTATTTTCTTCAAAACAAAAACTTGGACATTCTATTTTGCCATCGCAATAGGGTTAGTGGGTGTGCTCACGACACTTTACAATTTTCATATTTCTAAGCCAATTTCTATAATGTCGACACAACTTTTCCTTCTTTTTGCCGCATAATATAAATAAAAACGATATAAATAACTTGTATTTCTACAAGTTATCACACCCCCAAATTTAGATATATGCTTGTCCTCAAGCATATCCTCGACTAAGGCAATTAACCTTAAATCCTATCCTAACTTTACGTCGATCGGCTACTTTGAATGCTTCACCTCTACATAATTTCTCAACACCGCAAGTTCCTTCCATCCTCTGAAAATTCTTCAACATGCTCCACTTTATTCTTATCTAAAACAAACCTCTGCCTAAAGTCCCCTTCTAGTTTTGAAAAGAATGTTTTACCTCTTCTTGCAAAAATAACGAAGTGCATCTTTTATGCGGTGGCCTACTTTGCATCATCGTATAGAGAATGTTGATCATGGCTACACCCTTCGTTTTGGCTTGCTCCCACGAGTGTCATACAAGCATCCAACTTCTGTTGTGTACCAATCTCAACTTCAACTCTTGATCTTTAGCCAAGTTTTAATTTTGCTGGTCAAAGGAGTTGTCTCTTTATCCTTATTTTCTCTCTTTTTTTTTCTTTGCGTTGATCCTGGAAACCTACCTTAGTTCTGGCTTGCTCCCATGGGTGTCATACGAATATCCAACGACGAGCAGGTTCCTTTCACGACTTAACTCTTATCAGATTGGGATTTTCCCTTGCGCTGACAGTGGAGTTTTTTTTTTCTTTTTAATGATGATGAACACATTTGCCTAATATTACAGCATCTACTCAGACCTTCCCCACCCTCAAATTTAGAGATGTGTAAGGTTCTCATTGCGTTGTTTTGGACAGAAAAGACAAAACACTTAGTCAAAATTTTGAAAAGAAGGTTTAAGCAGAATGTTGTAATGGAGAAGGTAAAGTAGAGCTATTGCGATGAATGGTCTAAGTATTAGGTAGAAAATGCAATGTATAAAGAAATTTTGCTAAGAGTATGCATACTACTCATCATGGCAGCGCAAATAAACAATGCAAAAGAAAAGACAAGAATTACCGCATAGTTTACATAATTATGACGCAAAGGCTATTTAATTAATAAGTAAAAAGAGCCAAGGACATATTCAACGGCGCAAAAGAAAAAGATTTAAACTTATTTTTGAAAATATTGTCTATATTACAGTACCAAAGATATATAAATATCGACACACACAAATGTAAGGTATCGTGAGTCGTTCACCAAAAGAACAACGAAACTCTAAAAAAATAAATATCGATGATGGACTTAGCGCAACGAAAATCTAAATGCAAACGATGTGAACGAATAATGTGGCATTCTACATCGCTACATATTCATTATCTTCGGAGAATGGTTTTCCGAGGTTTTCTCCCAATATTTTAGTAGTTGCTGTGGCTCAGCCCAGGGGGATCTTGTGAGGAGGGATGTTTGCGGAGGAGCTCGTTGTGGCGCTTCTTGAAATTGCAGAGGGTTGCTGTAGTTATGAGGGCACCATGAGACCATGTAGATATGCTATTAAGAAATTGAAGTACTCATGGTTGCACTCGGCCATCTGTCTTTGGTTCAGGCGAATGGTAAAAGATGTTGTGTTGAATATTGCCATTGCTTGTCCGCCATTTTATTGCTGTCTCGCAACTCTACGTTGCTCTCTTGCAACTTCGTTAATGCATGGCGGAAGAAGAGTAGCTGTTGAGATAAGAAGACCCGTATATCGGCAAAGGCAGTAGCAAGGGATGGTGGTGGTTGGCTGCTCGCTTGATGTTTCATCAGCATCGGTTTGAGGTTGACGAAAGGGCCTGCTTCCAAACTGTGTGGGTTATCAAATGCGGCGATGGGGTGAAAAGTGAGGTGGAGGAATGATGGCGGGGACGCTGCTGGAGAATGTGGGTTGGAGTCGGGGCAAGGGAGAGGTTTTTGTGAATTGTTTGGGAAGAGGGGAAAGGGGTTCGATTGGAGGGCTTGGTCGGCAAATGATTAAAGGAAAAGGGTCCAAGGGTAATTGGGTTTGATTTTGTGGTGAACATTCTTGGACTATTTCATTTCCTTTATCATTGTGGTGTTGTTTATTTGGTTTTGGTGGTTGCGGCGCATTTTGGTCAATGAGGGGCCTTTTTGTTGGAAGCTTGGGGAAATGTGGTGAATCCTTGAGAAGCATTGATAACTTGTAGAAATACAAGTTATTTATGATGTTTCATTTAGATTATGTGGCAAAAAGAAGGAAAAGTTGTATCGACAGTATAGAAATTGGCTTAGAAATACAAAAATTGTAATGTGTCATGAACACACCCGCTAACCCCATTGCGATGGAAAAATGGAATGTCCAAGTCTTTTTTTTGCAGGAAATAGGTCACTGGATGCGGCAATCGCTTGAAGACACAATGAACAGCGCATTTATATAGCATGCGGTAATCGATCAAGAATGATGTAGATCAACGCAATTGCAGCGCATGTTCGATTGATCATGGATTCAAGCGATCAACACCTTTCCACCGCATGCGGAAATCGATAAAAGATCAAAACAACTACATCGCATGCAGCGATCGATCAAAGATGTGAAGAGCAACACATTTGAAGGGACTTCTGACAAGTGTACAATTCTTCCTGTGTCAAGACATTGACACTCTTTCCGTATTTGTTTCTATTCTTCCTTTCATCTACTATGTTCATCTATCTTTAATATCATTATCGTAATCATTATCATCTCTATATTATTTTCCACGCATTCATCATCCATTTTCTTCATCATGTGTCACTAATCCCCTGGGTAAAGGGGAAGGATTAAGTGAATGAGTTAATCCTTGTCAAGGAAACCGGCTAAGTTTAGCTAAAACATGCTTGACGGCATATTCACCTGTGAGAGCATAAGTGAAGATGTTATTCTGCCTATCAAGAAAAGGTTGGAGGAATGCGTTAACTAAAATGAGAAGTATTTCTAGAGATGGAAACAACCTTGCATTCATCACGTTCATCCCTATTTCACCATAGACGTATGGGAACGCGGCCGATCAATGAAAGGTGTAAGCCAAGGGAAAGCGGAACCTTAGTTGCGTCCTCAACGAGATTGATGAACTTGCGATGTCCTTTCCCTCAACCCATTCTCTTTCTGATTCACTTCACAAGACTTACCACCGCATTCATTTGATTATTTGGTACAACTTCACAGCCAGTCCTCAACCTGTATCATCAATAGCTTAGTCATTTATTTTATCACTGCAATTTACTTTATCGCACTTTATTTACCATTGCATTTTATTCTTTAACGCAATTTACTTTTCATCGCAATTTACTTTTCTGCACAACCAATTCCTTATTCTCTATGTTAAACCAGTCACTTATACCACATTTGTATCGCATTAACAACAACAATCCCCGTGTTCGACCTCACGTTAATCTGAGAAACTTGCATTGGAATTATACTTGGTTCCAGTGCAAGAAAACTTGTGACACGCACTACACGAATGCATACTACAAATCATATCATTATTAACGCATACATTTAGAAGGTAGTATCGTATATCATTATTGCAAAACAACTTGAATCATTCATAAGCAATGCAATAGATAAAGATAATTAAAATTTTATCGTTATCAAGTTTTTGGGATTGACAATGTTTAGTGTTGAATATTCTTGTGGTATTTTTCAGGACAGATCTCTGTTGTATTGCGGTGTTAAAATAAATGACTAAGCTATTAATGATACAGGTTGAGGACTGGCTGTGAAGTTGTACAAAACAATCTAATGAATGCGGTGGCAAGTCTAGTGAAGTGAATCAGAAAGAGAATGGGTTGAGGGAAAGGACATCGTAAGTTCGTCAATCTCGTTGAGGATACAACTAAGGTTCTGCTTTCCCTCGTCTTACACCTTTCAGTGATCGGCTGCGTTCCCATACGTCTATGGTGAAACAGGGATGAACGTGATGAATACAATGTTGTTTCCATCTCTAGAAATACTTCTCGCTTTAGTTAACGCATTCTTCCAACCTTCTCTCGATAGCCAGAATAACATCTTTACTTCTGCTCTCACAGGTGAAGATGTCGTCGAGCATGCTTTAGATAAACTTAGCCGGTTTCCTCAACAAGGATTAACTCATTTGCTTAATCCGTCCCCTTTACCCAGGGGATTAATGACACATGATGAAGAAAATGGATGATGAATGTGTGGAAAAGAACAAAGAGATGATAATGATTACGATAATTATATTAAATCTAAGAATCACCGTACAATGGTGAATGAAAGATTAAAGATAGATGAACACAGTAAATGAATGGAAGAATAGAAACAAATACGGAAAGAGTGTCAATGTCCTGACACAGATCCGATCGGAGACGTTGTGCTTGCCGGCGTGTGGATGAAATGGAGTGGAAAGCTTCCATCTCAGGCTTGCTTTCCAGGTAGAAGTGACCTCTCATATACAGCTTTTTCTTCGGGAATGGAAAGAATTTCTTCTCGGAGACTTACCTTTCAGTCTTGTCTTGTCGTTCTCCCGGATTTTCTCTAGATTGTCTCTTTAGACCAGTCTCCTTAACATTGAATTCAAGGAAGCTATTTATAGACCTTGGCTTTTTCTGTATTAGTGGTGCCACTTCGAAAATCTGATAATTCCTACCATGGCATAGTGGAAATGTCCGCTTTACTCCATGATCAATTTGTTAGAATCGTACAACAGAAAAGCTATACACTTGTCAGAATTCCCTGCAAATGCGTTGCTCTTCGATCGATTGTTGCATGAGGTGTAGTTGTTTTGATCTTTTGTCGATTGCCACATGCCTTGGAAATGCGTTGATCGCTTGAATCCACGATCGATCATCGCATGCGTTGCAATTGCGTCGATCTTTTTCGTTCTTGATCGATTGCCACATGCTATGTAGATGTGTTGTTCATTTTATCCTCGAGCAATTGCCGCATCCGGTGACGTATTTCCTGCAAGACAAAGACTTGGACATTCCATTTCGCCATCACAATGGGGTTAGTGAGTGTGTTCACGACACTTTACAATTTTCGTATTTCTATGCCAATTTCTATTTTGTTGACGCAACTTTTTCTTCTTTTTGCCGCATAATCTAAATAAAAAAACATAAATAACTTGTATTTCTATAAGTTATCAAGCATTCTCAGGATCTTTGTGTGGATGACGCCGTGAACTTTAGGCATGGTCTCTTCGTCAATGCCTACGCCCACAAAGAGGCACAGGCTTGAAATCGTCCATGGGAAGAAGTATTGACCTCTCACACGGCCAACAATACCTCGAATCTGCTTCACAATGAGCTGGCCTACATCGATCGAAATGTCGCACGCTATGTAATTTGCGACCATAACTCGATTCCTTGAAATTGTTTTGTCATGCGTTGTTGGGATGAGTCGTTGTTTCACCAAGTAAACCTAAAGTCGTGCCTCTGGGAACAGCCTGTTGGAGGTGAGGGTTCTTATGCCTATTAATAACATCAACCACTTGGTGCCCGATTGCGTTAATACCTTTAGTGTATCCTCCATATGCTCTTCTTCAAGATCATCAATCAACTTGTTACCCAGTGCTTCTGGGAGGTTCTTCAACTTATAGAGTTCATTGATGTCCTTTGTGCTGAACGACACTACCCTCCTTTCGATGATCATTGCATCTTCAGTGTTAAGGAGCTGGCCATGATAAAAGGCCCTCACTATCGCTGGAATGACTATGGATTGTCATTGGCAGAAAGTTTCCCACCCATGTTCCACCACAATGCAAGTGATGAGATTCGGTAGTGGCACCGACGCCGGGAAGAAGCCCATTTCCATCATCAGATCATCATTTTCTTTCTTGGTTGTTGGGCGCCTCCTGGTCAATGCAATCTTGCTACTATCTGCTTTTACCTTGCCCTTTTCTTGAGCGGACGCAAGACGGGATTTTTGTCTCTGTTTGCGTTCCCTTGCCTTTTTTTGCTCTTATTTTTCTCTTTCCTATTCTTCCACTTCTTTTCTCTTCCTTTCTCTGACGTGCTGCACATTTGCTTTGCGGCGTCTTTCCTTCTCCTCCTTCTCCTTCTTTTCCTTTTCTTCTCCTTCTCTCATTTCTCTTTCAAATTGCTCCGAGGCAAGTAGAATGCGTTGTTCATCCTCGAGCCTTCTTCTTTCTTCTTTTGTCACTCTTTCTTTGTCACGGCAAACTGCCTCATCGTGAAGTTTTCTGGCCAAATCGTCTGCTGCGATGATTTGGTGCGCACGTGACATCTTCTCTTTCTTCCCCTCTAATTCTCTTTTTCTTTTCTCATCCTTCTCTGCTATGTGTTGAAAGAATAATTGGTCACTTGTGGACCCTTACGGCACATTCTCCTTGTGATGCTGCATAAGAGGGGTGATTTCAGGGTCTTCTCTGTCTTCAGACGCAACCAATCTGGTATGCGGTGATAAAACTTGTGGTTGCAATGATGTTCTAGCTTGCGCTAACATCTCTTTTTCCACCCTTGCGGTGGTTGATTCTCCATCAAAATCTAGACTTTCTTCCATCTTCCTTTTCTCCTTCTTCTTCAGACGCTTCTATTCTCGCTTGCATTGTTTTCTTTCACTCTTCTTCTTTTCTTTCTTCTCCTTCTTCAACCGGGCTGCTTCATCTCCTTCCGCCTTTTTTATTTACTTTTTCTCTTCCCATTCTCTTCGGTCGTCCCCAAAACAGTCCTGATGAGTCCTTCATTGGAGTCTGTTGGGATAGTCTCCCTAGGATCCGCAGTGGCCAGGGCCATTCTCCGCGAAGCTTCCACCAACTCCTTCTCTGAGGGCAGGGGTTGGTTCACAACTCCTGCCTCTGGTAACCCCCCTTCTCTTTCTAAATTGCCCAAAATAATCCCAAATACCTCCTTGTCGTCCCTTCACTTCAATTTTCTTTCAGTCGAAGGTACTGGGAGTGACACCTCAGGTCTGGTGGCAAGGGCCCTCTCCATGCTCAGCCCCTCTCGGTTGGTGGGTCGTTTTCCTGCTATAGAGGTTTTTCGCTGGGGTTTTCTTGCGATTCTTGGGAAAGGCTTAGGCTGGGCGGCGAGGCGGCGGCTGGTAGCGAGGAAAGCCACCTCCCACGGGGTGACGAGGGCTTGGGAAGGGGACGATGGTAGGGAAGATGAGTGGGAAGATTTTCCGGCCATTTTTGTAGGTTGAGTGAAAGAGGTTGGAAAATTTTTGGTCTTAGGAGAAAATCAGAAGGGGTTGGGTATGCTGAGAGAATTCCTTAGGGTTTTCTTTCGCGAAGAGATGCAAATGAGCTCCTTGGTAGAAGGAGGTGTAATTTATAGGTTCGGCCTTGATGGGCCCAACGCAAACGCTGCGTGGCAGGCCCGGTATTCCAAAAAGCCTGCCACTGCCCCCTCCCATTATGATTTAGTAGAAAGGACGTCCTTTCGTTTGCTAAGTCATAATTCCTTCGACTACCCTCCCATTATTATTTTTTATTTGTTTAATCGGACGGGCGTAATGTTAAGAGTTTAACGCAATTCCTCCGCTACCGCAAATGCATGTTTGCGGAGGATGGGCACAACGTATGCATTAGCGCAACACACCCCTCACGCAATGCATTTCTGGAGGATGGGTGCACGGTATTTCTACCAACGCAACACAACCATCGACATAGTGCGTTTTTGTTGAGGATGGGCGCAGTGTACATCGACACAACTCATCCGTCAATGCAATGCATTTCTGGAAGATGGGTGCAAAGTGTATCTATTAAAGCCAGAAACACCCGTCATCCCAAGGCATACCGGATGTTATTTTATAGTATTATCAACATCGCAATGCTTATACCAAAACTAGATTGATAAGACGTTGCAGTGTTCATTTTTTTTTTTAATATTCATTCACAGAATTTAGGATCAATGCAATACTGAGACAGGAATGTAAATAAATTTAGCAAAGTATGAAACTAAATTAATGTAAGCAATCAACTAATTTTAATAATGCAATAACAAAGCAATAAACTTTTTTACGAAAGCAGTAAGAAAGAAGTAAAGAAATCGATAAAGAAAGCAATAAAGAAAGCAGTAAAGATAGATGTAGGGATGCTGATTTAAAAAGGAAAACAACCGCATCCCCACAAGCGGTCAGACTTGCCTGCACAATGTCACTACTAACATTGTTCCTTCCATTAGATCCGGGGGCTTCTGAATTACTGGGCAGCGTTCCCGGTGTTCTATTTCGAAGCTCGACTGTCAATTATCCTACCTGGACCTCCAAATTCTTTATGGAAGATGCTTGTGATTGCATAACTGCATCATTTTTCTCTATATACTACTTCACCAGAGCTTCCAAGGATGATGTATTCGTAGAGGTGTTGGATGAGGAAGGTTGGTTGTGTGATTGCCTACTTTGGTGGTGACTCTGATTCAGACCTTGATGAAAAGTCGGACGGTTACTTGATTCCTAGAATTGTTCTTTGAATTCTTATGGCCTCCCTGGTCGTTGTTACCTCCCCAACTGAAGTTGGGATAGTTTCGCCAACTCGGGTTGTACGTGTTGCTGTACGGGTTATTCTGAATGCAGTACACTGCCTGTGGGTTTGATGGGCACATTTCTGCTGAATGACCCCTTCCGCATTGTGCACAACTTATCGCTGCCACTTGTGTCAATGCATTGGCTTGCGCTGCACCCTGGGAGAGGGTTCCCTGATTAATCGCCATCGTTTAGAGGAGAGAGGTTACTGCGGCCATTTTTGTAGCCAATGTGGTCATTGTATCCGCAGGTACAATGGCATTTTTCACTTTTCTTCATTCTGGGCCTCTTCCCCTGTACCCATCGTCTACCCAGTCATCTGTGTTTCGCGAAATGCTATCCAAGATGACCTTGGCTTCAGTTGTTTGTCCATAAATCCTCCTCCGCGGAGGCATCAATAACAACGTGCATCGATCTGTCTAGGCCATTGTAGAAGTTTTCCATTAGAACGTAATCGGGAATCCCGATGTGCGAACAGTTCTTTACCAATCTTCTGAATCGCACCCATGCGATGCTGAGAGTCTCGTTTTCCATATGTTCAAAATTCAACACATCCCTCCATCTTCTTGCGTTGACTACGGGCGAGAAGAATTTCTTCATGAATCGCTCGACCAACTGGTCCTAAGAGTTAATTTCATTTGGCTCCAAAGAATGAGCCCACCTCTTCGCCTCGTCCCAAAGTGTATATGGGAAGAGGTATAATCTAATTCCTTTTGGAGTCATGCAAGGAATGGAGAATGTATTTCACATTTCAACAAAGCTGGTCAAGTGAGCATGCGGGTCTTCTCCTTGTAGACCTCAAAACTTCCCAGCATTTTGGATCATTTGAAGCATGACCAGCTTGATCTCGAACCTTTCATTCTCTTCCATCGTGGGTCTTGCAATTCCAAGCGAGAAGTTATATAAGTTGGGTGCAACATAGTTCCTCATTGGGATATTGTGGATGGAAGCCAGAAAAACTGGATCTTACGCCGGCCGATTTAACCCTTAATTCCCTTCGAGCCTATTGTTGTTAGCCATGCTCCTTCTGCGCCTTGTTCGGTTCTGGCGTGCTCGTGCCCAAAAATTACACTCGATCTCTGGGTCGGCTTCGAATTCTGGTTCAGTCCTAGTACTCATAAATCGTCAGCCTATTCTCCGCATTAAACGGATAGTACAACAGAGATCTGTTCTGCAAAATACCACAAAAATATTCAACACTAAACATTGCCAATCCCTGACAATGGTGCCAAAAACTTGATAGGATAAATTTTAATGCGTTGAAGAATGATTCAAGTTCTTGTCCTCGGTAACGGCGCCAAAAACATGATAGACAAAATTTACATCTTTATCTATATCTTATTATATTTTATCGCCAAAAACTTGTAATGATTTAAAATGAATGATGGTTGATGGCTTTATGCGCTCAAGTTGCTTTGCGATAAAGATAATGCGATACTACGTTCTAAATGTATGCGGTGATACTAATATGCTTCGTAGTATGCGTTCGTGTAGTGCGTGTCACGAGTTTTCTTGCACTGGAACCAAGTATAATTCCAATGCAAGTTTCTCAGATTGATCTGAGGTCGAACACGAGGATTGTTGTGATTAATGCGATACTAATGTGGTATATGCGCCCAGTTAAAATAAATAATAATGAATTGGGTGTGCAGAAACGTAAAATGCGGTAAAGAATAAAATGCGATGGTAAATAAATTGCGATAAAGTAAATTGCGGTGATAAAGTAAATGAATAAACTATGAATAAACTATCAATAAACAGGTTGAGGACTAGCAGTGAAGTGGTGCAAAAAAGTCTAATGAATGCAGTGGCAAGTCTTGTGAAATGAATCAGAAATAGAATGGGTTGAGGGAAAGGACATCACAAGTTCGTCAATCTTGTTGAGGACGCAACTAAGGTTCTGCTTTTCCTTGGCTTACACCTTTCAGTGATTGGTCGCATTCCCATATGTCTATGGTGAAACGGGGATGAACGTGATGAACACAAGGTTGTTTCCATCTCTAGAAATACTTATTGCTTTAGTTAAAGCATTGGGATCCCGATCGGAGACAATGTGCTTGTCGACGTGTGGTAGAAATGGAGTGGAAAGCTTCCCTCTCAGGCTTGCTTTCCAGGTAGAAGTGACGTCTTGCACAGAGCTTCTTCTTCAGGAATGGAAATAGTTTCTTGCTCAGAGACTTACTTTTCAGTCTTGTCTCGTCGTTCTCCTGGATTTTCTCTGGATTGTCTCTTCAGACCCTAATTTTCATTGAATTTGAGGAAGCTATTTATAGACTTTGGCTCCTGTATTAGTGGTCCCACTTTGAGAATCTGATAATTCCTACCATGGCATAGTGGAAATGTCCACTCTGCTCCATGATCAATTTGTCAGAATCATACAACATGAAAGCTGTACACTTGTCAGAAGTCCTTGCGAATGCATTTCTCTTCACATCTTCGATCGATCGCCGCATGTGGTGCAATTGTTTTGATCTCTTATCCATTGCCGCATGCGGTGAAAATGTGTTGATCATTTGAGTCCGGGATCGATCGTCGCATGTGCTGCAATTGCGTTGTTCTTTCTTTGTTCTTGAATGATTGCCTCATGCTGTGTGGATGTTTTGTTCATTTTTGTCCTCGAGCGGTTATCCCATGCGGTGACCTATTTCCTGCAAAACAAAGACTTGGATACTTTACAATTTTCGTATTTCTAAGCCAATTTCTATACTGTCGATGCAAATTTTCCTTCTTTTTGCCACATGTATTTCTAAGCCAATTTCTATACTACCAGGGTATAAATAACTTGTATTTCTACAAGTTATCAGTGGTCAACCTACGTGAGCATGCAGTTGTTGTTTATGAATTTTAAATGTCTAACCCAATTTTATAACAACTTATAAAACTTTAGACATGCTAAACATTCATACATAAGGCATTCAACATTTAATATAACATTTATATTAAATATAAGAAACCTTAACATGCACATTATATATTATAACAATTATAACATACTTTCAATGCATGTAACATGCTTCCTATGGTGGGATTTTAAATCTAAATGGCATACTATATGCACATACAAGATTTATTTAATTATAACGTACATCAAATGCATAAATAATTAAACACAGACTGATATGGTCTTAGTTTTGGAAAACACAAGCAAACAGAAGCCTAACTATTACAATAAGCTTTGAAACCGTCTTTGAACCGCTCAAACGATCCAAACCAAACCCAAGCACCTTGAACCTGACTGGATGAGTCTGAACCAAACTAGCCAAAAAGACTTTGAGGCTGAACCGGATTGGACCTTGTGAAAATCGATCGAACTGGTTGCTCTCGGTCCATCTCAAAGTCTTGCAAAGGCCGATCATGTAGTGCCTAGAGCTAGACGATCGCTTAGCTAGTTCCACCTCAAAGTCTTGCAAAGGCCGATCGTGTAGCACTAAAGGCTATCATCAAGCTCCATCGCCTTGTATTGTGAAGAACTACCCAATCGCTTAGTGGTTGCCTCAACTAAACGATCGTTTAGCTTTATCGCATAAAACTACATGATCGCTTAGTGACTGCCGAAGCTAAACGATCGCTTAGTTCTATCGTATAGAACTACACGATCGCTTAACTCCATCACTTAGCTATTGTTTAGCTATCGCATAACTATCGCTTAGTTCTATCATATAGAACTAAACGATAGCTTAACACCATCGTCTTATGCTTAAAGTCATCATTTAGTATTTGCTGTAGCTAAACGATTGATTAGCTCCATCGTATAGAACATCGTCGCGTCGCTTAGCATTTCGTAGGTAAATGATCCTTTAGTTCCATCGCATAGAAACTTCAACGCATCGCTTAGCACTTCATCTACACGATCACTTAATTATGCATCTAAACGATCGCTCAGTACTATCGCATAGCACTTCATCGTATCACTTAGCGCACATCATAGCTAAACGATCGTGTAGTACCATCGTATAGTAAATTCAATGTATCGTTTAGTTCCTGGGCCAAAGCCAAACGATCGCTTAGTGCTATCATATAGCAAATTGAACGCATTGTTTAGCTCCCACAGGTACACGATCGTCTAGCGTTCAACATCACAACAACTAGCACCCATTGCCATACGATCGTCTAGCTTTTCTTCACATCGTGTAGTGCCTAGAGCTAGACGATTGCTTAGCAACTGAACCTCAACAACGATTTTGAGCAGAAGCTGAAAAACTCAAATAGCAGCTTGACCTCTTTCACTTGTTTCTTCAATTACATCTTAATTTAGACTCTAATGACTCCAAATAAATGACAGACTCTTGCTAGCACTTAAAATCTCATCAAATAAGAGCCAATTACAAATTTAAATGAGAAATTAAAGAGAATTAAATAGTCAAAACTTAGAAAACCATATCAGTGCACCAGTTTCATATTTCTCATATAAAACACCCACCAAAGCAAAATTAAACCGAATTGAATGCTTATTTGATGCTCTGATACCAATTGTAAGATTGTATCGATAATAGCGGAAGCACAAGGATCATCTAAGCATTCAAATTCACTAATTTTGGCAAAATATTAAGCATGCTCTTGCAGAAAAACAAGTGAGTTTCAAGACATACTTCTTGTAGAACTTCTTCAAAGCTCTTTCTACAGCTACTATCTTCTCCAAATCTTGTTGTAGACCAATTCAAGATCTTTCCCACTATTCTCTTGGTACTCTAGATTGAGTATTGGGACTCAAAATGAGCTTGAATAAAGGGATGAAGGAGAAATGCTCACTGCAGTAATCTTGTGAAAGAACTCTTCCTTCAACCCGAATTTTAACTGAAATTCTCTATATATTGCATCACCGATTTTCACTCCAATCTCTTCATTATATTGCAGATCCACGTGAAAAGGAGAGGCTTACATGAATTGCAACTCATGCTTGGAGAAGACAAGGCCAAGAAGATGCATTATGTGTGAGCTACTTTAAAAATGGATAATGAAAAATCTTCATTTTCCATTTAAGTGTTTCATTTTCTAAATTTCAAATTTTATCTCAAAAATAAAAATTTGAT
This sequence comes from Benincasa hispida, assembly GCF_009727055.1. Classification (NCBI taxonomy): domain Eukaryota; kingdom Viridiplantae; phylum Streptophyta; class Magnoliopsida; order Cucurbitales; family Cucurbitaceae; genus Benincasa; species Benincasa hispida. Next base: position 68,109,024 of record NC_052360.1, on the reverse strand, counting down.
TTTATAGAATCTATTTTGATTTTAAAAAATGAAAATTTTAATTAATTTCATAAATTAATTATTAAATAAAACTTAATTAATTTAATATCAAATATTAAATTAATTTGAACACATATCCATCTTTATATATTTAAATCATATTTAAATATATATAAATTATCCTATTTTGTTTAATTCTAAAATTAAACATGTAATTATATCTCATATAATTACTAATTCCCTTAATTCTAATTTGAACGTTTCAAATTAACATATCATGTTATTCTAGAGCTTGTCCGTTACGAGCTAGTAGGGGGACCTCACGAATCTACAGATCATGGGCTCCAACGATCCGAGATTAATTGGCTAAACTCATTAAACCAAATAAATCTTCATTCGTTAACTAATGGGTCACTCCACTAAAGCCCATAGTTGTACTCCCCTCACTGTAGATATATTATGTCCACATGATTTAACCATGATCAGCAAGTTGACCACTCACAGGTTGTTCGTAATAACGGCTGGGTCAAATATCTGTTTTACCCCCGAGATTACATCTTATTCTTCAAGTCCCTACTGATCCTCTAATGAACAACTGGTTTGTGATCCAATCACTAAACCAAACTTTATTAGCCCAGTGAGAGGGTAGGACCCTTGTTCAAGACCTGGATTCAATACTTGAGAGAACAACCTTTCTTCTATCCCTAAATTGGGTAGGCATGAACTCTATCTTACACCCTATGTCCCCAACTATCTATCCGGTCTTACCCCTGAAATGGGAGTCTTATTGTGCTGGCGCTGTTGAGATAACCATCAACTATGCAAATCTAAGGGCAATCACGAATAAACAGGAGTTTATAGTTAGCTCATGTGAGGATCAAAATTAAATGTTATGTTGTGTTATGTTTTGTATCGCTTATACACACTACTGATGGATGAATGTAATACAAGCTCATGTTGCCATAAACTTGTGAGGATAAAAATGGAGTGTTATCTTTATCTATTGCGCTGATGAATGAATGAATGATGCTCTATATGCGCTCAAGTGATTTGCGATAAAGAGATTTTATGCGATACTACGTTCTAAGTGTATGCATTGATAGTGATATGCTTGAAGTATGCGATGAAGTAGTGCATGTCACAAGTTTCCTTGCGATGAAACCAAATATAATTCCAACGCAAGTTTCTCAGAGTGATCCGTCGAATACGAGGATTGTTGTCGTTAAATGTAATACTTATGTGATACATGCGACCGGTTTTAATAATGAATAAAGAATTTTTGTTTGTACAGAAATATGAATTGTGCTAAAAGTAAAAATGCGTTGATAAAGTAAAATGCATTGTAAAGTAAAGATGTGTTGATAAAGTAAATTCCTAAACTACTATGATACATGATATATGATACAGGGGTCGAGGACTGGCTGTGAAGTTGTACAAAAGGATCTATGGATGCGATGGAAAGTTTTATGAATGAAGAAGAAAGAGAAAGAGTAAAGAGCAAAAACATCGCAATTTCGTCAATCGTGTTATGGACGCAATTAAGGTTTCGCTTTCCTTTGGCATACACTTTTCAGTGATTGGCTGCGTTCCCATACGTCTATGGTGAAATAGAGATGAACGTGATGAATGCAAGGTTATTTCCATTTTTGGAAATACTTCTCGCTTTAGTTAACGCATTCTTCCAACCTTCTCTCGATAGGCAGAATAACATCTTCACTCTGTTCTCACAGGTGAAGATGCCGTCGAGCATGCTTTAGCTAAACTTAATTGATTCCTTGACACAGATTAACTCACTTGCTTAATTCTCGCTATTTACCCTGGGGATTAATTACACATCATGGAGAAAATGGATAATAAATGTATGGAAAGAGACAGATAGATGATAACGATGATGGTGATGACATTTAATTCTAAAATTAAGCGTTTGATACATGTTTGTGAATAAGAGATTAAAGAAGATGAACACAGAAGATGAATTAGAAAATAGAAACAAATACGAAAAGAGTGTCAATGTCTTGACACAGATCCCGATCGGAGACTTGTGCTTGCGGCATGTGGATGTGGTGGAGAGGAAAGCTTCCCTCTCAGGCTTGCTTTCCCGATAGAATTGATCTTTTGCATAGAGCTTCAGATTCGAGAATTGGAAGAATTCTTTGCTCGGATACTCACTTCTCGACCTTGTTTCATCGTTCTCTCAGATTTACTCTGTAAGTCGCTTCAGACCAGCCTTTCTCTCCATATCAATATCAGTATATCTACCTATCTATGTGTATCTCTATGCATACTACTCAACATGGCAGTGCAATTAATAACGCAAAATAAAAGACAAGGAATATCGCAATACTTGACAAAGGATGATAAGTAAAGATGCTAACGCATACGGAAAGAATAGTTACTCAGTTGTATTAAAATTAATTAAGTATACAAAGAATTACAATTATCGCAACACAAAATTTATGCATGTATAGAAAATCAAGGTATAGCTTCTATACATAAAAATAATGAAATGACTTTATCCTTTGTATTTTATTCGGACAGGCGCAAGGTTAAAGATTAACGCAATGCATCCGTTACCGCAAATGCATATTTGCAGAGGACGGGCAACAATGCATGCATTAGAATAACACACCCCTCAACTCAGTGCATTTTTGGAGGATGGGCACACGGTATTTCTACTGGTGTAACACTACCTCGACATAGTGCGTTTTCCCTAAGGACGGGCGCAGAAAACATATGCGCACAACACACCCTTCAGCGCAATGCATTTGTGTAAGATGGATGCAAAGTGTATCTTATTAGCACAAGATGCACCATAATCGCAATGCATACCGATTTTTATTATTATTTTTAATTCATCAACAACGCATGTTGATAAGACTTTGCGGTGTTCATTTTCTTTTAGTCAGTCATTCATAGGGATTTAAGAACAATGCAACTACTGCAGAAAAGTAAGTAAATTGAACAAGGCATGGAAATAACGCAATCGAATTAAATTGAAAGTAAATTCATAAAGCAGTAAAGGCTATTTTAAGAAAGCAGTAAATAACGCAATGAAGAAAGCAGTAAAGGAAAGTTGTAAAGAATGAAATTAAACATAGATGTAGGGATGCTAATTGAAAGAAGTTTTTTAGAGTTATCGCAATATCATCCCCGCAAGCAATCAATCCTACTTGCCTAAGTCGATGGTCTCCATGCGTCGTTCCACTTTGCCCCTATAGTAGGGCTTAATTCTTTGACCATTGACTTTGAATGTGTTGCTTCCATCTTCAGTTGTTAGCTCCACTGTGCCGTGGGGAAAGATAGTTTTGACGCGGAATGGCCCAGACCAGCGAGACTTCAACTTCCCTGGAAACAATTGTAAATGTG